>NW_017729011.1:21946470-21949311 GCF_001723915.1 Gavialis gangeticus
AGGCTTATGATTATAGATTTGCAGAGCGTCACCAGTAATAAACTCAACTGGAACAAGGTTTCCTCATCGTGTTGCAATCATATATTCCCCTGGCAGGGGAGAGGAAGATGCAAAAGAACTGGTACTTATTTAATTAAGTGGGTGCTAGAAAGGGCATAGATTTGAGTGAATCCAGGGGCATGGATCCCGGAAAGAGATCCGGTACATTTAATTTGCCTGTGACATTCCAGCCTGCAAAATCCTCCTTCCTCCCCTGCCGGCTGTCCCATATGCCATGCCGACTGACCTCCTGCTCCCTTTTGAAAACCCAGGACCCTCATCAGCCCACCGAGGGTGCAATGCCTCCAAGCTACCCAGGCTTTCTGGATGCCTCCCCTGCCCTCAGGTTCATTGTCACTCTCCCACTCCCCCTCAGCCACTTATCCCAGCAGCCTCATGTTTTTGATTGTATTTATGGCCACTTAATCTGTGCTAGCAGCCAGGATCAAATATATCTCCAAGTATTGATCAGCTTTAGGCTGATAGAAGTTCAAGCTCATGAGGTCTCGGTCTTTGACCCTCAAATAGGATATGAATCTCAATCCAATAGACTGATATTCACACACAGCCGCTGCCCAGGGTTGCAGCCTGCAAGGGAAAAATCAATGAGGAGTGCTAATGATTCACAATTTATAGAGCAGCTGCCATTTTAATATTAGAATAAATGTTATATTGCAAAGGGATGGGAACATAGGTGGTGGCACAGAAAATATTTCTTTAGAGCCTTTTTTGCGAGAAAATGATACGCGCAGAATTTTATTAAGTATAATTTATTGGCCTCATTTAGACTTATAATTTAAAACTCCTTACGAAAAAGGTATTAACTAGAGTGGATGGGGTAAAGGAATGGCAAGGACAGTGCAGCTGGCTCCGAGCAGGAAGCAATCTTAGGATACCTGTGACTGAAAGCAAGCGGGCAATGACAGTACAGTCTGGCTTTTGGCTTAAACCCGGATACAGCAGCTATCGTGAAAGAGCCCGTAGCTCTTACTGGGGCTTCTGGGCACAGCTATAAGCCAAGCAAGTCAATAATGCTGAGGAAATACAAGACTCGCCTAAAATAATATAGTGCACATGTGTACAGGGCGCATACAGGCTGGATATAATTCCCGCAGCTGGCGACTGGGGATGTGCAGTAGACCTGTTTCAAAGCAAGGTGTATAAGAATTTTCCGGTTTCTTACAGTCCCGGTTAAAATATCTGAATAACCCAGGAAGCAACTCGTTACTTAAATAATTGCATTTGCCTTTGCTGAGCTCTTCACGCAACTTCTAACCAGCAGCAGAGATGCAGGACTGATAGCAGAAGCCATCTTAAATCAATGCAAGTGAGAAGTGCCATCGTCTTTTTGCCACGTGTGTCTGTGATGTTTCCTTGCAAGCGCTGGTTTCAGTCTTTGGCTGTGTCTCAACCGAGTCCTTAGGGTTGGTGACTTTGCCACCTCATCTTTCGTACAGCAAGAAAAACATGCCCCTGTGTCCCACCAAAATTTGGCACCAAAAAAGTTTGCATAAATTTTAAGTGGCTGAAATGCCAGGTCTTCTCCATCTAATGGTACAAGACTTCCAGGCAAAACTTGTCCCACATCTTGTCTATTAACAACTGAAACGGTCCCACCAGGATTTGAACCTGTGATCCTAGGGCATATAGAAATGTAAATGTAGAAACCTTCTGCTTATAATATCTCAGCCAGCCTCTCAATTTCTCACTGTCTGTGATAGGATTTCCCTCTTGGCCCTCATATTTTGCGTACAATTGATCTCCAATCACTTTGTCATACAGCGCAGCAGCCCAATAGAAATGGCATTGTTCTTGTATGTTAGGAATCCTATTTTACGGATGCGCACTGCAAAAGACTTGAGGCATACAAAAATCTAGTCCTTTAGGACATATGTGGAAAAATGGCAATGCTACATCAAAAAAAAATACAATTTATTGCATTCATTTTGGCTATCCCTGTATTTTTTTTCTAGAAGTGAAAAGAACTTAAATAATTCATCTGCCTGAGAGCTCATAACTCTCTGGCCTACATAGAATATCTTTCATATATTTCATAACCTAGAGCCTATTGACAAACTGTATGAAAAATAAGAGCCCTTTCAGTTGCAAAAGCAAAATCCAATTTATTGATTGTGATAGTCTAAATGATAGCATTTCCATTGACCAAACAGTCTTGCCCACACAGGTTACAGTTTGCTTAACCTTACAGTATAAAGTGCCTGTGCATACTACCGCAAAGCCAATATCCTCTTAATCCTGTTCCTATAGTGGTGGGGAGCAAAATATTTTACAAAGGCTTGGAGGAATGTATAAGAGGTACTTAATGAAATTAAGTCTTGGATCCATAGGGGAGAACCCTTGGGTTTTGAGAACATTGCTTTAACTTTTGATGAGATACAGCAAAGGTTTATAATATATGTACTTAAAGAGGTTTTGACCTCCCAGATGTGCTACTTGTCATGTCTGCTGCTGTCGGTGCCTGGGGAGGGGATGGTTACTGAGACGAGGGGGAAGGTGGCATGGGGAGATTGCTAGGGCAACTTGACAGGGCTGCTAGTTTTGAACATCCTACCTGCCACTGGCTCTATCACCGTGATATTTGAGCGCACCGCATTCTGGACGCGTCTACACATTCATTAATGTGCCATAGTTAAGGTGCATTAAGTCTGGTACTTGGATAACCAAGTACTAAATCAGGGAGCAGTAACTGGCTCTATTGTGCAGTAGTGCTGGCGCAGGTGTTTTTACAGATGCTAACAGCGCAATAGCCTAATACTACTGCACACGCAGTACTGTATTAGC
>NW_017729011.1:21954311-21957548 GCF_001723915.1 Gavialis gangeticus
CCCTGCCACTGGCTCTATCACCGTGATATTTGAGCGCACCGCATTCTGGACGCGTCTACACATTCATTAATGTGCCATAGTTAAGGTGCATTAAGTCTGGTACTTGGATAACCAAGTACTAAATCAGGGAGCAGTAACTGGCTCTATTGTGCAGTAGTGCTGGCGCAGGTGTTTTTACAGATGCTAACAGCGCAATAGCCTAATACTACTGCACACGCAGTACTGTATTAGCACAGGTTTTGCGCAGCACACTACTGCACAGTGTTATTAGGTGACTGCGCAGCTAGCGTCTGTGTCCCAGGTCTGGAGCTGAATTTCCCCCTTCACGTTAGCTCTCTGGAGCAGGAGCCTTTTCAGTCTGTGTGTGTACATCACCTGACCTCACACAGCGGAGATGCAATGCCTGCTTGCTATTTTACTGACGTGTGGAGGCCACACAGACTGATGGTAACAATAGGGAGGTTTCCAGCCTGGTTCCTTGCTTCCGTTACAGGGATGGATGCGAGCTGTGAAGTTTAGACTCGGATCTTAAAATGGGGAAATCCCTGAAAATCAGGGTCATTTGATTCTAATTTTGGACTCAACTTTCTCCGCTGCTCTTGATACTCTTCCTACCACCTAATTTTTTCTCTGTTTGTTTTTTTGGCAAAAGGCACTCTTTTGCACTCATAAAACTCCACAGCCCTTTCCCAGTCAACTCCTCCCATTTTAAAATCCGCTCTCCATTCCTACCGTGCGATGCATTTTAAATCATAAATGTAAAACCAGTGGCCTAAAGGGTCCCAACTGTGTCTTTTTACATAATGAAATTATGAGAAGTCACATGTTACTATCGTCCATAAACTTATTGCACACTTTACATAAAATGCCAGTGAAGTGGCTCTCTGCATGCTTGCATACATATTTTACATTTTCAACTTTATTAAAGAAATGAGCCAAGTGCTGGAAAGGTTGCTTTGTCTGTGCGGTCAATTCAGATCCTGGGGACCATAAATCTAAAAGCCTATGATTTGTTAGTCTTTGCTCACGATAAATTAAGCCTTTCTTGATGGCAAGGTTGGCTACATCCATTGCTGTTTAGGTCACAGGGTTTGGACAAATAAGTAGCTGGATGTGGAGAGGAGCCAGTCTTTACTGGGTCCAGCAAACCAGAAAAAATATCCTCTCTTTAGCAAGCGCCTAGACCTGGAGCCCACAGGCAATTCTGTGAAGGCTGGTTTGCAAATCTGGAGGACTGAGTGTAGCTGAGCATTGCAAGCTCAAGCTGCTTGGGCTTTAAAGTCATTTAATGTACTTCCTTGGAGTTGCTCCAAGTAGATGGAGCAATGGCTCAGCCAATAGAGAAAAGCCAGTTACTGCAGGTGCAAGGGAGCTTATGATCCCAGCGGTTTCCAAGGGGATGCAGAAGGGAACGTGCTGACTAGTTCAGGATTATCTGGGGTAAAGTTTTCAAGGTCATCCCAGACAATGGATCACCATCACTGCTCTGGGGCATTTACGTTAACTGGTGAAGCAGGAGAAAATCAACGTTTCAATAATTAAATTATTCAAGAACATGTCAGTTTTAAAAGCAAAGGTCTTTAGCCCACAGTATATCATTTTGAGTCCAATTTTAAAAAAAGAAGTTAACCACTGTTCCTAAAACCCCCATTTTTCTTTCTTTTCTGGGAAAAAATGTAGATAGACATAGAAACATGTCTTTGCTATCCAAGGCAGCAAGCTGTTTGATTACAAGAGCTTTCACTCCAAAACAGTCTCAGGGCAGCCGTGTAATTTTTATACGGTAGAACTGAAAACCCCAGAATGACAGGCTGGGGTATCGTCACCACACGGGCAATTTGGATCCAAGATGAATGTTTTCTCCCCAAACCTATCTGTCCCAAACCCATAACTATTAGTACCTTCTGAGCCAGGATGGTGAGAGCAGCTGCAAAAATGCAGAGGAAGTGGGGAACCATTGGCAGCCACAACAGCAATTACATGACAGCACTGAGTCCAAGTGATGATTTTTTTGTTTCTAAATGATAATAAAATCAAATCTGGGAAAGGCTCAGCTAAGATACAAAACCACCCCCCTCCTCTTAGCAGACTGCAAAAGCAGCTGGTCATACATACAATCAACCAAACAAGTCAACTGCGCCCATTTTTGCTCTCAAAGCAGTATGAGTCTAAAGAAAAATAATGCAGGCAAATACAATGATTTTCTGCAAATTGAATACATTTTGCAAAATATTTCAGTGGATAACATATTCCTGATGTGTCACAGGCACATCGCCAGCCAACAAACGAAATTGGATGTTTGATACAGAGTACCCAAAAGATTTTTCTAGGTTGATGATCACTATTTTTGGGGCAGGTCTCGGTATATTTCCATGTGCTGTGGCAAGGAAAGTTCAGCACAACTTTCTTAAAACCAAACATGTTCTTCCTGTGAGCATAACTTGGCAGCAAGAGGAAATGCATAACTCTTTACCCTTAATGTGGCAACTAAATTAAGATGAGAAGCATAAAGTCATTTTGGGGGGTGGGGGAGGGAAATAAAAAAGGACTCCCTTGATTTCTTGATAGGAAAACAAAATTCCCCATGCATCATAAGACAGCCTGCCCTCACTGCATACTAGGCAAAGAGGCAGCAATCAGCATGAAGACAAAAGGCTGAACTCCTTGCTATACAGAATTCGTTTTGCAAAGGCATTACACTGATGCATGCAATAGTTCCAACCGTGCACCAGGCGTATTTGTGGAGTGCAAGACATGCATCATCTAACTCCTGTGATCACTCTGCTGGGAACCCCCCTTTTTATTTGCATATGTGCCTATCTCTACTTCCCTGAAGCCTGGCATACAGCAGGCTCCTACTTCCACCGCCCTTTTGTAAACCAGGGTTTGGAAGTCGCTGTCCACTGTGCTGCAGAATTTGGCAAGCCGAGCACTCCAGACTGAGTTGTCTTCCCCTGAGAGATGGAAAGTTGTCGCATAGGGCCAGGAATCAGAGTCAAGGTGAGCTCTGAAGTCAAGGCAAACTCCTCCATTGACCAAGCAGGTCTAGGGATGGGTTCTGCTGTCTGCTCCAACAAACTTTCTGTAAAACCTTGAGCAAGGCACTTCCCCATCATGTAGGGAAGGCCCCTGGGGTCACATTACAGAAGGGACGAGTGTTATAGTTTCATAGTTTCTAGGGTCGGAAGGGACCTGAGAAGATCATCTAGTCCGACCCCCTGCCATGGCAGGAAGAGC
>NW_017729011.1:21962548-21963066 GCF_001723915.1 Gavialis gangeticus
CCTAATGAGAATGGGGTGAGAGACAGTATCAAAAGCCTTCCTGAAGTCTAGGAAAACTATATCCACTGCCACCCCTGCATCCAATGATTTAGTGACCTGGTCGTAAAAGGCCACCAGGTTGGTCTGACAGGACCTGCCGCTGATGAACCCGTGCTGGTTGCCCCTGAGCATGCTGTTCCCTGCTGGCCCCTCCTGGATGCGTGCCAGAATAGCAGGGCTTGGGCTGGCCAAAAACCTTCCACAGAAACACTCAGAGCCTGGTGCACCACTCTTCCTCCCCAACGGGAGAGGCCAGGATGCATCATGGCATCCAAAAAGGGGTTCCTAGCTTGAATTAAAACTCCCATAACACTGTGTGATGCCACTTCCATATATAGCTATTCTCAGGGTTCAGCTCAGGTATCATGTGGGCTAATTTCTTTGCAAAAAAAAAAAAAAAAAAAAAAAAAAAAAAAAAAAAAAAAAAAAAAAAAAAAAAAAAAAAAAAAAATAAAAAAAAAAAAAAAAAAAAAAAAAAA
>NW_017729011.1:21963282-21984224 GCF_001723915.1 Gavialis gangeticus
AAAAAAAAAAAAAAAAAAAAAAAAAAAAAAAAAAAAAAAAAGCTCTTAAATTTCCCATCGCAGCACTACCATTTTTTCCCACCTAGATCAACTGACAGGTTCCACTGACTTCAACAGTGACTGTTCACTACCTCTGAAAATAAGCATTAGGTAGCTAAAGATGGGCATCTTGATAATGGGGCACTTGGGATGAGAAGATCGGGCTCTTTGCCTCTGATCCTACCCACCTGTGAAGTAGGGATGCTGCTACAAGTGGCTGTTATGAGGATTAATTTGTACCTTGTAATTTGTAGTTGCAGGGCGTCAGAGAAGTATTTAATGCTAGTACATTATGTAATCATCTTCTAATACTAAATTGTGCACTCCAGTCATTGCCGTTATTTAAATGCCACTAAAACAGCTCAGTGACATTAGTGTTAATTTTAAACCCAGTAAAACATAAGCAGCTTAATTTTAATCTTTTTGTGTCATAATAGTAAAATAAAAAAGCGGGAGGTATGGTGGCAGCTGTCCAAGTCGGCTCTGGTAAGTGTTGAGGGAAGAGAATATATTTTATTAAAACTAAGGACGTGATTTTAGTACAATTTTAAAACAACTAGCAGAAGTCTATGCTGGAGAGCCAAATGACCCCTGACAAAATGGATGTACTGTTATCTTGGTGTTAAACTGTATTAGACTGATCAAACACATCTTGCCTTTGTAGTATTAAATTGAGGAAGGTCCTGAAAATATGTGAGCTCTAGGTACTAGTATGGTGGCTCTCACATGCCTGTCTGTCTCAGGCTGGACTCTGATTCTTTTATTCCCAATGAATAGTATGTTATACTTCGGTTGCTTGTGGATTAAGGAAATACACAGCATGAGTGAGGGTCTCAGAGCTGTAGGCTGGGATGCAAATCTCTGGCTCGGTGCGTGTTCCTCTCCACACTCCTGTGCAGCTTGTTGGGGAAAGCCTGGTCTAGTAGTCATGGACCTAGCCTGGCCAGGCTCTGGACCCTATTATGCCATGGAGTTTGAGTAAGTCACTTTATCTGTCTAGGCCTCTAATTCCCATCTGATCAGTGTTGATGATGGCATTTCCTTACATCTTTGGGATCTTGTGGGCTAAAAACATTCAACACGGTGAGGGGATCACATGCAAGAGTTAAGCAAGGACCTTCAAAGTCCTATAGATTGGTTCAAACTGAAGGGAAAATTGGGGCCAATGCCATGCCTAGCCAAGATCTAAAGCATCCACATCTGGCCAGATCCTGTGGCCAGTGATGATTGCAGGCTGGATGCACGCTGGTTAACCAAGGAAAAAGAGTGATGTTACAATCCCGACTTGGACCCCAAGAGAAAAACCCCCGCTAACACTGCTCATTCATTAGAGGGTGCTAAGTTTCAAGGCTGGTGTCATCTTGTCTGCCAGTGGGGCAGAAAGAATGGAGAAAAACAAATGAGAGGAAAAAGGGAAACCTGAGCGGTTCCGTGTGAAACATTTGGGTGCATTATTCTCGTAGCCTCAGCTGGGGGGAAAGCTTCCCTGGCCTAAGCCATGTGCATACCAGAGGTATTAGCATTAAGCACCTGACAAGCTCTTCCAAACGGTGGCTGGAGCTGTAGGCGAATTGTGTGTTCTGGGCTGCGGTTATAATTCCCTAGCATATCCAGATTTTGACAAGTAAATCTCATATTTTAAACACGAGATTAAAAATTTTTATTACTACAGTGGGGATTAAGGGGTAAAGCCTCATGAGGCAGGCCTGAAAAGGAGGAAACACAGGAAAATAAAGTGGATGCTATTGTTCAAAATGACTTGGATTTAACCCCTTGTCAGCTGGGGCAGAGGCAGATTGCAATCAGCAGAGTCCCAGTTATAATCACCTAGCGCTTCTTGCTTTAACAGTTTCACGGTGGGAGGCAATCAGGATTTTTTTCTCCCTTGTGTTTTAAATCCCGCCCGTCTGAGATGCAGTTGTGTTGCCAAGTCTCAGAAACAACAGAGACACTGAATAGCGTCAGGAGAAGAAATCCAAGCCAACCCGTCCTGATCGCTACACTAACTTGTCTGCTTGCTGGGCTGCTCTTTCATGCTCTTATTGTTCTTTTGTCTTAAAAAAAAGTTCCTCTGAACAAGAATGGCAAATGTCAGCGTTTCTCAACCATGTGATTCCAACCAGGAGCCTTTAAAAGGGAGGGAGGGGGAATCTCTCCCCATTAAAGTCAGTGGGCACATTATCTTGAATTCTCCTGGGGTCACGATTTCACCCAATTTGCCTTACTTTAAACCCCTGCTTCAAACAAAAACGGTGGAAGGACAATGAAGCACATGTGGGGGACTCTGAATGAGTCTGGTGCACTCTGGTTCTGACCCCACTTCTGTAAAGAACTGGATCATATTTCTCTGCCTGTTGCACACGGAGTTTAATTAATTGCTGGCAAATAGGGGACTTGAAACTCTCACACAGAAGCTGTTCTGGAAATGGAAATAATGATTCTTCCTTGCTGTGGTAGAAGCCCAAGTCCAGACTTTGGCACCTTGGACAACCACCGAGCTCATAACACAGACATTCCTTTAACTCCACACCAAATCCCCCAAATATTCCTAATGCCCATCGACCACCATGATGTCCTTTGTCAGTGAGAGCAGCGAGCATTGCTATCAGCAAAACAGGCTGCAAGACAGAGCTATCTCATGGAAATAAAGCTGGGTGAATGAGGATATTGCATTCTCTTGATTATATCACTTCTCTCTCTGAACACACACGCATTGCATGCGCACGCGCACACACACACACTTTATATAAGCAACTTCTGGGGTTGGGATGAGTACAGAATAGAGAACTTGGCAAGATACATGGTGATAAATCTGGTTACTAGACCCCCCTCCTTAGGATTCAATTATTCTAAACTAGAAGGACTTGACTGAGCAATTAATGAATACCTAATATCCAATTCGCTCTTGGTTTCTCTTAGTCAAGATGCAGCATCTGATAAAACCCAGCACAATCCTAAATTGTGAGGGCCTGAATTTCTTCATCTCGGCTGAAACAATCAGTGGGAATTCTTGAGTTTTTTATGGTTCTTTCCGAATGACTATATTCTCAGGCACCGGCAAGCACCTAATGAGTCTTTGACTTGTTTGGGGGATTAGCAGTGAAACAGCTGATAAATGCAAGTCTTCAGAGATTCTTCTGCTTTGCTTAGGGGAGGTAGAGCTATCTAATCATGGGTTAATTACCAGCTATTTTCACACCACCAGAGCATTCTTAAGAGACAAATCAAAGTCTAATAAATGATTTGTGTGTATCCAATAATTAAAACCCTAATGAAGAGCACTCACCAACTTTCCCTGGACTGAAACTGTCAGCAGGAGGCTACTTTATTATAGCAGCAGCCAGCAGCACAATATAAGTACAGCTTTCTTGCACGTGAGCATCTGATTCTTGCATGTAGGAGGGAGATAGTTAGACCTCTGTGAACATGACTGCCCCAAATAGCAGGGAGTTGCTAGCACCCTATTCAGAGAGGCAGAGCTAGTATTTTGACTCACCCTATAAGTTGGGGTCCTATTTCTCTAATTCAGAAGAATAAAAAGGCTTGGGTTCTCTCCTGAAAGGGGAGGGGTAGGAGAATAGGACTTGTACCTACCAGGGAAAGGTAAAACTGGGGCCTTGGGTTTGGTTGTTTTTGGGAAGTTTCAGCCTCTCATGCACTTTGGATCAGTGCACTGAGTTAACTTTTAAAACTTCCTTTTCACTGGAATGCATGCATGCATGCAACCTGCAGTCTGCTTTCTTGTTGACATGGGGCAATAGAGAGATTGTGCAAAGCCACAGAGGAAGTCAAAGTGTTCTTCCTCCCAGGTAATTAAGAGCTGCTGCAGTGGGGGGTGTCTGCACTTCATAATCAAACTGAGAATCTGTTAAAAACATAAAATAAAAGCCGAGCACAGGGCCTAGCCACAAACACAGGCCAGTCATTTTTGCAGTTTCTCTGTGCTCTCTCAGCTCTAGCAGATCTCAGACACAGCACTTCTGAATTCAAGCCCAGCCTTCTTACAGCTGTAACAAGATCGATTTTTAATAGATCAATTTTGCATCATCAAATGGCAACTCTTAACATTAAAATAGAAGAATATGCAGTCCCTGATTAGCATCTGGCCTAGTTTAAAAATGGGACCACCATAGAAATCAGAAGGCCACAACAGCAAGACAGAACGCTGTGCACTTCTAAAGGTACAAAAGTTTTGGGAGCTGCCCAGGTTTGCGAGTTAGGCATGCAGTAGGGAGATGTAATTTAAACCCAGTGCCCTCAATCAAAGACTTACCATTACTTCAATTCTGTTTGCTCGACAAAGTCCAATTCCCGCGCAGGAAGCCCTGCCTCACAGTGTCAGAGCCCATTGTGAAGGGAACACACACATCAGGACAAGTAATTAGTTTCAGAGATCCCATTACTCAGAGGACTTCTGCAATTCCAGGAAGAGGGGTTCAATGTGTGTGCGCAGCATTGTTATATGAACGCTGCAGGATCTGCTGCCCCAGACTGGACTATGGGCTCATCAAGGCTGTTAACCCACACAAGTTTCAGAGAGCATAAGGCCAACCCAATACACCTAGACCACCCCACAGTGCTGGAGCTGAGGCTGGGGGGGCAAGCTGGGCAGCAATGTGCTCCTGTGAGGTTTGTCCACCCCTGTTGTGACTGGGTTAACAATGAGGGTTTTATTTAGAGATGGGTGCAAGCTGCAAAACCTAGTCCCCAAACTGGATTTCAAAGTTTGGGATGGGTTGGTTTTGTGAGTACAGGAGCGACGTCAAGCCTGGGTTGGAATAGCAAATGCCCTAAGCTCATTGCCAACTAACTCATCATGACCCAGCCCTCAATCTACAAAGGCCTCAAACCAGCTGTTCCAAAGGTTGACCTCAAAACATCCGAATGAGCATTTCTTTTTCGTATTTCTGAAAGGATCTGCTGCTCATTTCAGGCACTGGCTCACCTTGCAATCCTTTATTATTGGTGTGAGAGGCTTGCTACTAATTACAGGCTGTACAACAATCACCTCCTGAAATGCCCGTAGTGGTTCTTAAGTGCAGGAGGAGCATCTATTGAACTGCATGGCGGGCTGTATCCCTGGGTTTTGGAGTAATCCCTTTTCTCCTTCATCTTTAGCAATGAGGAAAGTTGGGTTTCAGGCCATAGCTGATTTCTGAGGTAATGTTATCAGGTGATAAAATCATGTAGGGCTGAGGAGGAATGGCAGTTTTCTAATAAAAGCACTGGACTGGGAATGGGGACAAGTGCATTTAAATTCCCAGCTCTGCTACAGACTCCCTGGATGACCCTGGGCAGCTCACTTCATTTCCCCCATGCCTCGGTTTTCACAACTGTAAAATGAGGATAATAGCATGCCCTGTCTCTCATCCTTTAATCTATTTAGATTGTAACATTTGGGGGCATGGGAGTGGCTCTCACTATTAGTTTGTACAGCACCTTGCACCCGGCTGCAGGCAGCCACTATTGAGATGCAGTCACTCAATGATAACAAGCAGACAGGGAAAGTCACTATTGCCACACGGCAAATGTCGGCTGTGTGGGGAATGCTGGAGACATTCCCCAGCTTGTACTGGTCTCTTAATGCAGGATGACATTGGTGCCCTTTGCTGGAGTAAGGACTGGAGGATTTGGTGCCACTGATGATAAGGATCCAGCACTGGAGTGAAAATGGCAAGTGCAGGTTTGTTGGCTTCAGTTTTTGCTAATGACGCTCCCTCCTGGTCTTTACTTTTCCTGCTCCCAGAGATCAAATGTACTCCTTTGTGCATTAAGCCTGGAGTCACAAATGAGAGGTTCAGAGGGGAGTTTGTGCTACATTTGAAAGTAAATATGCAGCTACCTAAAGAGGCAAGCCATGGAACTGCTCCCTGAGCAGGTGGCCAAGGTGGGCTATTATCCCCTGCCACTGTTTTTATTAGGGAAACAGCATCTCTCGCAGAGGAGAGTGTGCAAAATGGGGCTTCCTGAGCCCGCCATGTCAGAAGCATAGCACAAGAGAAAGGAATGGGCACAGAGCCTGGACGTGGTCCAGGAAGGGACGGCTTGAGATATATCAGCAGGCTGAGGACAAGGAGTCTGCTTCGGCATGTAGAGAGGAGGCCTCCAGGGCTGAAATGTTGCACCAGAGATCCCCCCGGCAGCCTCCAAACCCCGGTCCAAGACTCAGAGCTGCGGTGGAGTCGAAGCAACTGATGCGACGGTGCAGTTATGACACCAGCATTGCTATGGGCCATGCCTGCAAGGAGCTCTGTCCCCAGCAGGCAGGAGAAAGTGGCTGGTGGGCCCCGGGGTGGTGGGAGGGTATGCTACAGTGCAC
Source organism: Gavialis gangeticus (assembly GCF_001723915.1). Classification (NCBI taxonomy): domain Eukaryota; kingdom Metazoa; phylum Chordata; order Crocodylia; family Gavialidae; genus Gavialis; species Gavialis gangeticus. Next base: position 21,969,641 of record NW_017729011.1, read on the forward strand.
CCAAAGCACTCGGATCTTCCAGCAGCAAGTAACACAAGCGACCACAATGCAAGGAAAAGCCCTGCGCGGAGGAGGCCTACACTGGTTTGCCCTGTTCCCAGCCACAGTCTCCACTCCTAGGTTCTCCAAGATAAATGAAAGGGGAAAAGATCTCCTTCCAGGCCAGACATCTCCTTGGAGGAGAATAGCACCAGGCAGAGACAAGAACATCTGGGGTGAACAACAAATGTGCAGGACTCCTGTCTGGGTCCTCAGGAATGGGGTTTACAGTGCCCGCAAGTGAATGCATCACGGACACCAGGGTCTGTTAGGGATGTCTCCTGTCTGCGTGGCTCGCTGCTCAGTGTCTTTCCAGCTGTTCCTCACTTTTTCTTCAAGGCTTTGCTGCCCCCTTTCGGCACATCGGAGTGCAAATCAGCCCCCCCATCCCCTCTCAAATCTCCCTGCTAAGCACCATGAGCCGAAAACTGACATTTCTCCTGCCTTCTTAGCTAAGGCTATGGGATGTTAGGCCAAGCCTTATTGATCAGGCTATATATTACCCATGAATACTCACTCCCTGAGCCAAACCTTGGGATTTTAAAACAGGTTCACCAAATTGTCAATTAAGTGCAAATCAATCCTTAGCCATTTATCACCATGTTAATCTGTCCACGCAGTCCGAGGCAAAAAATCAATAGCTTTCTGTCACTGGGGACCAATCGAGGGGAACTGGAAGACCAACATCTGCTGTATCAGGGCAACAGCTGAAATTTATAATCCCGGAGAAAAATTGCAGCTTGCCAAGAGACGCATTAGAAACTTCTGAAAGTTGCACCGTTGAGAGTCCGCCTGCGCGTGTGTGGGGAAATAACAAAGAGGCCAGTCACTGGGAGACTTACAGGCCCAGAATGGGACCTGTCAAGACCGCAAGGAGGTTTCTGCGTGAGTAGCGGCTGATTTATGGAGGAGAGATAAATAAAGATTACCGTTAATGTGAAGATCAATGTATTAATACATGCAGTTTCCAGGCTTCCAGGGTGGTCGGGGGCACCATCAGCATCGCTACAAATATTATACGGTAGTCAAGAATAAACGACCTGCCACGCGCATTTTAATTCTTAACCCAGATGAGATGCCACTTTGTGCAATGACAGCACTGCCAGATTTGTCAAATATATATATTATAGATATATATAGTTTATGTCTTCAGTGGTTGAGTCTGACCATTAGGCTTTTCCACCCTTTTCTAAATTGCAGGTTTAAGTGATTAGCTTTTTTTAAATACCCATAAAACACTGAGGTACTCAGTGCCAGACTGGAGAAATTGGGGTCAGAAAAAAATACAGCAATATGCGTGTCTTATGGAAAGCATCCAAGCTTTAAAAAAAACAACCCAGTGCATCCATCTGAAATGAAAGCATCCTCTAGCCTGCAGATAGGAGACACTCCTATCCACATTCATTCTCCTATTATTATTTGCATTGTGGATATCTCCTATCCACATTCATTCTCCCTATTATTTGCAGTGTGCTAGGATCCAGAGAGGAGTGTGAGGACTGGAGCACTATTGTGCAAGCTACTGTGCAGACACATAGGAAGAGATGGTTTCTGCTAGGAAGATCTTCAAGTCTAATGTAAGACAGGAGGTGAAAGTAGAGAACAAGCACTAGGAGAGGAGGCAGGATGCAGGTAATAGTAACAAGGGCATGTGATTCCCTGCCAAGAGAACTGAATAGACGCATGTGGGTCAAATCCAGTGCCCAGTGACTGATGCATTCAATACAGCATTTGATAGAGTCATCCTATCCACACAGGACCTGTCAAATAATCTCTCTCTCCATCTTGGAAGACTTCCTGTGTAGTCAGAAGGGCTTCTCTTCATTATAGCCCAGACTTTTCCCTGCCTTGCCCATGCAACCGGACTTTACTTCACTGGGAAATACACAACAGATCTGACTTCCATCCCAGAGTATGGGAGATGCATCACCTGATGAAAGGAGGAAGCTGCTGGCAGGAATGCAAGCATGCAAAAATAAATGTGCATGCAGCTGCGCACAAATATTTGAGAACGACATGTTGCAGACCAGCGGAAGACCCTGTGCTCTTTATACATTCCCCCCGTCTCTCCTCAGTCCTATGGCCAAGCTTTGTCCCCACTCTGTGCTTCAGTTTCTGAGATAAGAATTAGCACTTCCTGTGTCAATGGCAACCACTTTGAGACCGACATGAAAACTGCTGTGTAAGCATCAGGCATTATTGCCCTTCTATGATGGTGGAAGAACCAGGAGGGGGAAAAGCAAGGCTAGCAATATTTTGCTGGAGAATAAATGCACTTGCACCAAAACATGGAATAATATGAGCTAGGGTCTTCCTTTATCATTAGGTCTGGTACAATGTGGGGCCAGATACCTGCCAACAGTGCGAGAAGACAAGTACCCTCTTTATCCCATCCTCTCTTTACGACATCATGTCCCCATCTGTGTGCAAACTAAATGACACAGGGGATGGCCACCGAGAGGAATCTGCCTCCTCCTGTGTCCTTGCCATGGCCACAGTCAGGCCTGAGCCTGCCTCACGCCCCATGTGCCACACCGCTGCACCGCATAAACCTGCAACTATTATATTTAATGGGAACCCCATTAAGCAATCCAGAGCCAGAGGATTTTAATACAGGGCAATGCTCAGATCATCACGTTAGTTATTTCCTGATAATGTACCCGAACAAATATAATTTTTATGTCGGGGGAAATAAACCTGCTCAATTACTCCGACGTGATGCCCTCAGTATTGCTAGGAAGAATATCAGAATTTCCCATCTGGAGGCTTGCCAATGGTCCACATAAATATTGCTTCTTCTGGAAAAATTTACGGTGCAAAGTAAATGCATTGGAGAACGCATTTCTCCCATTTTCTTTAAAGGCTTATTGAATGCAAAACGTGACATCATAAGAAACAGAAAGGATCCAAGATCAAGAAGGACTTGTTAACCTCAAACAACTGCACAGGAGTTGGTTCCTTCCTAGAACAATGTACTTGTGATTCAGGCACTGGGCAGGGACTCAGGAGATCACCGGTTGTGTGGTACCTACTATACAGAATTGTGATGCTTCCATCCCTGGTCTATGAAATGTGCATGAAGTGTTTTCCTTCGTGTGTCCTGAGTTCGCTTTTTAGGGGCCATCTCTCACTAAGTTTGTATGCAGCATCTAGTACATTGGGGTCCTGCTATCAGTTGCATCCTTCTGCAGCATCCTACTCTACTGTGACTAAAAAGGCATACTTGGCTCACCAAAGTGAAATAGGTCAGCTAGAAAATGCAGTCAACACACCCGAGTTTTTTTACCATGTAGTTTAGCTGACAAATCTTTTCTGGTTTGTTCAAAACTAGACGTGCGTCAATAAAACTGGGCTGAGTCTACAGGTTGCAACAAAACCCTGAAATTAAGCAGACTGAAACTTTTTTCTGGTCTTTCACAACAGTTCTTCACAGGTTTTAATCGCGATATACCTCAATAGGAAGTTAGTCCAAAATCACCATTAAGTGTCTTGGTTTGCTTGCCAGCTAATATCTGCTTTTGGGGAGAACTGGAACTGCCTGATGAGGACTCCTGTCATGCACAAAATGCCGGGTACATGGCAATAGATGGAAGGAATAGTTAAGTACGTCACTGAACCTTTTAGAAACTTTGCTAGATTTAAGTTAAGTTAAAGAGAGATTCTTACGGGCTTCTCCTGGTATTTAACACACATCATCCATAGCTCTTATAAAATACTGGGGGGGATTTCTCTGCCTATTTCTGTGAGAATTTTAAAAAGCCCAAATACAGCATGGTCTTTTTCTTGTAAAACCCGGTAAAATATTATTCATAATCAGGTTGGTTGGCCTTCGTTCCCGGATTAAGGAATTAAAGATCAACTAAACTCTTCAAGTACTTAAGAAACGAACCATCTGTATAAGAATCTAGGACAGATTACACTTAACCTTTTTCTGAAGCAAGAGATTAAGATGAGAACAGCTACTGTAATTAAGATACTGCAGATGCTGTTTGCTAGATGTTCAGCAAGAAAAGGAGATCCCAGATTCTTGGGAGAAAGAGTAAAATAAAAAACCCAGGACTCTCCTAAAGAGATATTCAGTCCTGATCTGTGAAACACATCCCTCTCCATAATGCCTCACCTACATCATTACATTTGTGTCATTCACTAGTAATATAAATAATGGACCAAATCCACCGCTGGTAGATTGCAGTGGAGCAGAGCTGTTTGCCCTGGAGCAAAGATGGACAATTTGGTCATTAGGTAGTTCTGCATTTCCTGACTAGTGTTAAGAGAAAGCCGATGCATCAGTCTCCACAGCACCAGCTGGAACAGAGCTCAGAGTTGTGGCTGCATCTCGAGGTGTGGGAAATAGCTACATGCCACCAAACTTGCAAAGCTTTAGCATTTGTGTTGTCTTCAGAAGTCCTGTTCCCAGGGGCGAGGCTGGAGGTGGTGCATTTCCTGATATCGGATGTTGTGTATGACGGGACAGTGTGAGCATCCCAGACAGCTCTTCCAGCTCAATTTAATTCTCGTTAAAGAAAAAAAGCCCACAATGCACATTCTGATGGTCTGGCCATTGAATGTTCCACCTTTGAGCAATAAATAAAGCTCTGAATAACTAATGTGTTTCATCATACGCTTTGCAGTCAGCTAAATGTTGGCTTTGCACAGATGATCAACTATGGAAAGAAATTGGGAAGATCTATGGGAAAGTTTTGGTGGCATTGCTCAGCCTTTCCCTGTTCCAAAGCTTTTCAGAGATTGTACATTGAGGGGCAGGCCAGACAATGTAATTTGGTCCCAGCTCATGCCTGTATAAATTTCTTGCAGACTCTTCACTCTCCTACACTTTATTGCATTTTCAGACTTTGAAGTTCAACATGTTCTAGCAGGTTTATGTGGCAAAGGGAAACAATCTCCCATAGCTAATGGCACATCAGTACCAGCTGCCCTGGATTCACTGAGCCAAACAATGACTAGCCATTTGCACGTAGGTCAGGTGGGATACAAGCCCAGAACTAGCACCATAGCCAAATGCCTTAGCCACCCTGGCACCACCCCCCTACTTTGGGACTTGGACAGGTGGATATCATCATTAAGCCAAGCTTTGTGCTCCCCAAGAACATGGGGTCTCAGCTCAGTGATGTCTCTTAGGACATGATCTGATGGCTGGAAGTTGAAGCTGATGAATACATATTTCAAATATGGTGCAAATTTTGGAGCATGAGAGTTATTCAATAGCTGCAGTGAAATCTTTTGTCTCTGGAAACCTTCAACCCCAGGGTAAGTGCCTGCCTAAAAAGGCACATTCTCATTTAACAAGATGATGTGCAGGTGCAGAAATGGCCTGGTGAAAGTTCTTGCTCTGTCCTGTGCAGGATGGCACACCAGCTAATCAGAGTAAGCCCTTCTGGCCATAAGAATCCATAAATTTGGGTTTATGACTCCTGTGAGAACAGCAGCAAGTGACCAGATTGTTATCACCGTGATTGCTTCCTTCATGAATGTGATAGTGTTTCTTGATCTGTAAAGGAACATTTATAATTACCTGTAACTAATACCAGAGTAGGATCCAAACAGGTATGGGCTAAGGTGGCAATGAAGGGGGTGGGGGTCAGTTCTTTTTCTCAGTGTAAAGGTTAATGGAATAAAAGGATTGTCCAGAAACCTTTGCTGAAGATAAAGTAACTAATCAAATGCCAATATGAAATACTGTATGTGGAGCATAGGATCCATCTATCTTGTGGCTTTCCTGGCCAAAAGATCCCTTGCTGATGCCTGCAAGACTCTTTCAGTCCTCACTCCTCCCATCTCCAAACAGGCCTTTCAGTCTCCAGGTAGCTGAACATTGCTGATTCAGAGGTATTTTCCCCCCAATGGGTCGACATGAAAGACATTTTCTTTGTGACCTTTACATATGGCAGTTAAGAGAGGTTTTTGGCTACTGTGACTCTTGGGTATAAGATAAAATACCAGCACATTAATCTCACCGACCTTAGGAAACCACGAGCAGCAATTTGGTTCCCAGTGGGAAAGCCAGCCATGGAAATCAGCAGAGCTTTTCCAAGCGTTCATCTGTCCATCGTGTCATACAGTGTCAATGTGATATCACAGGAAGTGTTTATTACTCACCAAATTTCTACAGGGCTTTGGTAGCTTAGAGGCAAAGACACTGCAGCATCCTGGTGGAAACACTTAGAAATAGCATGGGTGATGGGGTAGGAGGCAGCAATAAAACTAAAACCATTTTTTTTTTTTTTTTTATACAGGCATTGTTTCCTGAGTTCCAACTCTTAATCTGAAGGCTGTTTTATTTTTTACAACCCCAAAATAAGAGGTTTTCACCAACCGCCCCGACTTTTCTAAAACTGTTATTGTTACCAGAACTATGACATTCATAAAGCACTTGTCACAATGGTGAAAAAAAGTCTTCTGAGAGAAACCATAATCTCCCATCCAGATGAATTCAACTAGGGTACTCAAATTTGTAAGCTAGGCCCCCCGTCCTACAGCCAGTTTTTGTGCTGCTGACATTGGGTTATAATCCCCTTCTAACAGAGATGTTTTTAAGTTGGGGAGAGGGTTTGCTTTGCTGATGTTGGCCCAGGAAAACAGCAAGCATTGGCAGTCACAATTTTTAGACCTAATCACTTTCCTGGGAGTCATTCCAATATGGCCTAAGAGAAGCATTATGTAAATGTGTATTTGCATTGTCCTTTTTACCTGGCAGTGATTTCTAGATTTCTTACACAAGCAATAATTTGCCATCACTGAAATGCAGGGATCTGGGGAATGGAACGTGATACCGGTTTAACAGCACTCACCAGTACCATGGTCTAGTCCCCCAGTGGACCTGATAGTAGGGAAAATAATTATGAGCTTTATGGATCATGTCAGTATTGGACTGGAGAGTCATATAGCCGTGGTTTAATTAAACCTGTTATCCCTGCTAGGCTCCTTCGGAAACACTCTGATTTTGCTATGCAAATGGACTCACCAAGAATCAAAAGGGGGTGTCTTCAGAACATTACCCACTACCAAACAGATGATGTCAGATTTAAAAATGTCTCCAGAAATGAACCAGGCATTCTTTAAAAGGTAAAAAGCAGGACTATTTTCCATAGATCTTGCTCTTCTCTATCAGCATTTTTTCCCCCTTGTGAAGGCAGGGGAGTTGCTTAAAAATGAAAAATTGAGCCCCGTGAACAGTTGAAAACTTGTTTGCATAAGTCTCTGTTATTATTCAGATATTGCAATGCAAGGCAGCAAGATCCGTGCATACTCATGTGGAAGCATTTAAATATAAAAGCTTTGCACTTCCATCCCCAAACAAATCCTGCAGCCTGCCAACAAATGAGAATCTTACTGGAATACACATAAATCATCTTGTTTCTGACAAATCCTGAAGAAGAAGGGGGAGAGGGGGGAACAGAATCCCTTGCTAATTCCTCCAAGCTGCTGTTTATTGAAATTAGGCAGCAAGGATAAACTATAGCTGGATCAATAATTATCTGTCTAATATAATCAAGTGCCTCCTATGAGAGTCTGCCGTTAAGCACAACTCTCTGCCAGCCCCTTGGCCAATGTTTCATGCAATGAACTATTCAAGTGTTTCAAATGATGGAAATGCAAACCTAGATGTGTCTGACCCAATAACTAGATTTCTGGCAGGTGAGGAACTCCTTTAACCTATTCACTGGTGCCCAGTTGCTCAGAGGTGATGGTTTTGCAGCTATTATTTATTATTTGCATTGCGGTAGCATTGTGCTAGGTGCTGTATAAATACACAGGACAAAGCAGTTCCCACCCTGAAGAGACTCTGATCCTGTGATGAACTCATCAGGACCCTCCCATAATACCAAAGGTTAGTTTTTACTCATTTTTTTGGGGTGCCCGGGGCTGCCTGTTCTGTCCTCTCTTGCTTAAGGTGACCGTCCTGCCAGTACTAATATGTGCATTTACTTGAATATTGAAATCTGAGCCCCTGCAGAAATTGTTGCAGGTCTAGGTCTGCACTTGGTAGAGACTTAGATTGCTTTGTAGTAAAACCTTCTCTGCCTCACTCAGCTTCTGTTGTAATTTCCATATGTAAAATTATAAACTCTCTCTTCTCCTTGCTCGGCTCCAAAAGAAACCCCAAGAATAAATAACACACTGATAGGCAGGAAAGTATCACTCTGCCTCTGTATGTGAGGCAGAGGCAAAGAGCAGAAGCCATTTTGCCATGCTCTGTGGATAAAGCTATGTCAACTTGAACCGCTGTGTTTATTCTTTGCCTAATGGGAATGACTAGCACTGTAGAAATACCTATAATCAGATAGCTGGACTAAAATGGCTAATTCAAGTCCCTAGCCATAAGAATGGGAGTAGAAAAGTAGCCAATTAGTTGTCTTCCTTTCTGAAACATGTTTCCTGCATTTCATATTAATGATGAGATTTCCTGAATTTCTCAGCACTTTGGCTTCAGGCTTGAAGTTTCCCTTCTAGGAGTTACTTTTGAGAGACAGCCTAGTTAAATTGTGAATTAAACCTTTACAAGCAACTTTTCTCTGTTTCCAAGGTTCGGCTGTGGAATATTAAGAGGCCAGTAGGTGTGACCTATAGTCATATATTGCAGCAACAATGTGATCTACTGCTATGAAAGTCACTGCAGAATTCATCAATTCCATGAAAAATAGTTCCATGTGCGTGTGTAAGTGCACTGCAGCGCCAGAGCCTGGCCTCAGCCCATCCTGCTGAAGGCAATAGAAATAGATCACTTCATGAGACCCGCATGCACTTCCCAACCTACATATGAAAATGTCTGTTTGAAATACACTCGAGCGTTGGCGATTTCACAATTTTGCACCATCCCCACCCCACATTGACTACATATGTCCTTGAATCTAGTTCATGGCACCTATAATTTATGATCTGATGGACACTACTTCATCTTTAAGAGCCCCACACCTGCCCCTGCTTAAATACAGACCATTGCAAAGATCTGTCCTTCCTTTCCCAATTCATATTCGCAGCTTGTTGGAGGAATCTCCAGTGAAAAGTCATATGTGAAAGTGTCCTGGAGATTGTGTTTGTGAACATGGGGATGGGGGTTATCATCTGGGAAGCTCATATGCTGATGAGAGGCAAAATATAACCAGCAACAATAGTGAAAATAAAAATCTAGGGGAATATATAGGCAAACATTCAGAAATATTCTGGGTTGCCAAATGCTTCTGATCAGGCTGCAGACATGCACTCACAATGCAGCTAGACATGAAAATGAAGTGAGAGAGTTTTCTCCAATAGCACTGTGAAATTTTTCTGTGTGGATGCGTCTCCTGCTGACGTTTTAAGAGCCGAGTCCCACTGGTTCCCATATTCTTCAGTCTGGATTGATTCATATCAGTTCCAGTTCTTATCTCATGGCAGCATAGCTCCATTGATTCGGGTGGAATTAGTCCATGTTAGTTAAAACCAGCCCCACAATTCTGGGGGAGTTTCTCTGGATTTGCAACAAAGTAAGTGCAAGGTGCTGATCAGTTATTCATGCGTGCACCCCAGTGCCTTTCCAGGCTAGAATGCAACTAATTCTCTCCTGTGTATTATGTTTGGAGCTGGCACCATCTCTGCATCATTAATTATTAATTTGTCACAGAATTAAACATAAATAAAGGCAGTATCTCCATGTCCGAGAGGATATTCGTTTCAAAGTAGCTGCGGATCCTTGACCACCTGACCCATCGCATCCTTCCACTAACTGAGCGAGTGCATCTTCTGGCAATGCCACCACAGAGCGGTACTGCAGGCTGCAAGCATCTGCTCAGCTCCACCGAACTTCTCAGTTCCTTTGGCTTGCATCGGGTTGGGAAGCCGATCTGCCTGCTCTTTGAGGAGCCCTGTATTCTTTTGCTGACTTAAGTATATGGTCTTTCACCTTTGCCTTTTTTTGCTCTTTGAATTTAGTTTCAAATAATCCAAGAAGGATTCAAGGCTGGATGGTGCTGATGGTTAATAGGAGAGAGATGTCTGCAAAATGTGCAGGTGTAAATGCCAAGGAAAGAAAGGAATTTAGGGTACAGGTAGGAGTCCAAGAAGTTAAAGTCCTGCTTGAGCTTAGGCAGCCCATCAGGCTGGCAGGCTTAGGGCATACCTGTTTCTGTAGGTGATGTGATGTGCAGAACACTTTCTTCAAAGGAAGTGAGGGACACAACCCTCTGGGATTAACACTATTAAACATGACAAAGCACAAGGAAAGCTGCTGCAGATAAGAGTCCAGCACAGCCAGTGGGAGAAACTCTGAGATCTAATAAGCAATGTCTCTCACTAAGGATTGTTACCTTCAAGCAGCATGATCAATAGCACAGAGAAAAGTTTTTTTTGTGATAGCTAAACTGGGTTGTGTGTTTTTTACAAAATCATTTGTGAATTCCACATGAACCAACAAAAGTTACCTTAAGCAGTGGGTCTGGCTTCAGGCAATTTAGCATCTTGGCCTCTCGCAGCTTCTCCAAGTTCTCCCAGAATGCTAGTCTCTCCAGCCATCTGTGTATCTGATACCCCCCGATATCATAATACTGTAGCTCATTGTAGATGGGATTCAGCTTTTGTGCTTTGGCACACTTCTCCCTTGCAAGCTCCCTACAGAAAATGTTTTTTTTTTTAAAGAAGTGGCCTTCCAGTGGGGGTTGATCTAGCTGCTCGCCCATTTAAAAAGGTACTTGAAGCAGCCCTTGCTTTGTTATCCTAGAGGCATCTTGGTGCTAAGTAGCTGAGCTAACCTGCATCTTACAGAGTTTAATTGTTCTGGTTAATCTGCATTGCTGACCTTCCATATTCTCATCTGTTCATCTTAGTAGACTAGTCATTTTTTATAACCAACCAATTACTGTAGACCTATGAGGCATCTTATTTGGTGCTTGTGTGGTTGGCTGCTACCTCAGCTGGAGTTTTCAGTAGCTAGACAGAGTCTCAGCTTTTCCCTGAAATCTTTGTAAAATAGCTCGTTAAAGCCCTCATTAAAGAATCTGGTTTTTCTAGGTCAGAAGTTTGAGTGGGGAAACCTAAAGTAGCACCTAACAACATGTTTATGTGTTACAAAAGAACAGTGGGAAAAGAAAGGTAGCTAGATATTAAGAATTTTCCAAATAAATAAAAATGTTTTCTCCTAGTCAGCCTTTTCTTAAGACAAATAAGTCTGAGAGCAATCCACCCCTCATTAGAGAAAGGGCTGGGAAGTCTCCTCCCTTTATATCTCAGGATATCATCAGTGCCTCCAGGTGAATCGCATTATTTCTCTCCTGGGCAGCTTTATAACAAGAGCAGGTATCTTGAGACAGGGAGTAAGCGTTAGTGTTTTCTCTATCAGACTCTAGATGAGGGCTCTCAACTCAACACTGGATAGAAAGCAATCACTATATGGACATGAAAAGTAGTAGTAGCGGGGTTTTCTTAGAGAATTTTTTTTTTTTTTTTTTGTCTGGAGTATTTGGTAGGGAGGACCTTTCTTAGGAGAAAGCCTGCTTGCTATTGCAAAAAGTACAAATAATCATCTTCAATAAGAGCCTAGCTTATGTGATAGGTTGCAAAAACCCATACCTATACAATATCCTGGACTTAGAAATCTGAGCACTTGCACACCTTAATGGAAGGGAACCCAACTTTCATGTAAGAGTTCCTGTTAATTGAAGGCCTTGCATTCAAAAAAAAGCCTTGTAAAATGTTCTGACATTAGAAGATCTCAGAAGTTCCCCACAGAAAATCTACTCAGGGAATCTAGCTCCTTGGAAACTTATGACTTTGGAATCTTTCATATTCCTTAAAAGACGCTTAAAGCCATAGTTGGGTGTTTTTACATCAAGATACATCAGCAGAGGCATCTGGATTTAGCTAAGAGTAGCTTAGATCTGAATTTGTCCCCTGTTCTGTAAAAGTATCAGGCATCACTAACAGGCTCTCAGAGCCAGAAACCCAGGTGAGGAGCAATTGCAACAACTGTGGTCATAATGAATTCATTTGGTGCTTGTGTGGATGTCACAGGCACTTTTCTAAGCATTCCATTATAATTTAGCTTTAGCTAATAGATGCTCTAGGAGCAAAGAACTGTTCCAGTCTTGATGGGCATGTGTTGATTAAAAAGAAATAAGACTATAAAAAGGCAATTTATTCCTGGGAAAAAATAAAGTTGGAATTCACCTCCCTCTCTGCCCCAATAAAAAAAAAGGGGGGAAAAAGAGAGTGAAATAGCCATTAAGCTTTGCCTCGGTTATGTAGTATCAAGGAGCTATTGTCAGACCCATTAGAAATATTAATCATTTGCCCACACATTGGATGAGGGGTCTGCTGCTTTGGTGCTGGAGCTAGTGGCATCTAACCAGAACAAAACCCTGGCTTGCCCTCCTCAGGTGAGCAGTTTCACTGAAGCCACAGGGACTAGGGTGTAAAATGAGCAAGACTTGACCACCCGGTTGTATTTCTTGTGATAAGAGGGTATCCTTGAGTTCAGGATGGAGTAATGGAAGCTTGACAGGGTGGAAAACAGCTGTGAGTCCATGTGTTTTGTAGCTGAGGTCTTGACAGGGTGACCTGGGAGATCCTGGGGTGAATGATTACCTACACGTGCAGGAGCTTGGACCCAATGTCCAAGGAGACCCCCTCAAATGCCATGTTCCAATGCTTCTAAATCATAAGGCGTGCATTAAAATTAAAGTAGAGAGGATCTCTGCACCCACACCCTTACCTGTACTTGTATTTGTAGCAAAAACACTTTGAGCCCTATCTGGCAAAGGTTGTATATGTGCAATTAACCCCATCGGTATTAAACAGGCAGTTGAAATCAGCAAGACTAGACCTAGAGTTAAAACCACATGTAAATGTTTTCAGGATCAAATCCTCTGCATAAATAGAGAATGGACTGAATCCAAGGGGAATTTGCTTGAGTACGAAATAAGTAAAAGATCCCATGTTTTGGTGCCTTGTTCTCTTCAGATTAGGTTCATTCCTACCTCCTGCTTATTGCTTGCCAAATAGACAGCCTGTGAAAACCTAATACTAATTTGTTGCTATTTTTGGGTCACCCGGTCCTGCTGACTTATTGATTGCCTGGACTTGGCTTATGCATGTTATTGTAATAAGCTCCCATGCTATTAGCAAATCACTGTTTCGGTATTCCTCTGGAGCGAAGGCTTTGTGCCAAAGATCCTTCTAAGGCTAATATACATTCCTCAGAAGTTTCTTTTTAACACATTGAATAAAGAAGAGAAATGCTGATGTATCTGGGGTGCAAGGCAAACCCTTCTAATAATCCCCACAGCTTCCTAGCTGCTGGTAGCAGAAATGGGATGTTAATTACCAAGTGGAAGAAAGGGGAAACTCCTTGTGTCAATGGCAGCTTTTAAGCATGGCCGGTACTAGGGACTGACCCCATGTCCTTTCCTGGGACCTTCAGCAACTGTCTGGCACCAGTCCTGGCCAAGTCTTTGAGAACCAAGGGTTGATCCACTGCTTCTGGAAAGTCGAGATGAAATATGGCCAAGCTGACTCCAAGTCCTGGGAGGGCCCCCACCAGTGCCTTATACATTAACACAGCCCCGCTCCCTTGCTCCTTATTAGTAGGCTATCAAGATAATCGGGGAACACTTAGAAAATTAACCTGGAACATAACCTGATTGTGCAAACGCTTAAGCACAGGCTTAACTTTGCCCTAGGAGCAACCCCTCCACCTCCCAGGATTTTACTCGCCGGACACACGCTTATTTTGAATGGCGCACTCGAGTCATCGGCGTTTGTTATTTCAACTGATGCAGCATCTCCCACGGAAAAACGACGAAGGGCGGGGTGAGCACTTTATACCCATAAATAAAGATCGGTTCGTATTGTCAGCCCGGCTAATCCCTTGCCCGTTGCATCGCTGATTCCCCTCGCCGAGCAGCAAAGCGAAGAAACCAACTTGGAGAAAAAAAAGAAATAAATAAATAAGCCCTGCCTGAAACTAAAGGAAATCAAAAGCAAATTATTTCCCAGATTATAGCCCTCCCGAGCGCCTGAGATATTGCCCATTTTTCACAGCAGACAAAAACATTTTCCTGGGGATCAATTTAGCTTCCAGAAGTCGGCTCCTTTCAACCCATAATCCATCATATTTCCCCATTTGCAATCTCTCTGTGTCTGAGTGTTTTAAGTTTCCTATGAATTATTTTATAAAGAGTATAAAGAGTCCTTTCTTCCTGCTGAAATGAGGGAGTTGCCTCTCTGCCCTATCAGGTCAGATACCATTAGACTGTTGAACAAGGGAGCCCTGCCATCCATGCCTCCATATTGGCAACTACCTTAGTAGGCTCATCTGTCAAAGAGATCTAGTAATCAATCACCAGGGTGATCAATATGCAGCTTATGCATTCATCATTCCTTTGAGGAGACTATTAGGATGAAGTTGTCAGTAAACAGGAACAAAGGAAGAAATGTGTGGAGATGGCTGAGGTGTGTGCGTGGCAGGGAGGGGAGTGGGGGCAAGAAAGAGAGGTTGAAAATGGGAAATAGCTTCCCCCCCCCCCAAAAAAAAAAAAAAAAAAAAAAAAAAAAA
>NW_017729011.1:21984247-22021752 GCF_001723915.1 Gavialis gangeticus
AAAAAAAAAAAAAAAGGAAAGCAAAGCTTCTGCCTCTTCAGAAAAGAGAAAGTTGGTGACAGATTTATTCGGATGCCCTGGAACACAGTGCAAGAGGTGAATCATCTTGCAAGAGGCAGAGCAGTGTAAAATTTCCAGACCTCTTGATTGGTCTGTCAGCGTGATTTGTGGGGCGCGCTGCCAAGGTAAAACGGGTAAGGCGAGCAACTGGGCACAGGGAAGGCGAGGAGGAGCACGGCGCGGGAAAACATGCAAATGAAGGGCAGGGGAGCAGAGCAGCGAATGTTTTATGGCTGTGTCCTGGCTTCTTTATGTCCTTCAGTCTGAGTGCTGAGACAACAACCAACGCTCATTATGATCTTTTCCATGTAGAGCAAGGCATGGAGGCCGTCCAGATCTGCACAATGGCTGTACACCCGAGGATGGGATGATGCACAGCCTGTGACCACGTACCGGGGAATGCTTCAGACTTGTTAAGAGGCCTGAGCTGCCAGGCTGACCCTTTTGGTCGCTGTGCTCTGTACACGTGCCATATACCAGTAGACGGAGCGTGTTCCACTGCAGGTCTCACTCAGTTTTGGGAGGTTAAGGGGTGAAAGGAACTCTGCTTGCTGGTCCTTATTCCCATAATGCCCAAGAAAGTACTAGGAAGAAGGGACCCCTAATGTGCCCATGCACCATGTCTCCAGTGGGATGTGATCTACAGGTCATGGGGAGTGGCTAGGGGGATATCCCTCTTTGCAGCCTGCTAATGCTTGCTGGAACTCCTGCGGGTCCCTGCTGAAAGGGAGAGGGTGTACCTGAATGCATACTCAACTCCACTGGCCTGGAGAAATCCTACCTCGGCCAGATTTCCTGCAGCAGAGGGTGCATTTCTCCTCCCTTTCAGCAGGAAGGATTCTACCGCCTTGAGTTCCCCATTAGCCAAATGCTCTTGTGGCGGTACTCAGGGGGTGAAGGTCAGAGGAATGCCATCCCTGGGGTTCCCCAGCAGGGAGACGGGATCGTCCCTGAATTCAGCTGCATTCAAAGGCTTGTTGCCTGGGTGATTCCAGCAGACACTCAACTGGTGTGAATTCACATGGCTCTCCCGCAGTCAGGGCGGATACACAGGGATGAGGACCGGCTTGTGCTCTCCATTAACCTTGTCCAGCTGGAGATGAGAGCCCAGGCCCTGCCAGCAGATAAGGGGCTGGCTGTATTTTAGCAAAGAAGAATGAAAAGGCCCTGTCACCATGGCCATGAAGGACCCAGTTTGGTGTTAATCTTGCTGCACTGAAATGCTGGCAGTTACTGAACACTGGGTTTTTGGAGTCTCAGGCCAGTAGAGACTCCCTATGCCTGAAGAAGGGCGACTGCACCCAAAAGCTTGCTAAGAACATTTCCAACTACTCAGCTGGTCTGATAAAAGATATCACATCCACTCAAAGAACCTTGCCTGGCAATTACTGAACTGCATTTTTGGGGTTCAGCTACTGTGATGACAGGTGTCATGTTTAATACCAAGGTCAGCTCTGACCCTCCTGGCCCCATCAAAGTCAAGGGCAAAGCTCCCACTGCCTGCACTTGTACAGGACGGGCCCTCAGGCAGAAAGGTCCTTCTTGCTTCTGAGCAAATGCAGGCTGCAAAGGGTTACTACGGCTTGAATGACAGGAGATTCAGGCTTGTTCCCGCTCCGCAGTGGTAGTGCCGTTATTCAGTCCCCATAATAATTTTCATTAATTGGATGTAATGCATAACAAATTTATGAGATGGGGGCTAGGCTGAGCGCTAGCATAAAACTCATCATCCCGACTTGCTGACCAAGCACAACTGGTTCAAATATGCCAGTCAAACAGAAACCGCCACTGGCATGAGCTTGGCAGAGGGCAGAATATACTGGAGTGACGTGTGCTCCCCTTCCCAGACTTTGAAGGAAATGTTACTGTTACGCATCAGATCTCAACCGTCTGTAGAGCTTTTCAAGACCTAAGTCCTGTAAAAATTCCAGTTCCACCTAAGCCCAAATAAATGGTATATATGTATGATACCGTACTGATCCTGGGAGAACTACACAGGGATCTGGTACTGACTGCTAGGGGAATATGGCCCCATGCAACAGAGCCCCAGGCTTCTCTTCACCTCGGCCACCTGTGCTGAGAGGTAAGTGGAGAGTTGTGGCTACCGCAGGGACTATTCAATATGGTGGGGGAAATAAGTTGCATTCAGCAAGGATCATTTTCTTCTGGATAAACAAACTTTTGTTGCAAACTGGGAAAAAAATAGAAGGAAGGCAGTTCCCACCTCTGTCCATCCTGATAATTGTCATCCACTTGGTGACTATAAGGCTGGACCTGGTGGGGTTACACAGCTTTCTGAAACAAAGCGGAAGGGAAAAGCCTGCGACTTGATCCCTGACACTAATTAGTTTGACCCTGGTCATTGTGTCTTAAAGCAACACTCATGACCTTTGGCCTCAAGGTTCTTCAATTATGATCCAATAAAAGTTGCAGGGATGGTTTGGCCTTTGCATGTAGCCCCAGGGTATTTGTCTCTGTTAACTAATTTGGAAGAAACCTGGGAAAACATAGAGTCATTGCATTAGCTTTCATTTCCTTACTTTACAAGACACGGATTCCTTCTGAGACTTGATGGCTGTTAATAAAAACATCAGTCACCTCTGACCTCCCAGCCCTGTTGCTGGTGCGCATGTACAGCCAGAGCAGACTCTGCTGGGCAAGGGCCAAATAGGCAGGATGGATGCCCCGTGGCACCCGCCCGTGCACAATGCCTACTTTCAGTTACCTTGGTCCAAGTCTGTCGCCTTCATTCTGCTGTGACTACTGGGGTGCCCCAAGGGTAACTGAGATGCACTGAGGCTCAGCTTGTTTAAACTGCAAGTGGCCTTTGATATTTTATTCATTTCCGGGACAAGCTGAATTTCAAGCCCCATGTGCTTCATGAAAGGTTGCTGTGCTTCTAAAACTGTGAGCATGGAGAGAACCACCTCCTGCACGGCTGCAGTTCCATGTACAGGCTTGGTTCCTGTCTCCACTGCTTCCAGGCTGGTGCAAGGGTCTTGTCTGGGGATCCGAAACTCCTGATGGTCTGAGTCCCACCTGGCCACCTGCTTGTTCTGTTTCCAAGTCCTGGTTTTTATCCATTAACCACACTCTTTCCCTTGCTGTGGTTTTTACTCGTTGACCACACTAGCCCCTGCTGCCATGTCCAATGCACGGAGTCCTACAAAATATCACAGGATGCCATTCTTGTAAAACTGAGCCAGCTCCCTTTTAAGAGAAGTGTTTCTGGAGGGGCTGTGACTCTCCCAACTCAACAGCTGGTTCAGTAAAAGCCATGCCCAAACAAACACGACTTCTTATATGGTCTACTGACCATCACGGCTACAACACTTAACCTGACTGCAGCTGGAACTAGCATTCAAGCCATGTCCTTGCAAACTGGCTTCTAGGTGCCTCCTCCAGGCTATGTGCCTGCTTCTCATAAAATACACCTCTTCTTCATCTGAGTGCACTGGATAATGCTTGAACTCTTTTCATACCCTTGCAAGTTTTCTCCAAAGAAGACCTTGAATATACCGGACAGTACCTAATAGCAGTGAGCCAGACCTGTCACCCACGTGCACAATCCCTATTTCAGCTTCTGAGCACCTTTCCAGACAAATCTCTGGGTTCTAAGCCTCTAGCTAGAGATTTAAGGGGCCATCTGTAGGCACCCAAGTTGGGAAATAGTGCTTAGGGGTAGACACCCTTTTGAAGAAAAAGGAAAGGAAAGGCTCTGATTCTCCCACTCTACTCAGCATTGGTGAGGCCTCACCTGGAATATTGGGTCCAATTTAGGGCCCCACTCTTCAAGAAAGATGGGGACAGACTAGAAAGCATCCAGCAAAAAGCAGCACAAATGATTAAAGGCCTGAAAAGCACGACTCATGAAAAAAGGCTGAAAGAGTTAGGGTTATTTATTCTGGAGAAGAGAAGACTGAGTGGGGATTTGATAATGGCTTCAAATACCTGAAGGGCAATGACAGTGAAGATAGAGATGGGCTTTTCTCCATGGCCGAAGGTGACAGGACTAGGAGGAATGGCTGGGAGCTTCAGTAGAAGAAATTAAGATTGGAGATTAGGAGGAGCATACTGATGCATTGGACCTGGCTACCTGGAGAGGTGGAATCTCCATCCCTGGAAATTTTCAGGAGCAGGTTGGACAGACACTTGGCCTTGAGGGTTTAGTCAGGGATGATCTTGTCCTGAGCAGGCGGATGGACTAGACAACCTTGTGAGGTCCCTTCCAGCCCTACTTTCCTATGACCACATGCCCATGCCTCTGTGGTCCCAATGAATGGTCCAAAGTCTACAGATGCCCTCCTATGCCCTTCTCCCTTGACTCTCTCCGCCAGTGTATCTTAGACCTTCATGCTAATTATTTCTTACTGAATTAACTGTATTACACAGAGAACATGCCAGTAATGCTTTGCCAGTGGATGTACGACACTTTGTTAATTAAAAGTATTAGGCAATATCGGTTCCATTGTTGTGAATTAATCAGTTTAATTACGGGGCGAATTAAGTATCATAATTAAAATAATAGCTTTTGGTCATATACCAGGATGAAAGCATTGGGGAACATGTCTTTTTTCATCCCCTAGTGATAAGCTATTACAGTTCCTCATCCTCCATTTCTTCCAGTGGGATTTCCCAAGTTTGAAATGGCTGAATCGTTGGAGTAGCAGCCAGTAGGGAACTGCGCGGGAGCTGGGTTTGGATTTTGCTCCATTGGAGGCTAAGTTGCACCTGATTCTCATGGTGCTTATGGGCCAGCTCTGGTCCATTAGTGCAAATTAGAGCAGCCTGGAGCTGCTTGAAATTATATCAAGTAACCAAGGTCTTCTGAGACTTTACATCACTTGTGAATTGGCACAGCACTGGGGTGTTGGCATTACTCCCTCCCACCCTTCTGTGAGCAACAAGACAGGTTGCAAGATGGAGGGGACAGCTGGTTTAGAAGCTGGGGCTACTTTATAGCAGCAGAGAAGCCACCTGCACCAGAAGAGTTAGCTGAACAGTCAGAGCTGATGCCATAGGGATAGCACAAAGTGGGCAGAATAGTAAGAGGTAATCCAGGGCACAGACTGACGGGTGAATAGGACACAGATATTAGATGGGTCAAAGCAGGAAGTTCTAGCCCAGGCCTGTGTTTTTAACTGCTCTACAGTATTTGAATCTGGAGGGTGGGTTCAGATGTTGATAGAGTCAGGGGCAAAATCCCAGTCCAGATGTGGTCCTGAATTACCCCTCCAGCCCAAGACAAATGCAGTCTGGACATGGGGTTTTGGTGAGGGTCAATTCTCAATGGTCCAACTAGACAATGTAAAGTTGAAAAAAATATATATTTTACTACGCGGTAAATTTCAGCTGGTGTAAATGCACATGTAGACATGCCCACTGAGAGCCACTGCGGAGCAGGAACAATATATATATATAATTTTATTTTGCATGTGAAAACCTATGGAAGAACATTGGCAGAAAGCTTCCAGTTTTCTGGAGCCTCTTTCCTAGCGTCGATGTCCTGTTCAGGCAGACTGGCTTGGTTACATGCCTGTTTTGGGGCTCTGCTTTTTCCATGGCCATTCTTGGGAAAGCTGATGGGAAAAAATAAAAAATGACATGGGTTGAGATCTCAGTTCCCTGAATGCCAAGCTCTCCCTTTTTTTTAATCTGGCCTCTTCAGGACCAGTATCAAAGGCCACGCACTTTTTTATTGGGAATAATGGAATCTTTTCCTCTCCGGGGGGAAACAATTCATTTACTCTCTTCATTGGAAAAAATGATTTATTCCTTTTTTTCATTCCCCATCATAAATCACAATGAGCTCCGGCGCCTTTAGGCCACGCCATGGTCAGGATAAAATGCTGAAGCCTGGAAATGTAAATAACAATTGCCTCTGAAGCGGATTCAGAGTCTCCTGGAACAGAAGATTAATTTCAAAGAAGAGTGACGGCCTGGGCCCTGCCGAGTGCAATGACAAGCTCCACTGTAGATGCCTTGCTGTGGCTGGGAAAGGGTCCCTGATATCACAGCTCCTATCAGCTAGGTTGTGATCTCACTTCATCTAGCCTGGTCATCTCTGCCATTGGCACAGAGCCCAGCAGAAGCAGATATGTTGCAGGTTAAATGATTATCCTGATTCTCTGGATAATCTTGTGTCTGTGTGAACGCGAGCTCCCAAGCCCCAGCTCACCTCCTTTTGTAGTCAGTGGAAAGACTCCCATGGACTTCAGGTGGAAGGGGCACAGACACACTGATACTCCCTTTTATTTCATGCATTGACAGGAGCTTAAGGGCCAAATCCTTCCCTTAGCGACCCCACTGACCTTGCAGGCAATGCACCGATGGAAGTGAGGGCAGAAACTGACTCCTTGGAAGAAAGTTTGACTCTTTTGGCAGACGAAAGACAAAGGCATGAAATAATGTTAAGAACCACTTGGTGCAGCTACACCCATGTCTTTCCTCAAGGTGTGCCATTGGGCATGTCTATGTGTGTGCATTTACTGCACAGTAACCAAAATTACTGCACAGTATGGCCATGCGTCTACCTGTGCACGCCCGTACTGGTGACTTACACTGACTTGAGTGTAACTATGATACCAGCATTATGCAGGTATCAAAGTTATGCCTGATTAGTTACTGAGCAGCAACACACATGTAGACACCTTACTGGACAGTAACAATGTGTGCGTGGACTGGCTTGGGACTAACTTTAATCCCAAGTCAGTCCACACACAGCGTTATGCGCTTTAACATCGGCATGTGTAGATGCCAGCCTATTCCCACTTACTGCACAGTAATTTACTGCATGGTAAATTTAAGCTGCTGTAAATGCACATGTAGACATGCCCACTGAGAGCCAGATGGTTAGCGATGAGAGGTCTGCTTGCACTCACAGCCATATGTGTGCATGGGGATTTAGCACAACTGTGCACAGAGCTACCTCATTTGCAGGAGTAGATGGCTCAGTGCGCATTCACATGTGGATGTGCTGCTGCAAGGATATTTCTAAGTGCACTATTGGGCCCTTGGTGATAGCAGTAGAAGTGTAAGGCTGGTATACATTCATCCTGCCTGGCCAGAGTCCTGCCTGGAGCAATGCCTTCAATGCCCATCAAGGGTGAAGTGAGCACAAGCATAGCTTCCCAACTACAGCACATCGCAGAATCCAAGATATTGCTGCTGTTTGGAATTCATGATGCCTTTCGGAGGGCTCTGATACATCATGCCCTAACGACACATGGAGTTTTATGCTTTATTAGCACTCCAATTAAGCTTCCTTCTTTGGCTGGGTGTGTGTGAACCCAGTTTTCAACTGCACATGCAAGCTGTTTGGGTTTGGTCGTGGGGTTCTATTTAGTTTTGCTTCTTTCTTTGTTTTTTTTTGGCTTTTTTATTTTTACTCTCACAAACGAGCGAACCCTCCGAGAGGTTAATTGCTAGGCTTTGTGGCTTTGTCTAGTATGGCTCCTCTTAAAGCCCAAGCTCACGTTACATTAGCAGTGCCATCTGCTCAGCACAGCCTGGGCCCCGTACATAATTCACCAGCTTCACATGTCGAAGTTCTTATGAGCAATTGTAGGCTATTCATGAGGAAGTTACCTCTGAAGCGAGGATCAGGTGACTGGTTATCCGACACCCGTCAAGACTGACTTCTGCTCCGTTGTCCTTTTGCCCTTATTGTTCCTGACTCAAGGTTATGTGCGTTAATGGCCATTGTGGAGGTAGCCAGGGTTTGGTCTTGTAAACCAGCTGGGTGGTCCCACGAACAGTGTCATTCTGCAAAGAAAATAAGCATGAACCATTCCCCCAGTTGTTTCTGTCCTGCGTCTGGCTGAGGGTTTTACTACGGAAAAAGCTCATGTTCCCTGGGAGGCCGGTTCAAAGCAGTGTTGTCGTCTTCTCTGGAGGATTGCCCACCGTCCCTCACTGCTCCACGCAGCTTCATGGTGGTCAACATGTGCCGTATCCAAGTAAATTCTGTTGTGAAGGTGGAATTCAGTGAAGGAGGTTCAGTGTGGCCCTTGACCCTGGTGGAGCCTGCTATGACACTCAGATGCCAGCTAAGGTCCTATTTTTAAATTTCAAGGAACAACATTTCAAGGAACAATATGAATGCTGGGAATTTCAAGGAACAGAAACATGAATGCAGCAACATGACTGCTGCACCTCATAATCTGTGTATAAGAGGCATTTTCTGTGCCTCCTATTTAGTTTTAGAGCAGGGGAAGGCAATTATTTTGGGCGGAAGGCCGCTTACTGAGTTTTGGCAAGCCATCGAGGGCCACACAACAGGCAGCCGGGGCAGATAAAAAAAATTTAGAAAATTAATATTTATCGGCCCCGCAGGCCGGACAGAATGGCCTGCTGGGCCACATTTTGCCCGCCTCTGTTTTAGTGTTGAGAGAGGCTGTTGCTAGCGATGACTAAAGCCATCAGAGTTGTGCCCGGAGCGCCTTTCAGCTGAGTTCTCACTGGGTGTATCTACACGCGCATTTATGCCATCTTAAATTTACCACACAGTAAGTTACTGCACAGTAATCGGGAATAGGCTGGTGTCTACACATGCAGGCATTAAAGCGCATTAATGCTGTGTGTGGACTGACTTGGGACCAAAATTAGTCCACACAGTGTTACTGCGCAGTAAGGTGTCTACACGTGTTACTGCGCAGTAACTAATCAGGCATAAATTTGATACTTGCCTGATGCAGGTATCAAATTTATGCTCAAGCCAACATAAGTCACCATATTTACTGTACACTATGGGTGTGCACATACAGATGTGCACTTGTACTGTGCAGTCATTTCAGTTACTGCGCAGTAAATGCGCACATGTAGATGCACCCACTGAGTATTATATGATCAGTGAAAGAGTTGTAAGGGGGACTTTCGTAATAACCTGGCAGGTTCGCAGCAGTTCACCGAAGAAGCCATCTCACCTGTCACATTCAGTATATCCGGTCAGAACAGCAGAGATGGGTCACAGGAGTTCAGGATTCGCATCCAGGGCAATTATTGATCTTCCTCCTGAAAAATTCAACCTTACCTGCAAATCTCTTGCTTATTTGATGACAACACGTTCATTCAAAACACTGCACTTTTGATAGGTGATTCATTCAAAACCATCTATCACAGGTGAGTTTTTGAAAGGTTCCCAAGATAGAGAAGGCTTCTGTTAACAGGATGGTACACAAGTACTTAACATACTTTCAAAGCATTTTAAAATGCAATATGATAGGGCATTTTCTTGCAGTTGCCTAATGCCTGAGTTTTGTACGTAAGGCAAGTTACCTTCCTCAGGTGTTTTTTAACTTGATATTTAGTCTTCTCTGCCAAAACATCCTTCTTCACATTTCCAGCCTGTGTTACCTGAGGATCTTTTACCTCTTTTTAAATTGGTCCTTCTCCATTAATATTTAACAATGGATATTAGCAAATGAAGTCTAGCTAGCATTTGGCAGACAGATTTTTTTGCTGCAGTAAGATACTATTAATGTGATGATGCATTAAAAAAAACACTGAAAGGACACAAAAGGTTTTCATTTTGAAAAAGGAAAAGCAACTGATTATACATGAGCTTCACCTGCCAGCCAAACTACTAGCAAGAGAAGGAATAGGAGGATACAGTAGAGATGGAGGCCCTTAGTGATTATAGCTGATGTGCTTGATGTGATAGTGCACGTAACTGTGAAGATACACATGAAAATAGATCAGGTGAGTGAACAGCAGCTATTTTGATTAACCAAAAACCTTATCTACACAAGAACTTGCCCTGATTTAATTATACCAATTCAGCTATGGTAAAGGTGCCAAAGGACACTCTTATTTTAGTTTCGCCTAATTGGTTTAAGGGAAAATGAAACAGAAGTATCCAAACTGCCTTCTGCTTTGGTATGAAGTCACACCTTCGCACTGGGGTGACTCTCCATGTAGACAGACACATGCATGTAAAAAAAATCGTCATCAGCAGGGATAGAAAACAGGACTTCTAGTTCCAAAGCACTGGCCTGTAACTGTGCCCAGGTCAGGGTGAGTTTTGATTGTGTGCAGAAGTGTGGACCCATGTCTGCAGGTGAGGAAAAAAATCACCGCAGGCAGATGAATAGGGGCAAATTTAGAAGCAGAATTGAGGCTCCCGTAAAAATGTGACTCTGGGGTCCATCTTTTTAATTCCTCTTTAAGGAGGAGCCCTAATTTGGACACTCCCATTTACTGTTCCTGTGACAACTGTGTAAATGGTCCACCGTCTTGGCTTTTTGAATGAGCCTTAATTTTTTGCCTTTCCCTAAAAAGAGAGAGAGAGAGAGAGAGAGAGCTGGAGATGGCACTGACCTCCCCATGAACTCACTGGAGATAAAGTGCCAATATTATCTGCATAGGCCAAGTTACTCTGGCCCAACAAGTCCAACAGGTTCATCTGTGCAAGAGCCGTGTGTGCAAACCTTAATTACTCTCCAATCCTATACACAATAGCTGATCTCTGAGGCACTTGGTGGGGTTAAGGTGAGCGCAGGTGGAATAGTGTTTCTTTCACAGCCTCTGTGTGTGCTTCTCTTGGGCGACGGATGAACTGGATTTACAAGGGCAGGCTGATTTGCACGTAAGCAGCCACTGGCAAAGAATCATTTCCTTTTCAAGCCTAAATTCAGACTTTTTGCCCCCTCCCTTCCCCCTTTCTGTCTGCTCTGCTTCTGTCCACCCGCTGCCACTCATATTTCCCATTTCTTAAAGCAAGAACACAATCCATCCCCACACCCACCCACTTCTCCCCTTGCATGAGCCTCCACCAGGAAATTATAAACCAGGAAATTATTGTTCAATTTTTACTTCTGATATGTGTCTGTATTTCAGCGAGCAAATGCACTCACAGAGGTAAGCAGCAATGCCGAGCCATGCTAATCAGACCTGTGGAAAGGCTTGGTAACAGAAGTGCACTGAGGGTCTGCAAGTGGAACCTCTCCTGTCATTCAAAACAATATATATATATACATCTCAATTTTTTTCTTAGCATAAATGGGTTGGAAAACTGAGGCAAACAGATTGCAAAGGTTACATGCAGCTGAGCTTAGCTTCCACAGAAGAAGCCTGCTAAGGACCTAAAGATCTCTCCCCAGACATGTGCAAGCAGGGAGTCGAATAGAAGCTGGGGTCAAAGGATCTTTTGGCAACTCCCCAGGCTGCACACTGAGGCTGGCATTGGCAAAGGGCCTGAGGAAGTTAAGCTCCTAACTCCCATCAAGAGGTAATAGGAATTGGGTTCCTAACTTTCTAATTCCTTTTGCATGTTTGAGTAAGGACACCTGCTTGCAAGCATGCTCCACAAAGGAGGGACCTGCCTTCTGTCATGAGCTTGCACAAGGCAGGAGGACAAACTGGGAGTCCTACTCTTACAGCAAATGAAGTGTCTCTTGAGAGAGCCTGACCACACAGCTCTTTCTGATGGGAATAACCAGTTTGCATGCTCTTGGCTGCCTGGTGGTTGGCAGCCCGGGTGTCACACTAGACAGTATTCCTGACCGCGCTGAGTGGAAACGTAATGCAGGCTGTTCCATTAGGGATTTTCCACTTTATGCTAAGTGTCACAACTTATTGGTGTTTGTCAGATAAATATGCAAAGGAATAGCACGTTCATAATATCTTCTTACCTTTGCTCTTAGGAGAGGGATCATGTCGAGGCAACCCAGCTTAATGGTGCCTCTGTAATATATATATTATAGCAATACATCTTTTCAGACTAGGTGCAGGGGGGTTGCATAGCAGATGCCATCTCCTATGCACCCCACAGACCTCACTTGCCAGTTCCTGTCCTGTGCCCAGGTTCTAGTCATGAGTGTCTAATTCTCCTGGGTTAGTGGACTAGAAATTTTGTCTTCATAGTGTAGAGACCACCTGAATCAAGGGACTTGGAGTAGGCAGGTTTAGCTGCTGGGATTAAGTCTGGGGAAGCCTCCATTTACAATGAACTGAGTGTCTCCCAACACATTCATTGCTAATATTTGCAGCTGTTATCTTCCCTGCTGCCTGCTGGGCCTAACAGCATGTGTGGGAACCTTTGTGCTCTGTGATGCAGAGGGATTAAGAGGATGGTAGGTTCAGTGAGTTGCTTGGATCTGTCTACTCACCCACGCAGACTTCACACTCAATCTGTCCTCTGGATCTAAATGTCTCTCCCCTGTCAGTGAACTCTGGGGGAGGTTCAGAACTGAACCTATATCCAGACCTTGCAACTCAACCCCTTCTCCAGGCTCTGGCAGGCTGTTGTTATAACCAGCTGACCGACTGGCCCCTGTTTTGGATGAAAGGTCACCAGGGGTTGGAGACATGAAATAATTTGCTCCTTTGGCTAATTTTTCAGTCCTGCCAGTTGAAATTTTAAGGTCCAAAACCCTGAAGCAGAAGTGACCAGAGACACACGGTGGGACATGATCCTGGTCCTTTGATGAAGACAGGGAGGACTCTGGGAACAGCCCAGAATTTCTCCCGAGAGAAAAAAAATCATGCCGCACATTCATGTAGAGGGCAGAGGTGCTAATGATTGGCAAGATTTGACCCTGGCCCTCATGCCAAGAGCACAGTGGGTAGCAGCAGTGCAAAAGGTAAATAGGAGGCAAACATAATCCAGGCACAAATCCTCACAACTGATCATATGTAAACTCCAGCACCCTCAAAGCTGAACTAACACTTGCGATTTATATAGGGCTTTCATGTTTGAGAACTACTGAGACATTAACTGATGACTGCTTTAAAGATCCCTTTGACATGGATGGGTGAGTCTAATTATAAACTGAGAGTGAGTGATGAAGTAACTTGACCAAGGTCACTGCAGTGTGTTAGTGTAAGAGGCAGAATCAGAGCTTGGGCTCTGCTGGCTTGCAGCCCTGTACCAATTCCTTCCATCAGCACTGTTCTCACCCGATTTAGACTCTGGGAAGTCCCACTGAACATGGTGTGGGCAGACAATACACCCCCTTCTCCCTAGATGTGTGTGCGAATGATGTGAAAATCTGGTAACCATTTTAAGGCTATTGCCCTCTTGTCTCTGAGTTGAACTCCACACACAGCCATTTAATCTCTGGGCATCTCAGGTTGCTTAGCTGTTCAGAAGCACACCCGTAGCATTAAAGGTCCTTGATTCAATTAGACTGGTTGTGGGGTCTGGCAGAGCAGAGAATGAGGGGCACAGAAGATGCACACAGTCGATCCAAGGCTGTTCCCTTCTCTAACTTCACTGAAGCAAAGGAAGGGAAGAACATGGACCTGAACAAATGAGAACACATTGCTCTCTCTCCAATGCTGCCCACGTCCCTCTTGCAGGGAAAGGCTCTGAAACCAAACTCTAGGTTCCAGGTCACCTCTACAATCCCAAACTTAATTAAAACTGCCAGCTTCTAATTAAACCACTTAATTAAGCGCCACATTGACAGTAGGTAGAAAAAAGACAGGACAGACTTAATTAACACAATGACATAGGCAAAAAAGAAAAAACCCAAACCCAAACCATCCTTACGAGCTTGACAGCTGACTGGCAAGCAGTGTTTGGCCCAGGGCAGGACCACAAAGGGTTCTTCCAGGGCTAGCGCCCCATGGCTGGAAAGCAAAGCAAGGAACGTGCATACTTGTCTGAGCCTTGCAGAAGATGATCCTTATTTCAATCCTGCAAAACACCTGGGCTGGGATTTTCCAAGAAGTGAAACCCTTTACATTGCAAATGGGGACTGGGTGCTTAGCTCCCTTAGGTGCTGGGAAAATCCCAGCCTCTACTGCACATTTAAATGCCAGCAGGCCAGTTGACTTCAAGCCTAGCTTGCCTATACCCTAGATCCAGGAGGCAGAGGAAGTACTGTGACTCCCTGGGCAGCAGCAGCTGAGTAGTATGTGGTGAGTTATATGGGAAATGCAGCAATGCTGCGATCTCTGTCAAAACTCCTAGGGTTTCCATTTCACAGAATAGCAGCAAAGACTGAGGAAAGGAGAGGTGGGTCCTGGAGCAGTTAGGGAAAGAGGAGGGGAAAAAGGGAAATCCGTGCAGCTCTGCAGCTGATGCCCACCCTTGCATGTGAACATCACAGCCTCTTGAAGTGGCCTCTCCAGTTTGGACTGGCATCTCCAGCAAGGTTAAATGCACAGGTGCAGTGAGCTCTTTCCATGCCCGGGGCAGAGGTGGTGATGGGGGTGGAATTACGCTGACCGCTGGAGACCTGGAGGGGAAGGAGAGTCTTACCTGCCCCAGCTCTCCTCACTCCGGTACCAGCGTGGGCTCCTTGAGGGCTGCCCCTAGTGCCCTGTTTACTCTCCTCCACCGGTGTAGAGCTGTGCCTCCCATGGCCAAGCCTTCCCGGGGTGGGCAGGGAAGAGGGGCATCATTCCACACACATCCTCCCCAAATACACTGCTGGCCATGGCAAAGTCTCCTGTGGAAAGGGGTCCATTCTGCCACCCCCTCTAAGTCAGCACTCAAGACTTGTGCCTCTCTCCTAGTTAAAAGCAACAGCTGAATATTTTAAAAGCACCTGAGTCAGGGGAGTATCAGTCCAAGGCCTCGAGGCCCTTTGACAATCCTACCCTAGTATGCTAGGAATATAGGAGGATATTTTCAAAGGGCCTAGCCCCTCTTGGTGCTTCTGGAACCTGCGCCTGTACAAATGAAGCCTGTTGTGAGGTGTCTTGAGCTGAAAATTGAGACACAAATTTAACGTCTGTTTTTCAAAAACTTGTCCATAGTGATTATAATGGTGGAAACACCGTGTTCCTTTGTCTGTCCATCCATCCATGTGTCCATCCCCTCATGCACTGCTTTATCACACTCTCTAAGCTGAGATATAATAGAGGCAGACTTGCACCCAACTCAGCAAGCCTGCCTGAGCTCTTTCAATCCTCAGAAACCTGAACCCGATATCGCACCCCTACGGATACAATCTTGGTTCTTCTAAATCAATGACAAAAGTCCATTTGACACCACTGGCCTTCCCCAACAGATAAACAGCCTTGAATTTTTGGATACGGTATGCCGGCCTACCTGTTTGCTGAGAGGTAGGTAGTCAATCAGAGGGAGAGGAAAATAATCAGCATATTACTTCTTTTCTCTCTGTGTTTCCTGTGTTCCAACTCATCTGGCTACATTCTCATGTATGAAGTAGCGTTGTAACCCGGGGTGACCCATGAGCTGGCTTTATGCTGGAAAGATTAATGATAGGATCCTGTCAATAAATCCATAAAGACCAAAATCCCAATGATGAACATTCGGAGGGAAAAGGCAATGGTTAATATCTACAAAATAGGCCCCAGAGCCTTTGAGTACAGAGAAAGAGCAAAGCAGCAGTGACCCTTGTTAATCTTTTTATTGGCTCAAGCAGCTATTGGCACCTTTCGTCAGCCAGAAATTTGCAAGTCTTTGGGGAGCAATGATTTCACAGTCAGGGGGCCCGTTAGAATAAAAAAAATCCTTTCGCTCCTAAAATGGGACCATTCTTCCAAATGAAAATTGACATTTTCGTTTGAACTTCCCGACCTCTAGTAATCACACTAATGGTGTTAGATGGCTGGAAGAGGGGAGCTGGCTGATGGGCCCGTATAGATCCCTGAAGGCGAGGGCGGGAGCAAGGTATAGAAGAGGTTGCTAACAGTGTGCTCTAACTGGCCAAGGCATCGCACCGTTGTTTTTGGAGACTGCCAAAAATCTCCCCAGGCTTTCTTCTGAATCAGGTTTGATCGGCAGTATTGGCAAAGTCATTGGGAAAGCAATCACTGAGAGCTCCCTCCCTCCATCCATCTATACAGAGCCGTCAAAGGTAACCAGCAGCACACAGTGCTATCTGATTAGCAGAGAGGATCTCAGGAGCCAGCCAGCTGGCAGCAGACTCCCAGGGCAGACAGCTTACTCTCAGTCTAAGGTCTGGGGAGAGAAAAAGAATATAAGCCTGGGAATTTCTCTTCCCTTAGGTCAAAGGCACTTTTTCAGGCAGGTTGCTGTGTTTCAGGTACCAATAAGGCTTCTTCTAATGAGCAACAGCATCAGCTTCCCCTCCAGTTTCCTCAAGTCACTCCTCCAGGTCTCTCTGTTCTGCCCAAACAACTAGGCTGTGACTGCTTGGGTCCGTCTAGTAACAAGCGTGCAGATGGCAGGTGGTTGGAGCAGGGTGGTTGGCTGTGCTCCTAACCCCTTGGTTTTTCACTGGTACTAAAATGCCATGAGTACTTTTGTTTCCTCCTGAAATTTCCACTTGGCGGCAGCCTGTTGGCAGAGCAGCACCAGGCTCGGAGGTTCACCCATAGCCTACCACAGGGGAGACCCTGAGCTTAGCAGGGTTTTATTGGTGTGGCATCTGGATGGAGAAGAAATGTGACTACTTGCCTTCTTCGCAGGTTGGTTGGCCATTGCTAGGCTTTGGCACAAGTACAGCAGTGCCAACAACAAGCTGCTACGAGCTATGACTCATCCCGGGGTGGTTTCAGAGGACTGAACTTCATGCATGTGAATTGTAGCTTGCACTGTTCCACCCTGTCCACACTAGGGGCTGGCACCAGGGGGATGACTGAGCTGAAATCCATGCAGCTGAGGCCCACGTGCATGGGTTCAGTGCTACATCCTTCCTTGCATTGGGAGTGTAACAGGGGCACAGGAGAACACGAGTGACACATTCCTCCAGTTGTTCAGTATAAATCTGGGGGTGCTGGGCACTCAAGACCACAACTGACAGGACAGTTATTTTCCCCCTTTTAGCTGAGGATCACAACATGCTAAAGCCCTTGCAGTCCCTTTACTTGGGGAAACTGAGGCACAGAGCAGCTCAGCAGCTCGCTCTAGGGTGCACAGCCCCTCTACAAAGTAGCTATTACTTGTCCCATTCTCCAGCTCCTCAGTATTGGAAAGCAAAGCCCCTTTTGTGGAAGCAAAGGCACTTGAATGTCTTACTTTTTTAAATGAAGGACAAACAGCATTGGTGGGGAGAGGAGTTTTCTCCTGATGTCAGCCGCAGAAGAGAGCATGCCAGACATACAAGATTGGAGGGGAGTGGGTGGGGGGAAACAGCAGAGCAGAGGCCATAAACATGATTGTCCATGTTCCACACAGACTCTCCCCAGGTAACTTTTAATTTCCCAGCTAAGTCATCATAATGAATAATGCTGAGTGCTTGGTTGCACTTTCCATCTTCCAAGTGCTTTACAAATATTAACTCTAGTTTAGTCTCAGGCATTTAAGGTATTGGTTGGGAATACAGGATATTGCATGCTGTATCTTCTATTGTTGGCTGATGTTTTTTTCTTTTGCTGGGTAGAAAAATAATGTACATCGAATATATAAACTGAACCCCACCCCCTTAAGCCAGCACAGAGCTTATTGACCAGGAAGAACATTAGGCTGGCCTGATTGGCAACCCATATAGCTCAAAATTATTCTCCTGGCTGATTCAGCAAAGGAGAAGGGGGCGTGCAGTGGGACCGAGTCACTTCCATAAAGAAGAAGCTCCTCATGCCTCTAAAAATGTTCCGTTTTATCGGGTTGTCTCTGGGTTGTAAAGTTTGAAAAATTTAAAACGTATTATTCTTTCCTTGCAATACATTAGGGGGCAGCGCCGGGGGCTCGGTGACCTTTCAGAGCCAGGCAATGAGTCAAGCAGTAAAGACATCACATCTTCTCTGCTGCTTAAGCTACCCTGGGAAATCCAGCTGGATGTTGCAAGCTGGTGGTTAACTTCATGCGTGTTATTTATAACTCAGGAGTGCAGCAATACCGTAATTATGGGGAGCAAAGGCAGGGAGATTGCCCTCCAGAAGGACAGAGGAGTCTTCTGGACCCACCACTTTCTCCAGACAACACATTGGCATAGAGAAAAGGATGAGCTGAATATTACTCAACTCTCTTTTCACAGAAAGCTAGGCAAGAGAAGGCCCAGGTTTCAGCCTGGGTTGTACTGATGACTTGGGTAATGTTGAGTAATCCCTTTATCTTCACTTGTTTCTCCAGGTGTGAAATGGGGATGACAAATCTTCTTTTGTGAAGTGCTCTGAGATTTCAGTATTTCTATAGGGTATAGTAAAAAATGGCTTGAGAGAGAGACCAAAAAGATGGAGAGGTTTCTCCTCAGCTCAGGGAGACAGTGACAGAACTGTGAGAGCTGCTCTCAGGATATTATAAAGCACCTTCAATGGAAACTATGAACTCCTTAGACTGGCTCAATGACAAGAATTGGGTCTGAAAGTCAGGACTCCTGGCTTCAATTTGTCTCCACTCTGGCCTTGGTTTACTTTGTGACCTGGTTTGTAAAGGGCTTTGATTCCCTTCGATGCAAAGTTCTGGTTAATGCAAAAAGTTATTATTGCTGGGGAGTTTTATCCTGCTGGGCACATGGTCTCCAACAAAGCAAACTCCGGGACGGGTTTGTACGACCCCTTAAATATCAACTCTGCACAATGTGTGCCATGCCAAGACTGCTGTCACCATCTGACCTCATAATAAAACAGAGATTCCCTTTGCCCAAGACTTAACATCTCAAGATTAATCAAGATGGGGTAAAAGTTCCTCGCTCTTCCAGTAAACACGCACCCACCGCACATCTGCACCGCCTGTCCACCAATCTGCTTCATACAAAGGACTGATTTTTAAGTAGTATTGAAAAAATTTAAATGAAGTTCCTGCTGTCTAGAGGCGTTATGCATGGTTTCTTAAACCAGTTGCACTAAATCTCCTGATGGACAGCTGCAAAAGCACATGGCTGCCTTGGGAAGACCTGCCACCAAACTTACCAGAAGAGGCTGGCTTCCTGTTGTATGGGGAAGTGTGGGAGTCTTGTGATGAAGGCAATGCACTGCCACTCAGGAGAGCAGGACATCACTCCAGGTTCTGCCACTGCCTCTCTCTGTGACCTTGGGCAAGTCACCTCATCTCTGCATTCCCCTTCTGTAAACAGGAGAGTATCAGTAAATACCTTTCCTCTCCCAGCTTTTTGGGGAGGGACTATTTCTGATGACATGTCTGCGCCACCTCCATGGTGAACCCAAGAGGCATGCCCCAAAGCCTGGAAGTTAAACAGAGGATCCTGCATAGCACAACCCTGAGCCTGTTCCTGGAGTGTCTTGATCTCAGACATGCATCTTGGTGCTCACCCAGGGCTGCTCTAAGCTGGTGACACTGCCTCCTTCATGGCTGTGGTGCTTGCTGGGCATGTGAGTGGGGAGGAGAGACACTCGGTGCTCCCAGGCTCAGGAGTGTAGACAGGAGCACTAGGTGCCTAGACATGGCTTGGTAACCCCTGGCACAAGGTGCCCCTGTCTCTGGGGCGTGCGGGGTTGCTCACCAAGGAGACTTGTGGCCTTGGGAGTCTGTCCCACTACAAACCATGGGCACAGCAAAGCTGGCATAGAAATGAAGCACTATGGACAAGACCTTCCCTGTTCCCTCCCCTCCTGGCTGTGGGCCTCACTGCACTGTGTTCATGCTAAAAGCGGCTGGCCCGGTTGGCATCAGGCAGGCCTGGCTCAGCACTGGGCTTCTGAAGACCAGTCTGTTTTCCCTGTCTTAGCAGCACAGATATTTCTTCCTCACTCCTCTACCCTACATCTGTGCAAGCCTGATAGATTTAGAGGATGCTGCCTTGTCTCTCTCCCCTGAGGGCCATGTATGCCAGTACCAAAGAGACAGACCACGTACTTGTTTTAGGCAGAGAGGGACTTTGCAATTGGAACCAACTTTTCCCATGCAGTAAAATACTGCTCAAACACAATGGGGACAGCTGCTGCTGGTCCCTAGCCCCTGGCGGCTACACTTCAGCTCTCTCGTGGATAGCATGGGAATAGCAACCATGTAGAAAAAGCACTCCAAAGCCTTCAGAGTGCACACGGCTATGATTTGTATGCATTATTGTCAGGGTATCAGGAATATGTGGTAACTAAGGATACAAAAAAAATTTTTCTATATATTTTAATACCTCATTTAGTAGGTTAATATTCTGTTATTTTAGGCCGCTTTTTTTCCCCATGCATCTGCCACCCAAGCCTGTACAGATGTTTCAGGATGCCTTAATCCTGACAAAGGACTTAGCGTTAAGGAAAAATGGGTTACATAAAGATTCTTATCTCCTTAAAGACTAAAGCATCTTTTGTGCATATTGTGTACAAAACAAGACTAAAATAGAGACCAAACATTTTGGGGCCACTGCCCAGATGGCGAAGTCTGAAGACCTGATCTTTAGTCAGATCAAGGTCTTTTTCCCTGCCTCTCCTGGAGAGATTCAGCCAAGGTGCATGTTACCATTGGATCTAACCCAGCCACAAAAGTGGGATCTCACTGCAAAGGCGGGTCAAGCTCTTTTTCTTGACATCTGTTGGTGACTGTGTGGTTCACACACTTGTTTGGGGAAGAGCCTTTATTGCTAGACGGCATGAACCAATCTATTTGCACTCCTGCAGCCTCATGTAAGGGAAAGAAAAAACCAAAGTGTGCAATTTAACTGAACTTACTGCTTGAATGGCCATTTTTGAACCCCAAACACTCAGCAGAGACTATTGTTGACTCTTAGGATTGCCAAATGCATTTGGGAGAATGGTGATTAGTTTGTACCCACGCAGGGAACAGAGAAAAGGGGACAAATCTGAGATGTGACCTGGGATCAACAACTATCTGGACCAATTCTGTCTTGGGCCAGATCCTCAGCTGGTGTAAATCAGCTTCATTCTGTTGAAGCACCACTGATTTGCACTTGCTTAGCCTCTAACCCATAATGTTTAACAGAACAGAAAAAATGCTGCTCTATATCACATTTACCAATTGAATTTGTGGTATGCCTTTCACAGATTAATTCATCTATAATTATAGTCCCCACAATGCCTTTATACGGAAAAAATACTATCCCCATTTTACTGACAGGTAAACTGAGGCCCAGACACAGTTTAAGTGGGGCAAACCACTGACAGAGCTGAAAGCAGAATCTCAGCATCCTGAAAACCCTTCCCCCAGGTGAGTAGTTGGATTTGGCAGCAAACCACAGAGTTATGGGGGAAAAATTGAGCATTTATGGTTACTTGCATGACAGCGGGTAATGTAACATTGCGTTGAATTATCAGGTTTCCCAACAGGACAGAGCATTGTTTCACAACACAGACCACTTATGCTGGCAGCTCATACCTCCAAACTGGTGCTGTGTTCCCTGAGACGAACTTCCCCTGCCCATGTCTAAGACAGGGTTGTTTGCTGTAAATAAGGCAGCAAGTGCAGCCAGTGAAAAGTGGGGGAACAATACACAGCCAAAGGTATTCTCCCCACCAGACACATAGTTAGACATCTGACTTCTTGTAAGTCTTTAATAATAAAGGATGTTGAAAGCTTTGACCTAACCCATGATCTACTCAGCTGCAGAGGCTGCAGGATGTTTTAATCTACCGGACATTCCTCCAGCCCACCTTCCTACAAGAGTGTCATATAGGAGGGACGTGTGCCTCCCAGCCAGGGCTGGGTGGCAAGTTGGTCAGATCTTCCTAGGCACATGGATCTGCAGGAGTTCCCTCCACAGGGAAAGCAGCAAGCAGAGGCGGTGTCAGGATATCCCATTATCCAAGGAGCTAGCACTGAAGCCTAGAGGAAAACTGTGATGGTGCTAATGTAATTGCAATCTGAGTCCTCCTTCCAGTGGCACCTTGTTTCCCAGAAGTGAAAAAGCACATCTTCAGTTGGTCTAGTGTACCCAATAGAGACAAGCCAGGCTGCAACATTCAGGAGGCCCATGTGTTGAAAGCTACCTTCCTTCAGAAAGCCAAGTGATGCATAAATTCATCAGTGGGAAAATATTAGGCCCATACCTACCTTCCAGCCCAACATATGAAACTCAGCTCTATGCCACTAATGGGCTCATCTCTACATATCTGTTCTCATGGTTTAGCTTTCACTTGCACATAAATGGCTTTAAAATACCCATTAGGGTATTTTAAATTCTCCTGGGGATTTAGTTCAGAGGTGAAATCCGGGCAGAATGAGCTCCAGAAAGATGAACATATAGCAGAGAAATGGTTTGAAAACATGGGCACTGAAGCTGCTGTTGTTCTCCCGCTGGCCAGGCTGCATTGTGAATATACACGAGCCTAAACCCTGGCTATGAATGGCAGAGAGAGCAGGGATTAACCATTCAAGAACCTGATACAGGACTACAGAATATAGTTAGGTAGTATTGTACCTAACTATATTCTAGTATTGTACCCAACTACAATAGTTAGATAGTATTGTAGTGCTATAACACCCCTCTGAGGGCTTCCTTGTGAGGAAGGTTGTGTATGGACACGATGATGAGAGCCCATTCTGCTTCCAAACAGCTTAAAATGCAAATAGACAAGATGGGCAGAATGAAGCTGCAATACAGCCAGGACCTGAAGCTGGATCTCCCAAGACCCAAGTGGCAACTTAACCAAAAATCACTCTTCCAGCATCTATGGTATTTCCAAGGCACCCATCACTCTCCCACCATTGCTTCCTAGATAAAACCAGCTGCATAATTCAAGTACTGTGCTCCGGACAGGAATTTTTCTTGGTCCAGTAGCTGCCCAACCCTATGTTTATCTTAGTTTATCAAGAGCAGTAAAGGTCACATCAATCCATACTTCTCTTTCAGTGCAGAAGTGTTGGGCTTGTTAGATTGACGTCCAGTATTTCATCCTGTAAAATTGACAAAGTCCTCACATTTTTGTGACTGCCTTGATTGATCCACAAAAGCGCCGCAATCCTCCTGGGTCTGGCGCAGAACATCAAAAGAGCACAAGCTCTTGCTGCTTTAATTAAAATTTAGTTTAATTAAAAACCTTGAGAGCTTTATTAGACTCAGTAATTGATTTAATTTTCTTGCAGGATTCTATTACAAAATACTTCCAGCTTGTTTGCTTCTGAAGCCCTCCTCCAGGAGAGCGCTTGACTCCATCTCATTCTCTAATGCGTCTACTTGGAGAGTGCAATCAAACAAATACTTGGTCAGAGAAGTGCAGGAGTCCGGTGCGACCACCCTGCAGGATGGGGTGCAGGACAAGTTCTTCTTTAGGGATCTCCCTCACCTTTTCCATCCTAAAATCCAGAGCATGCCCTTCACTGAACCAGGTGGGCACCCCAAACACTACTCTGGGCCCGGCACTGCTGGTCACATACCCACAGTGATGTTAGACTCTTTTCTGGCACCTGTTGAACGAAGTAATCCCAGAACCATGAAGATCACACAGATGACTTCTTACTACTTAGATCTGACAGGCCAGCTTCTTAACTGACTTTCTGTTTGTTGAATATGATGGGCCACTGTGCAACTGGGGTTATTCTATGTTCAGTCAATACAAATTCAGTCCGAGTTACACCAGTAGTTTTATCTCCAGGTAAGTCAAGACTATTGGGAAGATTCTTCCTTGGCTGTTGGGGAGGCAGCCGGGTCCACATGACTCGGGGTGCAGGGCATTTCCTTCAAGAGACTCCTGAGAATAAAAAGCCCCTCTGTGGCATCCTTTCCCTTCAGGGGGAGTGGCCCCTATTCTCCATCCATGAGAAATGACTTCTGAGGACTTTTCAGGCAAACCAGACAATTTAGCTTCTCTGTTTCTGCTCAGTACTTACTGCTGGTGCATTAACTCGTGCATCGGATGGGCGACAAATCAGGTTCCTCTCTCTGATTCTACAAACTAAGTTAAACTGGAACAACAGTTGGGTGCAAGAGCTGTTCAGCAAGGCACTTTACCATTCCCCAAAGTCCTATTAATATTAGTGGCACTTAAGCACATGCTTAACCCCCCTAATCCAGCAAGTTAATTTAAGAACAGTTATAACTTTAAGCATCAGAGTAACACTCCCCCCCCTTGAGATCTACTCAAGTGCTTCAAGTCAAGCCGATGGTTGGGTGCTTGGATGAAGAGGCATGGCCTGCTGGCTCAGGGCTCATTGCAAAGTCTTGTGAGCTGGCTGGGTAGACACTTGAAAATCTATCAATGAACTGCTTAGCCATCAAAGCTTCCTGGCCAGGACCCTGGGACTTGAACTGTAAAATAAGAATAATAAAAAAACCCAGCACACAATGATTGTCTGATCTATATTTATTTCATAACATCCTGAATTAATAGGATACAGGAGTTAAAGCAACCATGGCAACTGAATGCAGAGAGGGTTGCTCTTGTAAATAAATGAATTCATAAATAACTCACAAGTGCTGATATAAAAAG
This sequence comes from Gavialis gangeticus, assembly GCF_001723915.1. NCBI lineage: Eukaryota > Metazoa > Chordata > Crocodylia > Gavialidae > Gavialis > Gavialis gangeticus. The sequence goes on from NW_017729011.1 coordinate 22,008,464, forward strand.
TCATGGGAACCTAATGCAATGCTAATGCAATTCAAGTTTCTCCTTTTTTTACATGCCGTATTATAATATCAGGTATGCTCTGGTTTGCTCTGTGCTATAAATGTCATTCTTAAGATAATACAACCTGCTAATTGTAGCTGGAGCCGGGGCTATGATTGATGAGGGCTTTTCTTTTTTATCATCTCCATGCTCCTACTAACAAAATATTGCATCTTGAGAGCTGATCTACTCTTAACAATTGCAAGGAAGTAAGTTGGGCTCAGGTTGGTATGAACTGGGGGAAGCCGGTGGGGTTGCCTTCCTCTGTAGCAGGACCCGTGGCCCTCTACCTGGGATCTCTGAAGCATATTTTAATAACCTTTGCAACACCAGGACATTGGTGGCCCTGGTCCTCTTGATTTGCCTGTGGCAAGTCAGGGTGCTGTGCCTTGGGTTGTGTCAGGATTGACTGTGCAGTTTTGCTAAGAGGTTAGACAGTGGATTTGTTTAGGATGGTTTGGATAGGGATGATCCTCTCTCAGGCAGGGGGTTGGACTAGATGTGACCTCTGGAGCTCCCTTTCAGCCCCACTTCTCTATGATCCTACGATTCCTTAGTTCTCATGACTGGGTCACATCTCAGCACAGATCAAACATTTTTTGCCAGTTCATAAATCCTTGAAAAACAGGGTCAGTAAGGCAGGGGTTGCCTTAGCAGCTGAGAGAGTCAAAATCTCACTTAAAATTTAGGGCTGCAGCCTGCCGAGATTTGCCCATGGAAGTCAATTTATCCACATTAGCAGTATTTTGAGTTCAGCACTGGGGTGCAATACAGAGCAGCTCAGGTACACATCCATCCACTTGGGTTTAGGCCTTTCTCTGAACCCTCCCTGAATATCACCCAGCAATCAAGCCAGCCACAATTGGGCAGAAGACTCAAAAGAGGCTGGAGATGGTACTAGCCACAACCATTCCCTGGTGTGCCCCTGGCTACAAAAATGGTGAATGGTGCATAACCATGTGAGTGCAATGGGCCACCAAGTTCACAAGGGTCTCTAAGCTTTTTTGACCCATGCGAGTGAAATTTCGTGTGTGCTTGGGAATGGAGGACTCAGTGAGAAGTATGAAACAGGGGCACATTTGGAGTTTTTGTGTTTCACATTGGACCACTGAATCCTGGATTTCCTTTTTCTGGGCCAGTTGTACTGTCAAGTTTTTACCAGCATAAAGAGGCCGCTAAAGTGATTTTTTTTCCCCCCCATCCAGAAATTCTGCACATAAGTGATGTCAAAGAGGCTCATGAGCTCTGTTCGCCAACAGAAAAGCACAACGGATGTTTCCTGAAATCCCCAAGCAAAGCGTTTTTTTCTGCTGCTTGTCAGAAGCTGCCTTCAGACACTGTCTGCTGCTGGTACAGATTTTACCCATGTGTGGACAAGCACCGTTTGCCCTGCCAAAAGAACCAAGGACTCAAAAAAATTTTTTCCTAACAAGAATGAGGTGAGGCTTGTTTTTATCTCCGCAGTATTCCCTGCCCCTCCTCAAAAGGACCTGTCGTGTTCAGTGGTAGCAAGTTAGATACAGCAAGCCAGTCGCTTAATGCCTTGCATTGGAACAAGGGAAAAGGTGGCAAAATGTTACAGCTCCTGTTGGTAGAGCTGATCCGCAGGGGCTGAGTTTGCATCTACAGTAAAGGACGTGGGTGTGGAAATCCTATGTTAGAAGGAGCCAGCTACCCAGATGGGGGCAGAGGAACTGATGCTTTCTTGGTGGAAATGATCAGGAAAGCATGGCCCACGAGGTGTGCCGCATCTTTGGGGAGCCCTTAAAAAGATGAGGTGCTATAGTGTGATGGGCAGATTCTTGGGGTTCCCCCTAGAAAGGCCAAAGGCCTCCCCTGTGCTCTGGGCACAGCCCTTGGTCTGCTGCATATTAGAAGATAGTCAAAGATATTCATGCTTCAATGCAGCTGGTGGGTCCATCAGACCAGCACTGCAAACGGCTGGTTCTCGGCTCCAGCAGCGTGAGAGCAGAGGGTGTTTCTCTCCCTTCGTGCGGCCCATATCATCCTTCTGTCCTCTCTCTTGTTGTCTCTCAGCATCTGTCCTAATCTCAAAATCAACAGCTCCAGCATGATGGGGTGAGTCAGACCCACCCAGTCCTTCCTAGCCTGGGGACGAGGGATGACGAAGTGATAGACTAGATAGGAACCAGTGAGATGGGCTCAGACTAAGAAGCAAGGCAGGGGCTGGGGCTGTTTCTGCCTAGGAGAAGCGAACAGAAATTCCCCACCTTTGCAGCCTTCATCCTTCCTCCCTCCTGGATCCATCTGGGCATTTTAACAAGGAAGAAATTTAAACAAGTGACCCTGAATGAAAGGTACTGGAACAGCGCTAACCTCTTCTCCTCTGCAATGAGGCCCATTTAATTAATCTCCTCTCTCTCTGGAGAGCTTTGCTAAGCCTTAGAGACGGCGGGCAGGAATGAACAGCCCTACAGCTTTTACCCTGGCACGTTTCATGCCTTACACTGAGTTTTCCCTTCGTCTCTCTATTCTCTTTAACACAGTTTGAGATCCGTGCAGGAAGCGCATTTCCCGATCGGGGTGGTGATGGAGCAGACCAGAGCCTCAGGTACCATCACATCTTTTTGGCAGGAGTACCCCCTGGTGGACTAACACTAGAACGTCTGCTGATCAAATGAGAATTTGCACAAAGCCTGAGAAGTTTGCAGGGACTGAAGTTTGATGTTATGTCGCACATGCATGTAGCATGGCCTCTTGACAACAGTTCGGCATGGATAACATCCAAATCACGGCTTTGTATTTCCACCTGGAGATGTCGAAAGGAGAGAACTCCTATGGAGAAAGCACATCTTGCAGATGGTGCAGATGGTCATTGGCTCTGCAGTACCTACACCCAGGAACAGAGGCAAAGGTGGCCTCAGCAGAGGAGGGGGCCTGCACCAAAACATTCCCACATCTGAGAAACAAAACTGGATCAAAGAAGGAATTGTGCAATTAACCTCAGGTCTCTGAGGGATTATAACAGAACAAGAATCCCAGATCCAAGGACCCATGAATTCCAGGATGCTTGAAATCTGCCTTCAGGGGTGTAGGTTGTGACTGTGTTTGTCTAAGGACATAGGCAGACACGGTTCTTTGGGTAAATCCATTATCTCTTATTAGACCTACTCAAATAGTCGGAAAAATTCTTCTTAGCAAGCTTTTGAGCACAAATGCCCTTCATCAGGCTGAGGAAACGTCTGCAGATGGTCTGTGCTTAAATCTGGATTGGTATTTTGCAGCTTGGATCCACTGCTATGCATGACCTGAGCTAGAAGCTCAGAATCAGGAGCTCCTCTGCGCTTATCCCAGCTTCACCACTGACCCACTGTTAAGCCTTGGACAAATCACTTGACTGCTGTACGCCTCGGCCTCCGTGTCTTTAAAACAGAGATACATCTGCCTATCTGGACTTATTGCTTTTAGTTAATGAGATGGATTCGTTGCTGGCATAAGTGCATGCAACTTCACTGACTTCAGGGATGTTACACCTGCCTCTGACAATGGTGCCTGCTGCTTTTAAAGTACTTCACAAAAATCAAGGTGCTCTGAGCAGTATGTAGAAATAGCATATTCCTGGGAGAACAGCAGAGGCTGTTCTTATCACTTGCAAATACACTTTGTTGGTTCCACGTGAGACTAAAAGAAAAATTCCCACTAGCACTTTTTTGTTGTGTCAAGTGATTTTTCAAGAAAAGCTGAAATGCTCAATGGTATTTTCATTTCATTTTAAAATATTTTCAGTGGAAAAAAAACCCCTCAAGAATGGTGGCAGACAAGGTTCTTTGGGTAAATGTGATCTCTTTTATTAGACCAACTAAATAATTGGAAAAATTGTTCTTTGCAAGCTTCTGGGTGCAAACAACAATTTTTTCCAACTATTTAGTTGCTCTTATAAAAGACATCACATTTACCCAAAGAACCTTATCTGCCAATGTCCTTAGACCGACACAGCTACAACTAACACCCCCTCAAGAATGGTAACACTCAGTGTCCTGGGTTACAGGTTGGGGATATTTCACCCTTTTTTCTCCCAGAAGCAAAGTTTTGGTTTTCAAAAACTGAAGAAAAAAAAAAAAAAAGAAAAATCCTTTCTGTCTCTCCCTTCTCCTTACCTGGAAAAAAAATCTGAGGGGAAAGATGTTGCTCAGCCCTAATAAAAAGCACTGAGCTCTGGGGTATTGAAAGTGATGACACCAGGAAGAAGAGCAACAAGGGGTAAGAGTGAGGGTTGACTGGTCTTCCATAATGATGCTTAAGAAATATGGGTAAAGGCTGCTTTCCATTGATCTCAGGAAAATTAATGCCGTCTCTGAATTTGACAGCTATCCGATGCCCAAAGTAGATGACCTTATTGACTGGTGCTGGGTGAGGGCAGAACAAACCTCTTTATGGTTCAACTCTCTGGGAAATCCACTTTTTTGTGACCCTGGGGAGGTTTGTCCCAGCTCTCTCTCACCATCCTCTCCATTTTCCAGGAGCCCTTCCCCTTTCTAAAGGTGAGGAAAACAAATCTGGGCCTAGCCTATCCCACAGTGATGTCTTCAGAGCCCCCAGTTCTGCTGGACAAGTTCACCCAGAGCCATGACCTGTGGTTTACCACTCTGCAAATGCAACAAACAGCAGACAAACAGGCATTTGGGTCCCATTTGTGCTAGGGGATGTGAAAGCAAAGAAAGTTCCTATCCCCAGGAGCTGACATTGCAAAGCACCAATACCAAGCTGGGCCTACTCCGCAAGGTGTTAAAAGGGCTCTGAAAAGCAAAAACAACAAACGGCAATACTGGAAACACCAGTAAAAATGCTCAACTCCTGGGCCTAGGCCTGTCTGCAAGGACAGAGAAAGGAAGTCAAGAGCTGGGTCCCCTTTCTTCCCCCGACACCCTGCGTGGTTATATTTTACTGAGAAGCTGCTAAGGTGAACAGGCACCTTCTAAACTGATGAAACAGGCTGGTCTATGACCTGGGTGTGTGAGCAGCTACCTGGTAATTCACAAGGGATAGGGGGACTGATGAGTGGATGAACAATGAGATCCTTCCATGGAAGGTGCTTTTTAAGGACAAAATAGCCCAGCTGTATGTGTTTGTGGAGGAGTCTGTTGCTACATTCATTGCAGGAATGTATCCTGCTCACTGGAAGGAGACTGCACTCCTGGGAGAAATGTCCATCAGTGTAATGATGGGTCCCAGTGAATCGACTTACAAGGGAGGCTGATTTATAGACTCATAGTAGTAGGGTTGGACGAACCCTGAGGACATCACCTAGTCCTGTCCCCAGCTCAGGAAAGGACTGCCCAGACCTGTGACAGCTGATTGACTCACTGCAGCTGCACCTGGAGTAGATTTCCTGAAATTTCCCCCCCTTTTTGCCTTTCTGCCAGACAGGCAGCTCAGCTCTCCTAAAAGACAGGCTCAGGTCTGAGAAGCCACAAACCACTGATCTCAACCCTTACAGCACATAGGAAAGTAGGGCAGGAAGGGACCTCCAGAAGTCATGTCACCCAACGACCTGCTTGGGGAGGAGCATTGCTGCCTAAAGCATCCCAGCCCAGTGTCCCTCTAACCTGTTCTTAAAGACTCCCAAGCAAACTTCTGGCCATGTGTCACAGAAGGGTCTCCACCCCAGTTCCCCCTGGGAGGCCTAATTCATTAACACTGCTGAAGGACTCAGGACTTGTGGTAGAGGTGATATCTTATATTAGACCAACTAGATTTTTGCAAAAAAAATACTCTTTAATTGCAAGCTTTTGGACAAAAACACCCTTCTTCAGGCATAGGAGGAAAGACTGCAAAAGTTCTCCTGAGAAAAAATGAAAGTTCGTATTTCATAGGAGAGTTAAAGGTGTGATAAAATCTCCTGTTTGGAACAGTTCATTTTATATGCAGATTAGCCTCAGATTTGTTTTGCAAAAATCTAGTTGGTCTAATAAAAGATATCTCCTCTACTATGAGTCCTGGTTCCTTTTTGCCTCGAGACCAATACAGCTATAACCTGGATACCTTAACATTGCTGAAGCACTTTTCAATCCAGGGGTGAGAGACTCAGGACAACTAGATAAAAGATGATCTGACTGGTGGCGAAGGGGGCAGGAGACAAAACTTAATTTGGGGCCCTGGAGCAAAACTTCACTAGATCTGCTAGATGCGTCCAACCTTAATGAAGAGGAAGTCCAGCCCCAGGCAGTGAGTATGGTTTGGACATGCTGTTCCATCCGCAATTCGAGTCACAAATGAGAGGCCTTGGAGCAAAGGACCAGCTTCATTAGCGGACAGAGCTTTAAACCCTCCCAATACAACCCCGTTGGCTTTAAGTTTTGTAGCCCAGGAATGCCACCACTTCAGCTGCTTTCAAGCCTGCTTGGCTGCAGACAGCAGCACTGCCTCTCCTCACCCCGCACAAGCTGCAAGATGCACACTTTGACTAACAACAAAAAAAGAACAGGGCTGTTAACTCTGTGGGGAAATCACAGACAGGGCGATGCCGTCATCCTGCCCGAGGGAACAGCACACTCAGACCCAGGCAGGCAAATCCGTGCCCCTTGCTCTTGCAGAACCACACGGTGATTAAGTGGTGCGGAAGTGATGATGTAGCCATGATGGTCCAGGGGATATGTGAAAACCTCTGGGGGCTACCAAGATGGGCTACCAACCTTCCAGGAAGATAGTGTAAGCGCTGTTCAGTGCTCTTGGAGCAAGCACAGTCTGTAAAAGCCAGGCACTGGCTCTCACAAATGGTGCAATTGCAGCAACTATTTGTGCTTGCCTGGTGCTAAACCTGCCAGATTTCATCTGGAGAAATCCATCACCTTCACGTCAGCCTTTTAATGGGAGCTGGCATGTTTCCAAGAGGGCAGATAACATTTAGTTTTGATCTCAAATTCTGTTGCAGTCCTTCCAGAGACAAAAGGCCCACTAGCGCCAACAGCTCTGCCTCTGTAAGGATGGGGCAGTTGTTATTAGCAACGTTGCCAACAGTAGCTTCTGAGTTTTCATGCCTCAGGTTTTGGGGATCCAGACTGTGACCCTTGGGGCCTGATTTTGAGGTGGTCTGAGCTGCTGCAGCTCCAGTAATATCTAGGATCCCAGGGAGGAAGAGTTTTTTCCCCATCACTGTACAGCCGAATCTCACCCTCTGCCCAAGGTCTCTCTCTTGCCACTCTCTCCACTGGTTTTCAGCTTTCTATGCATGTTATAAAATATCTCTCATAATGCCCCATTGAAAACATTGCTACCTCTGTCTAATATACACTGGAAGCTACTCAGGACTTTTCTTAGGTGAGTGTAAAATGATACAAACACCTAGGTAGGATAATCCCAGACCTGCTTCTTGCATGCTTATTGTTCATATCGGTGTCAGTGGGGTTTAAGCATGTGCTTCAAGGCTTTACTGAACCGATACTGTCAACTGTAAATCAGGAATGACTTTAATGAATTCATTGGCATTATAAAGCAGAGGAATGCTGGGCAGAATCAGACTCTTCAGGCTTTTAACATATTGTGCTACTGAGCACTGTACTCTCACGCTAGCCTGCAAATGAGCCAGAGGCAGTGAGAGCTTTCTGCTTCTTCCTCAGCTGTCGGTGATATCAGCCAGTTCGGAGCCCGCCAAAACGATGCAGCAGCAAGGCCTGGCAGAAGTCAGGGTCCTGGCAAGGCATCTGACTCTTCTCATTTGTTTCGGGGACAGTTTCTTTCACAAGGTGTGAATTATAGAAGCACGGGGCTGGAAGGGATCTCAGGAGGTCATCTAGTCCAACCTGTGCTCTGGGCAGGATCATCCCTGCCTAACCCAGCCCTGCCAAACCTTCGTCTAACCTGCACTCAAAGGCTTGCAGCGATGGAGCTTCCACGATGCAGCCACATCCTGATTCAAAGCCTCTTAAGGGCTTCCCATTGACATCAGTGAATTTTGTATGAGGGCCCTGCATAGTTTTTTGCCCTTTGAATAGCCATGTCTTCATGTAATAGGAAGAACACTGTCCCTCCTCCCCAAAAGTACAGCGTTTACTTATTTAATATCTTGCTAGGGAGGAATCCTAAGACAACAGGCTTGGGCCGCTAGGCTGCATAAGAGATAGTAAAACCTTCATAGGGGTTTTGTGACAGTGACAAACTACCTGAGCTGCAGAGTTTATGGTGTCACAGGCTCAAAGCAACTTAATGCCTAGAGCAGATTCATGCATAATATGCAAGTTTGTGTCAGCTAAAATAACAGGGGGATGTTGTGACCCACTGTGGGTTGAGGATCTCAAAATTCAGGCTTTGGCTTCTAACTGCCAATGGGAGATATGCTTGAGTGAGGACTGCAGGATGGAGGCTGGGAAATGCTGTGCAGATCCTGCTCTAGGGAAGGGATGGAGCTGGCTGATCCTGAGCTTGAGTCCATGGGTTTGGGGCAGTGACCTATAGCTCTTAGGATCCACTGAGCAGCAGTAGAGTTTTTCTGAGGCAACTGCTAAGTTTTGCCTCCATGTAAGGTTTTCACTGGATCATCCTGGAGCTCTTGCCCTCAACCCCTTCCCTACAGCAGTTTGTGTCCAGGGTGCTCCTGTCCCACCTGCGTTATGGAGCAAAAGCATCCTCCACAACACCCACCTGAACAAACGCAGCCTTGAAAGAGCAAGTGTCTAGGATTCCAATGGAGGAAGGAGGATCCTCTGCCAGTGAACAGTAAAATCTCACACTCTTGTCTGAGGTTTTTCTATAGTACCTGTCTGTTGCTTTTATACTTCCTAGTGATGCTATAGAAGGTTTTCCAGCTTTGGCCTCAAGGTTATCCAGGCAAAAATGTCTCTCCTCCATTCCTTGGACTCTACTGCCTCCAGACCCCTCCATAAAAACTCACCTGGTCCTATAATCCTGCAGACCTGAGGCAGTGAAAGAGCTCACAGCTTCAGAGGGGTCCTTTAGCACTGCTCCGAAGTATACTCCTACACTGCAGACTTGGGAACTGTTTTCTTTTTCTGTGTTGTTTTTATTACGTTAGTCTGATATATGGCATTATATTATTTAGCGCATGCAAATCTCTTCAAGCTGATTAAAGCTGACATTACAGCTAAAAGATGGGGCATAAAAAGCAGTAATGAGGGGAAAGTATTTCATAGGCTTTCAAATTTTAGATCAATTAAATCTAAAATTGAAGGTCCAAACCTGACCCTACAACTCTTTTAAAAAAGGAAATTAATTCCTTTGTTTCTTATATTCCACCTCTGTAGACCATGGCTGAATACAATCCAAAGCAGTTTGCAGGACCTGCTGCTGGTTTTGAACAGTGTGGCAGGCTGCAGGGCATGCCAGTCTGGGAAATATTCATGCTGAACAGTTTGTTGCTTACATTTTCAGAGCTATGGACACCTTCAAGGAGAAGCTCCTTTTGGGTCTCTGAGCCAAGCTCTTTAGCAATGGCTCTGGGAACAAATTCTGGCATCCAAGATACAGTGGGACTGTACCGTAATTTAGTGTTTATCCATTGTTATTTTTTGCTGATGTCCTGTATGCTTACAAGGTGCTAGGCACTGTGCAAATATAAAAAGGCATGATCCTTGCTTCAAAGAAAAGATGAAAGAAATGTAAGCACGACACAAGCATGTGCGTGCGGGTGTGTGTGCATTCATATGTGCATGTGTGTGTAAAAAGGACTTTACAATTATTAATTTATTCTCACATATGAGACAGGAATCATTACTAGAAATAGCAAAATAGAAGCAAAAAGGTTCACGACCTGATTTTCAGAGAGCTGAACACCCTGAGATCTCATTTCTTTCAAATGAAGTCATGAGGTCTAAAAGCCTTGCTTAGACCAACAATATTAGATTCATCTGCCATCGTAGATAACTCTGGTGGGAAATGTAGCCTAGGCTGCAACCAGATCCACTGCAATGTGACTGGGATAGTGCTGCACAAAAAGAGATTTACAGATGACAATGCTGCCATTGCAGATAAAGCCTAAATGATATGACCAAGGCCAAAATGGGACTCGGCATCAGAGTCAAAATTCAGGAGTTCCTGGTTCCTCATCTTGTGTTCAGACCACAAGTCCCCAAACAAAAAAATCTCAAAAACAGAGCGAATGCTAATACCATAGAATAAAATGTTCCACTGCTTATCCCATGGCTAACAAAATAAGGGAGGTGACCATGCATGCTAACATAGAAGGAATTGCTCTAACCAGTGGGCCTACATGACAGACATTTGCAACCTGCAGTGAAATGAATTTCCCAGCAGAAATTATAGCGAAAAAATGGTTTCCATTAGAAAAGGGTTGCGGCATCTCGGCTGTTATTTTTTCGCCTTCAACCTGGAAAGCATTTCTTGCATTCTTGTCTCAGCGCACTACCTTAACATCCCTTAATGTGCAGCACCATAGTAATTCATCATTACCGGGCCTCCAAATTATTCTAGTGTTGATTAAATTAGTAAATGCAATCACAATCTGAAGCGAGTTAATTGAGAGAATTTATTTGGCCCTGACAGTTTTATGCATGTTTGATTAAGTATTATAAGGTTTGTTTTTGATTTTGCATAATTTAACTTTAAATCCTGCACTGGGGGGGCCCATCAACTATTAATGACCAAAATAAACTCTTTTAAGATGCATATATTTATGATTTATTTCTAAACGCAATATCTTCCAGATTTTTTTTGTTCTGTTGCCAAAGTGACAAATATGTTTAAAGTAATATTTTGAGCCATTTGGTTCATGCTATAAATCTTCTGAAATGTATACAATTCATTAAAAGTTTTGAAAGAAGTACAAGTTAGCATTTATATTGCAACAAGTGACATATAAATGTGTATGTTTGTCTTCTAAGCATGCCATAAAATACATCAGCACTAGCTGGTCGTTTTGACTGGTACTAATGGCCCGCTCTCTGGGCCGATGATAAGTTTCATCACAAATCTTTGATCCTGTCAACACAAAACTGTTCAATCAACAGGAATATGAGTTGTGTCTTTAGTAAAATTAGCACAGGAAAGAAATACAGCCGATAGCCTCACCGGAGTGTGTGTGGGCAGGCTCTCTTTGGGATGAACTTATGAGCATTTGTTTGGGATCCCAGCTCTTTGAATGTCAAAGCTTCAGTTCCTGCTGGGCCCTGGGACATTATATTTATAAGGATGCACATTCATTTAGACAGCAAAGTAGCTGAGGTATCTCAAGCAGAAAAGTGGATCCCGCTGCCTGCTTTTTGCAATTGAGGCCCGGGAAATTAAAAATAAAAGTTTCAGTCTTCACACACCGTGGGATGCGCTGCAGGTCATTCCTTCTGCATGCATTCCAGCCTGATTCCTGGAGTTGCTTAGTAGCTCAGGCTAAGGATTGGGCTTATCCTAGAACTTATCAAAGGCATTTTTCAATCATAGCTCTAGCAGAGGAAGTGATGTGGGATAAGCAAGGGGGCCACTCTTGGATGTCTGTGGGTGCTGCTCTTTCACCTTGGAGAAGCACTCAGAAGTCTCCCCAGCATTTTCCAGAGCAAAAGATGGGAAGACAAGGCTGAGATGGGGGCATAATGTTGTTCTGTGCTAGCTGCATGTTCCCTCCATCCTAAGAACTCATTCCCGGGAATGACAGGAGGAGATAAATGGAAGGCGGCTCTTTTGCTAATCGGAGTCACAGAACAGATGTTTCCAGTTTCAGGCTACTGGGAAAATGTATGGACTTTGCACCTCCCCTTCTTCCTCCCACCAGAAGGTACGTGGGAGAACAAACATGACAAGCTGTTAGGAGTACACTGCCGCCTATTGCCCTTGATTTTCATTTTCCACAGGGAACATCAAGCGCTCTGGTCACTCGTCCTATCAGCAGAACAAAAATTCCCTGCAGTGTAGATGTCACCTAGGGAGACCACGAAGTTTACCCCTGAGACAGAGCGTGCTGTCATCGCACACTGGTACCCTGCCGGGTGTCTGACCTTGTGCCTTTGAGTGCCTGCGTGCACGCTGTCTTAGTATAACAGATGATTCACATTTATGAACATTCACAGCTAATGCTTGGCCAGCCACTGAGACTTAAACAACCACAAGATGCAAACCAATGTTTCTTCGCCTTTCCCTCCCTTCAGGATACAGGCAACCCCCGCTTAGCACTCTGAATTGGTTCCTGAAAAAATGAGCGTTAAGCGAAATGGAAAGTATTTGACGACCCGAGATGGCAACCATGGGGCACGTGTGAGCCTGGCATGAGCGTTCACGTGGGCTTGGCATGAGGAAGCATGCGTGTGCATGCCTGTCACGAGCATGCATGCAGGAACGTCATGATACAAGCTGGCAATTGCAAGCATTATAACAAAACTCGCTCAGCGCTAAGTGTCAATTTAAAATGCGCGTTATAGCGCTAAGCGGGGGTTGCCTGTACCCCGATTCGTGGACCATCACATGCGATGTGACGCCACCGAGACCTGGTGCAGATGTGCAATATCTTTAAAATAGCCTCACCAAAAAGCAGTTTAGGGCCATCCCCGATGTTGCCGCGGTCAGCTCATTTCTAAATTATTTCATTCCACTTACTCATGCGATTTCGAGACACAAGTCGTCATCGGGAACCGACCCAGCCGGAGCCGCGCGGCCAAATGGGGTTTGTCTAGCCGCTGGGTCAGCTCTTGAGACCACGGTTTCTGGAGGGTGAGCTGACCAGGCTGAATTTGTCCATCCTTAGATGCATTGACAATCAGCGGAAGGCTAATTCGGGGGCTGGACTCAATGGTCTCGCGAGGTCCCTTCCAGTCCTAATGTCTATGAAGTAAACGTGGGGTTCAGGCGAATTCATAGCGCTCACCTGACGCTTGTTCGGGATCGATATCTAGCACAAGGCTGCGCAGGCTGAAGCAGACGCTGCTTTCGCTGCTTCTGACCAAGCGAGCTTCAGCTTGAAATTACTTTGGTTAGTGTGTAAGGTGCGAAGGGGCAGCGAGCTGGGCCTGACCGGGTTTTCCCTGCTCCGCTTGCGGTCTTTCAGGTCTGGTTCAGAGCTGCCTCATCTGGCGCATCTGCAGTATGGGCGCAAGGCCTGGCTCGGCCAGCCCCTTGAGGGACCAGGGCCTCGCTCCAGGACTGTCTCGTGGCCACGTCACTTTCATGCCGCGCGTGAACCGCGCCATAAATGCCCCGTAGGCCCGGCAGGTGGCGCCGCGGTGGCAGCCAGGCTGCGTTGCCCGGGCGACGGCGCCGCCCCGCCCCCCGCCGCAGCGCCTCTTCCGGCGGCGCTGGTTGTTGACGCCATCACTCCGCGCCACGGCGTTTTCCCT
>NW_017729011.1:22021872-22041981 GCF_001723915.1 Gavialis gangeticus
CCGAGCGCCGCCGCCCCGCACATGCGTAGAGCGGCGCCCGCCCTCCCGCAGGTCCGGGCCCCGCGCCATGGGCCACGGGGTGAGTGCGGGCGGGGCGGAGCACGCGCGTGGGTGTGCACGTGAGCTTGGCACGAGTGTGCGTGTGTGCACACCTGGCACGAGTGTGCGTGTGTGCATGTCCCGTGTGTGCATGTGGGAATGCATGGGGCTGGGGAGCCGCGGGTGTCGCAGCAGGGGAGCAGGGGCCCCGGCCCTGGGGAGCCGCGGGTGTCGCTGGGTATCCCCCCGACCTGCCGCTCCTGGAGCAGAGCCGGCACAGACACGGCGGCACGCGGGGAGCCTGCCCCCAGGCGCCGCGCCGCCGCAGCAGCTGCTCTCTAGATGCTCCCGGTTGGTGCCCGATACCTCTCGCTCCCCGGGGTCTGCGGCTGTGTGCCGTGGTGGAGCCGCATGGCTGCCCATCCCCCTGGGTGCGTGGATGGTTCCTTTGACAGGGTGGAAAGTTGCCATCGTTTCATTTCGTCCTGGGCCTCAGCCAGGGAGAACAGAAACCCCTGGTCTCCCTGTCGCTTTTGCCATGTTCCCTCTTTAGTTCCTGAGGTAAAATAATTGCACCCTTTTTAACTACCCCCCCACCCCAGTTTTTGGCTCATTCTTGTCACCCTTCTCTGAGTTCCCTTTAGTTGTGCAGCTGTTTGTAGAAATGGAGGGACCAACCCTGCGCACAGGATGCTAGAAGCAGACACGCCAGGGATTTGTACGGTGCCGTTATGATGTGCTGCACGATTCTCCATCCTATCTGTTATGCATCCAGACACGTTGCCCACGTATGTACATTATGAGCACTGTGCCCAGGGCTTCACTGAGCTGCCTACGGCAATACCAGGTGCCCGAGTTGAGGTGGTTAATCTAGATGGGTGTTTCTCAACCTCTGTAGACTGGAGACACTCCTCAGAAAATGCTAGCTCTTTTTTTTCGCTCATTTTTTGGCCACACAAGAAAATACCAGAGCAATGCTTCTGTTGCAAAGAGCTCAGAGAGAGCATAATGGGTCAGGATGTTTTTAATGCTTCAGGTTCCTATTTGAAATCTCTGTGTTTTTCTTGGGGATCATTGTTGCACACCCAATAGTGCTAACGTTGTATAACACCCTTGTGGAAGGATCTCGGGGCATCCCAGGGTGCTGTGGTCCACTGGTTGCAAATCACTGATCTAGACTCATGAAAGATGGCTGAGGTGTTCCCATATCCCCTCCCTCCAGAGCACACTATGTGCTTTAGCAGCGGTCAGCTTCATTTGTCACTGTACTATTCCTTTCGCCAACCTCATCTGTATCCCTCTGAGATTCCTCCAAGTCCAAACTTGTCCTGACCAATCTACATAATTTTGCATCTTCTGCATGCTCTTACCTAGCTGCTCGATTTCCAGATTATTAATACGTACGTTGAGCAAAACTCAGCCTAAAACTGTGTGTGTCCTACAAGGAGGTGACATTGTATTGGGTAACGATTGCCTTTTTTTAATCATGAACTTCATTTTTATGGAGAAAAAAGAGAAATGTATTAGCTAGTCTACCCTGGGCATCAATGCTTCAGTGTGCAAACACACACACTTCCTGATATGCTTTCACTAGCAGGGAACGCCTCTCTAGGGACAGAAAGGTATAAGGGGCGGTTTCCATTCTAGTCAAGTGTTAGCTTCCCTGCTGAGGCCATCAGAAAGGGGCTCAGGGGTGTTTTGAGATGTGGCAATATGGCTATCGCTGAGCCAGCCTGAAGAGACCGTCTACTCTAGGCCTCAAAGTTGAAATCCTTACAAATAGAAAATGACACCCAGAAAGGGTTCACTCAGCTTCTGAAGTAGATCTTCCCTCACAGCAATGGATCTTTAAACCACACACACAAGGCTAAAGTCTTCAAAAGTCTGGTGCATAAAGTTGGGTATCCAAATCCATTTTTGCCTATTTAATTTTGAACCAGTTCATGTCTGCATATAGACAGAGATAACGGTTAAGATTATAAAAGGTTGGCTAAAAATCCTTTACTGTCTGTGTTGGCTTTAAAGACCCCCGTGATAAGATGAGAAGGTTTCTCAGAAGTTCTTAAGCAACATTTCTCTTCCCTTTCTCTTGAGCCAGGTGCTAACTAGGGGGCGTTATTTACTCTCTCCTTTCCTGAGGTGTAGTGCTTTATTGTGGAGGTGAATGAATTTAGGCCCCGATTATTACATTAGATCTGTGATGATAGAATCCTGCACCTGCCTGGGGTTGATACTCCTTTAATAGCTCTCAAGTACAAACCCACGCAATTCAGCAGTTTTGTGGAAGAAAGATGTTGAAGAAATGGAAACCAGTGTTGTTTGGTACATCTGTGCCGAACAGTTAGCACTGATGTGGATGTTGAAAGATCAAGCACTTAAGTTTAGTATTGCAGAGTTAGGCTCTAGCCGTGAAATCACTTACGCATGGACTGAACTTTAAGGCTATGAGGGGGAGGGGGCAGTGAGCTTATACTTTAATAATGATTTTTCTTTGTATCATTATAAATTACTGGATGGCAACTCAGGCAGCAGTGACCACAAGATGATCGAGCTCAGGATGGTGAGGAAAGGAAGGAAGGAGAGGAGAAGAATTTCTCTCGACTTCAGAAAAGATTACTTTAACTCCCTCAGGAAACTGACGGGCAGGATCCCTGGGAAGGCCAGTCTGAAGGAGAAAGGAGTCCAGGAAAGCTGGTTGTATTTTAAAGAAACCTTGTTGAGGGCACAGGAATGAAACATCCTGATGTGCAGGAAGACTAGCAATTATGGCAGAAGACCAGCTTGGCTTTGCAGGGAACTCTTCAGTAAGCTAAAACACAGAAAGGAAGCTTACAAGAAATGGAAACTTGGACAGAAAATTAGGGAGGAGTATAAGAATATTGTTTGAGAACGTAGGGACGAAATCAAGAAGACCAGAGAGCAATTGGAGTTGCAGCTAGCAAGGGGTGTGAAGGGTAACAAGAATGGTTTCGACAAGTATGTCAGCAGCAAGAGGAGGATCAGGGAAAGTGTGGGTCCTTTACTGAATGGGGGAGGCAGCCTAGTGACAGATGATGTGGAAAAGGCTGAAGTTCTCAGTGCCTTTTTTACCTTGGTCTTCATAGGCAAGGTCGACTCCCAGACTGCTGCACCTGGCAGCACATTTTGGGGAGATGGTGAGCAGCCTTTCATGGTGAAAGCATTGGTTGGGGACTATTTCAAAAAGCTGGATGTGTCCATGGAGCCAGGTGGGATGCACCGGAGGCAGCTGAGAGAATTAGCTGATGTGATTGCAGAGCCACTGGCCATTATCTTTGCCAATTGTCTGGGACCTCTCCCAATTGCCACGAGTTTTCAAAGGGCAAACATAGTGCCCATCTTTAAGAAAGGGAAGCAGGAGTATTCAGGGAACTACAGACTGGTCAGCCTCGCTTCAGTCCCTGGAAAAATCATGGCACAGGTCCTCAAGGTCGCCCACAATATTCTCACAAGCAAGCTAAGGAAGTATGGGTTGGATGAATGGACTGTAAGGTAGATAGAAAGCTGGCTGGATTGTCGGGTTTAAAGGGTAGTAATAAATGGCTTGATGTCTAGTTGGCAGCTGGTATCAAGTGGAGTGCCCCAGGGGTTGGTCCTGGGGCTGGTTTTGTTCAATATCTTGATCAATGATATGGAAGATGGCATGGAGCGCACCCTCAACAAGTTGACAGATGACACCAAGCTGTAGGGAGTAGTAGATACACTGGAGGGTAGGGCTAGGATTCAGAGAGACCTAGACAAATTGGAGGATTGGGCCAAAAGAAATCTCATGAGGTTCAACAAGTACAACTGCAGAGTCCTGCACTTAGGAGGGAACAATCCCATGCACGAGTGCAGGCTGGGGACAGACTGGCTGGGCAGCAGCTGTGCAGAAAAGGACCTGGGGGCTACAGTGGACAAAAAGTTGAATAAGAGTCAACAGTGTGTCCTTGTTGTGATGAAGGCTAATGGCATCCTGGTCCACCTTGGTAGGAGCGTTGCCAGCAGATCAAGGGAAGTGATTCTTCCCCTTTATTCGGCACTAGTGAGGCCACATCTGGAGTCTGCTGTCTAGTTGTGGGCCCCCCACTACAGAAAGGATGTGGAGACATTGGAGAGAGTCCAGCGGATGGCAGTGAAAAAAATGGTTCGGGGGCTGGGGGACAGGCCTGGTGAGGAGAGGCTTAGTTACAAAGAGGAGGGAGCTGGGCTGGTCTCAGTGGTGGCAGATGACAGAACAAGGAGCAATGGGCTCAAGCTCCAGCAAGGGAGGTCTAGGTTGGATATTAGGAAGAACATTCTCATGAGGAGGGTGGTGAAGCCCTGGAGCAGGTTACCTAGAGAGGTGGTGGAGTCTCCATCCCTGGAATTTTTGAAGACCCAGGTAGACAAAGCCCTGGCTGGGATGGACTAGTTGGGGCCGGTCCTGCTTGGAGCAGGGGGTTGGACTAAACGGGACCTCTTGAGGTCCCTGCCAACCCTTGTTTTCTATGATTCTCTAAATGTTGTTTACTACTGTGGACTCCATGAGATGGGTTTTAGACAGCCATCTATACAGGAGGCTCCGATACAAATATTCTTCAGAAGAGGTTGCTGTTTTGTGGGGGTTAAGTGGGATCTGGGACAGAACAAATAAATTGCTTTGGTAGCTGTGAAATTTATGAATTTGTAATGTCACCAAGTTGAAACAGTCTTTATTTTATCTGTTAGATCAACTCAAAGTCAACTAGACTGTTGTGAGGCTATGCAGCACTTTAGCTGTCTCTGTCACTCTACCTAAAAGGCTGGATGTCTCTGGGAAACATCAAATATTCTTGCCATTACATGAGTTCAGCTGTATCCAGAAAAGTCAACGGATTACCGACCTTGTGCTGAATAGGTGGTTCTGCCATTTACAGTGTAATGGTCTTGAAAGTTTACGTTTCATCTTGCAATGCCCCTTCTCCCAGTTCAGTGGCGATCGTACCTGAGATTATAAACCCATTAAAGCCATTTGTGTTTACACAATGGGCATGGCAGCATGCAAATGAGGACACGCTGTTGCTATTAAGAAGCCTGGTCAGCTAAGCTGTTTGAGCAGATCACTCGCATTAGACTGCAGGAGAGAAAACAGTTCTTCCTCTAGAACAGGGCTCAAACAGAAATCCAGTTATCAATTGTAGCCTGGCATAATCTTGTGAAAAGGAAGGGTGTTTAGACAGTGCAGATGCGCATGTTGGGTTTTAGGCTCTGATGGTAACACTTACGCATGTGGTTAAGTCTTAAAGAGGTAAATAATCATGCTTTTCAATTAGGCTGCCTGTCTGGTGCTGGTTTGGAGGACCTGGATCTCAGAAATGATAATATTCCAGTTAAAGGTCTTCAAGAGGGGATCATAGTTTTAAAAGAAAGCTGTCACCAATGTTACATGGGGTGTGAATGATACTGTCAGATCTGATTCCAGAATATACAGCGCCCTTGCATTTTGTAAGTGGCCAATTGGTTCATTCACAAGCGTTTTCTAAGAATATTTTGAAATCGGATGTCCAGTGTATGGAAAGTAGTGCACTAGTTCATTAGGTTAAATACTATTATTGTGTGCAAGTTGTGACTTACTTAGCACTACATGTTAGATCAATCACCATTTTAATCAGAAGATTAAAACGATTCATTCTATAATTAGAATAATAAAGAAATACTGCAAATTGCCTTTTAGCCAAGGATCTCAATTGCATTTATTTTTCGGCTTGTGAATTGCTTTTATTTTTAAGCCTTTTCTGTAGTGTTTATTATGCTCGTACATGAGTATTTTCCATCCTTGTCTACATTTATTCTTGCAGACCTCTTGTGAAATATGAATATTCCCAGTTTAACAGATTAGGAAGTATAGGGAAGGGCAGGGGAAAGGAGCTATTTAAGGCCATAAAGAATGCCTCTGGCACACAGAGGAAGAGTCCCTGAATCTCCTGAAAACTTTAACCACAAGGCCATCCATATCTGCCTATTAAGCCATTGTTTCATACTGTGCAAGAAGGCTTTAGGCAACGTTGCCTTGGGAGATTCTGCATAGAAGGGCAGAATAACAGGCGTCCCTGTGAAGTAGGTCAGGATTATCGTCTCTGTGGGGCCTGCTGAGGATTATCATCTCTGTGGGGCCAGGGAGAGGTTAAGTAACTTGCCCAAGGTCACACACCGAGTCAATGAGGCAGATGTGACTGATGCTTTTGTAATGTCCTCAAAGTACTTGGATATTCTGGTAGATCAAGTCCCTGTAGCCAGATGATGAAGTGCCAGGAGCCTTGTTAGTGACACAAATCTGCCATTAACACTTTAAAAAGAAAGTAAGACTTCTTAGGATGAGCCCTGGCAATGACACCGCTTCTCACTTGGCAAAGGCAGGAGACATCCCAGCTGGGAGCGTATGAAGAGGTGGGGGAAGTCCCCCATTATTTAACAGCATTATCTGATGAGCACATTGTCCTCTCATAATTCCCGGAACTTGGCACGGTAGACGCAGGAGGTGAAACGGAGAGCAGCCACCAAGCTAACGCTCATCCCTGTCAGATAACAATGGCTCCATGGAAGGATGTTAAGATTATAAACCATAAAGACCAAAGATCATTCATTTATCTTTGTAGAGAATGCAAGGGGAAATAAGGTAAATACCTCTTGAGACTGCAGAGTGCAGTGAGCCCTCAGGGCTCATCCAGCGCAGGGAGGTGCATCCTGTAGAGTGTAAAGTGATGATTGATTCATTGTTCTTGCAAACGCAACCATTATTTTCTGGTTTGCTTATTTGGAGAAGCTTAGCCAAGTTTGAAGCAAGCAACAGCTCGGAATCGCCCCTGTGTCCACATGGCTCCCTTATAAAGCACTTTGAGAGCCTTGCTTGATTAATGAATAAATAGTGGAAAAAGTGAATGAGGATCAAATGCAAACACCTACGTTAGCACTACTCTTCCCATGCGGTAGAGCTGCCCCGGTGGCAAGATTGTACTGTGTTTGACTAAGGAAGCAGGCCCTGTGTCCGCCAGCCTGGTAAAACTGTCATGAAAATATCTCAGGTTGTGGACAGGCATCTTTTAACTGCTTGAAAAAGAAGGGGGATGGAGGTTGCCAGTCTAGGACAGGCATGAGCTGGTGTGATCTGGGAAAGCTTCAGTAATTTTGCTGCACTTGTATCATTGTATGAACTTGCAGATGCAAAAGTGGACCCTAACGGTTTATACCTGCATCATTCAACACCAGTACAAATGTTATGCCTGGCTGTGCCCCTAAGCCTCTTGCCTCTGCTCCATTACCATCATGAGGTTTGATGGATTAAGGTGCACACCTAGATAGCACACTGCTTGGGCGCTTTGTAAACCTCTAGTTAGGTAGTAATGGAAAAAAATGTTGTTCTACATGCCCATCGGCAAATATGTTACCCCAGGCGAGTGAGTGAGTACAGCGTGGCAGAGCAGCTGAGAGCAGGAGCCAAGCTGGGGAAGATCCACCCTTCCCTTGGGGGTTTTTTGGGGATTTTTTTAAATGTATTTTCCTTCTGTTCCTTCCTGCAGGCCTGTTCCTTCCTGGAAACTCAGCAGAGAATTTGCATTCATAGGTTGCTGGATCTGTTCCATCTTCATGGATGATACCCAATATGTTCACTGCAAATCCAGCTCTGGGACTCTGTGAACTGAGAGGTGCCCGATGCCTGTAATCCCCATCCCCCGCCGGGTCCGTTCTTTCCACGGCCCCCACACGACATGCCTGCATTCGGCCTGTGGCCCGGTAAGGACCACTCACTTGGTGCGCACCAAGTACAACAACTTCGACATCTATCTGAAGTCCCGATGGATGTATGGATTCATTCGGTTCCTGCTGTATTTCAGCTGCAGCCTGTTTACCTCCATCCTCTGGGTGGCACTCTCTATCTTGTTTTGCCTTCAGTACCTTGGCATCCGGATCTTTCTGCGTTTCCAGTACAAACTTTCCATCATCCTCCTCTTGTTGGGGCGAAGGCGGGTGGACTTCAGCCTCATGAATGAACTGCTCATCTATGGAATTCATGTGACCATGCTGCTAGTGGGGGGGTTGGGCTGGTGTTTCATGGTGTTTGTGGATATGTAAATAAAATGAGCGCATGTGGGCCGAGAAGGTGATTCTTCCTCTACCCCAGAGTGTGTGAATATCCTCTTCTTTTTTATTTAATATAAATTAATTTATTTATCAGCACTCCTTTTGGATCAATGCTGTACCTGTCTGCAGATTGTTTTTTTATTTGTAGATAGGCAGGGTGTTGCTTAGTTCCAGGAGCAGAAAACTTTATTTTGCACAGTGAACGCTTTGCTAAGTTTCCTTTTCATATGCAGGAGCCTGTCCTGCCACCACTTCTGTAGGCAGGAAGAGGGCAGTGATTGATTTGGAGGATAGAAGCCAGATAATTCTATATCCCACCAGGTCTTATTCTGGGGTAACTTCCCCAAAAGCAATCAAGTCACTTTTCAATTACTCACAACTAAAGCATCTCTTCTGAATTACTAGCACCTATTATATATATAGAAGGGGAGATAAATAGATCTATCTAGAGATTACATATAGATAGATCTATATATCTATCTATCTAGATAGATCTGTCTATCCATAGAGATAAATAGATAGATCTATCTGTATAATAAAGAGAGAGAGATCTCCCCCTCTCCTGTGTTGTGTAAGGAACTGCAGTTTGATTTGTGATATCTGACTCTGGAGCAAGGGGTTCCCCAAATGATGCAGCCATCTCGGATTAGACAGCTGCTTTGTGCAGCTCCCATCAAAGGGGAGTGGAAGAGGTTGTAGCTGGCCACTTTAGGCTGGTTTTAGAGCCTTGCTAATTCCAGAGGGAGCTAAGAGACAGGAGACCTTTGAGCTACTGTGACTGAGCCACCGAATCTGGTGACAAAGACACTTAAGTCATCTTTGTTCTTTCCCCACATCCTCTGCCTACACTTTCGGAGACTTACAATACTGAACCTGACCCTAAGAGGTGATAGTGGGGGGAAACCTTTCCAGTCCTGAAGTGTATTCATCTCAGCTTAGGTGAGCAACAACAGAAGGAAGGGACAGTCAGGAATAATGCGGGATGCTCTTTGGGTTCCCTTTGCCTGCAGTATGAGCTGTGGAGCTATCCCAACCCTGGCTGCTCTGGGCAGGAAAGGACCAAACGTGGCCCCCGTGTTGCAGTGTATTGCATTACTGCTGAACTCCACCCTGCCCCTCTGCAGCCAGAGCTCCACATTGCGTTTCAAGTGAGCGTGCTTCCCGCATCACAAGACCAGGGGGAAGCTGGCTGAGTTCCAGAAAGGACAAGGCCATGTGAAGAGTAAGTCATGCACAAAATTAAATGCCAGTGAAAATGCCCCCTTAATCTTCCTTCCTACAAATGTACCCAAAGGCCTGCTACCAAGTGCCCCATTTCCTTTCCCTTACCAAGTCCTGAGTTTAGGGTTTTGCAGTCCCATGAAGAGGGGGAGTTTGTGATCACAGCAGATAACCATGCAGCAGGCTGAATGGGTTCTGTTCCCAGATGTGCTGCTGCCATAGCATGAGCTTGGACAACTTGCTTCAATTGACCCTTGTTTTACACATCTACGGTATGGTCATAATGCCATTGGATGAATGGGGCACTCTTTGGATGAAAGAGCAAAATGCAGTGTCATAGACACCAAACCAGTGCAAGCTCCTGTGTCCCTTACAATCTGTAGGTGCAAGTGGTTTTTGTCAGCTATGGCTGCAGATGTGATGACCCTAGCACTGTCATGTAGCCATGTAAGAGGGAGTAATTTTCAAATAATTTTATTTCAAGATGTAATAATATGAATATTTGAGGTCTGCAAGACCAGAGTACTGTGTGGCACATATATAGCACGTCTCATCTTCAAAGCATTTTACAGCCACTAGCTAATTAATCCTCACAACAGCCTGGGAGGTTGCTGAATAAGTAAGATCTTGGTTGTGATTGGGAATTTTAATCAGTTTTTTCAATTCAGGGTGCTTATTAAAAAGCATTTACGCTCACTTTGAAGGAAATACTTCTCTCAAGTAGTGGAGATGCTGAAGGTGACCTATAAGCCCAAAAAGGAGAAAGTGGGCAGTGAGGGAGAAACCTCTTAACCAAGCCATAACTAAGAACAGTCCCAAAAGAGAGAGGCTGTGTCATGCAAAGGCAAGTGCTTTGAATAAACTGTTTTTCCCTTCAAAGCTTTCCTCATTGAAAAAGTCGTTTGTTTGGTTTGGTTTTAATTGGCAGAGCAGACCAAATAACCATGTGGGTAGAAGCTGGAATCTCTTTCTACGCCCTTAGGAGATGGAGAAAAGGCCAGGAAAGGTAGTTGTCAGAAATATTGTATTTGAAACTGGTACTCACAAACTCTGCCTTGCTGGGAAACTTGTTTTTTTTTCCCTTGGACTTAGCCGTGTTTCTCAAACTTGCCAACCCCTGAAAGGACCAGGTCAGATTATAAAACAGTTTCTTCATCTAAGTCTTGTTGTTATGTTGCAGATAACACTTCACATCATTAACATTGAAAGAGTTTGAAAAACATGAACTGACTTTTCACTATTGTTGCTGTTCGTTTCCTTTTACACAATTGCATTTTGGACTGGGAACAAGCCAGTTGGTTTCATTCTGTGTCTAATCATTTTCCCTTTAATGTTTCAATGCTGCCATGTTTGAGTTTTCTGGATTTTCAGATGAATGTTTTAAAACTTGCTTCCAGGCAAAATTAGAAGAGAATAATAGACCCATTTCACCTGCTACGATTTCTGCCAGAGGTTACTTTACCCGACCTACATTTTGGGTCGTATCTGATCTAACGGCATCCCTTCTAGGAAGCTAATTCTGCCTTCATTTTTGGATCCGCAGCTCCCGCTGGTTGGTTCTGTCTCAAGCTAGTGAAGGTTTCAAGTATGTGGGGAATGCAAAGCCAAGCTCTGAAGATCTGTTGCACGGGCCAAACAGCAGAGGCAATTACACATGTGGTGACAAAGTTGCATTAGCCCTGCTGGCGAACGAATGAATGTACAAATTAACATGCCAAGTGTTTGATTTGCCTCTTGTTGACTTTTTGGAACATGGAAACAGCTCAGTGTCTTGAGTGCCTGTTAATAATTCTTCCTGAAACCTGCCACCTGCATTAAAGTTATTTTTGTAATGTGTTGATGGGTTGGTTGTTTAAGCTGAGTACAACTGGAGAGTCTTTTTCACAGCGATCGTGCTGGGGGTGGGGGGTGCTCTGCACACACTTGGTGCAGATGTAAAGCTGTGGAGTCAGGCCCACTATAATCAAGCCTCACAAATACCCTGGCAGGGTGGATGTGGTTGCATCAGTTGTTTTAGCTGAGTGTATTAATCATGAGTGCATTAATTGTGAGGGGTGTTGGTCACCAGCAAAACATCCAGAGTGGGACCTGGGTGTCCTGACTCCCACCCGCTGCTCTGCTGATCCTATGGCACTGCTGGTAATGCTTACTCATTACTCCAGTTGTTGCACACCCTCAGGTGGAAGAACCGCTGCGCAGTGCATTGTCTGTAATCACTGGCATTATCTGTTCTCCCTTGCCTGTGCAGAGACAAGTCCCCACGGCAGAACCAGACAGGGTTTGAATGCAGTTGTGACCATGCGTTGGGAGTCAGAGGAGAGTAGGATGTATCACAGGGTTTTATCTCAGCTGGTGCAAAAAGGAGAAGTGCTGTGGGCTCATGAAGTCTACTGAGGACTTTGTTATTGCCATTGATTTTCCATGGACAGTGCTTGGGTTTGGCAATGATGCAGGGCACTATGAAATCCCAAGGCAGATGGATTATGACTTGTCCTGGTCTCTGCTGATTGTGTCATAAGGGG
The DNA here is from genome assembly GCF_001723915.1 of Gavialis gangeticus. Lineage (NCBI taxonomy): Eukaryota > Metazoa > Chordata > Crocodylia > Gavialidae > Gavialis > Gavialis gangeticus. The sequence goes on from NW_017729011.1 coordinate 22,033,752, forward strand.
TATTTGCCCATAAGAGCTGGTAAAATGGGGATCATTGCAAGTGCAACCACATTTCAGTGGCTCCAGCAGTTCAAACCAATCCTGCATGAACGCAGAGAGGAAGTGGCTGCAATTGCTGCTCAGAGGCTGAGATGGTAGCCAGTGGAGGCTTGGGGGAAAGAAAGGTGGTTTCCTGCACACAGCCAGAATATTTGGGTTTATGAGAGTGAGTGGTTTCTACTTTTAATAATACAAGAAACAACCTTGTGTAAGGGACTGCTCAAACATAATGCAGATGGGTAAGGAAATGGGCCAGCTGCAAGGGCAGGACAGTCGCATCCATTAGTTGCAGGTGACTTTGAATGTTTCTGCACAAGTACATACGTTGATTTAGTTGGGTTAAAAGCGCAGTCTCTGTTATAACTTGGGGAAGCAGGAATTTGCATGCCTTCATCCTTAAAACCAAGTTGCACACACTTTATACTCGGGGCACCCCATCCACAATGACCACACAAGCAAAGGCGTAGTGAAACCGAATGGGAGCAGAACAAGTGGCTGACGTCAGACTTCTACGTGTGAGCACAGCCAGACCCCACGAGAGAGGGAGGGAGAAGGTACATCTGCCTTGCTCAAAGTCATGTACTGTACAGGATGAATAACTTAAGCAAATATGAATGTGTTCCCTGAGCATAGATCGTGAAGCTGAGCATTTCATTTCTCGGCTGGTACATCCAAAGAAGCAGGCTGCTCTCGCTGGAGATAATGTGCCACTCACGTAGAAAGCAAGCTCAGAGTCGGTTCTGGTTGTGTTATGCTATCCCCAAATGAGAGTGGCTCCACTTTAAGGGAAGCCCATGTCTGGTTCTTGGCAAGCATGCTAACTTCATGCCACTCCCCTGTTCCTGGAGAAGTGAAAATAGTTTTCACTTGTATGGCTTCAGTCACCCCAAACACCCAATGGCTGGATCAATGGTCTCAAGTTGCAGCAAGGAAAATTTGGGTTAGGTGTTAGGAAAAACTTTCTCACTGTGAGGGTAGGAAAATGCTGGACCAGAGAGGTGGTGCAGTCTCCATCCTTGAAGGTTTTTAAGACCCAGGTAGACAAAGCCCTGGCTGGGATGAGCTAGATGGGGATGGTCTTGCTTTGAGCAGGGGGTTGGATGAGATGTGACCTCCTGAAGTCCCTTCAACCCTCATTTCCTATGATATGTGCAGTGAGGACCAGGGGCCAGCTGGGCCAACTCAGATGTGGTCCATGGAGCCAGTTTGCACTGACTGGGCGTATCTACATGTTCATTAATGCACCATAGTTACTGCACATGTATTTTAGTACTTCTTAATGAAGTACTAACTGAATGTGCAGTAACTATGTTTACTGCACAGTAGTGCTGGAGCACGTTTTTTGGTGACGGTTTACTGCGCAGTAAGCATCTCGTGTAGACATGCCCACTGAGGATCGAGCTGGTTACCAGTTAATAGGACCATGTGGGGTTTAGCATGGTGCAAGCAATACAGCGGGGTGAATTAAAGGAGGTGATGGAATAACTGATGAGACTGGAGCCATGCGAGTTTGCGACATGTATGAAACTACCCGTGCTCCTCTGGTCCTTCTGGGCATATTCTCCTTGACCTTACAGCTCCCAAGTCATGGGGGAGATGTCGCCATCATAGTAACGAGCTGCTCTTCGCCACGTGGTGCTGCATACCAAAGCCCTTTCCGCATTCAGGGCACTCTTGCCATTGCAACTCCATCACGGCAGTTCCTCAGCTTGGAAGTTCAAGCCGTGCTACCGCCGGCCCAGCTTTGTGTGGGGTCCGGTGCACCTGCGTCAGCAGCTTGTAGGGGGGTAGCTACTTTAACGTACATCTCTCTTTCTTTTGTGTAGACAGGATCACAGGGATGAAAATTCACTTTCAAGGCCTTGCCCAAGTCAGGGGACTGTGGCGATCCAGGCAGGAAGCACCGCCAGAACTATCTCCAGAGCTCTCCAGGTTGGGGTGTTTCCCATGCATTCCCGCTGCATGGCTAGCGTGAGCGGTGCAACGGGCCTGCCACGTCCCGGCTGCATTGTGGGCCAGGTCCTCCCCCACTGGAACAAGAGCATTTGGGCCCTGATTCGCAGGGTATTTAGGCACCTCTCTCTCCTTCATATCAGTGGGAGTCTGTTCCTGGATATATTTTGACAATGCACACCTAATTTTGACTGCCTTCTCCTCCTTGTTCATCTACCCTGCCCCTTAGCCTGCCCTGGAGATGTCATCCCTGGTGGCATTAATAAGATTAACCGGCAGCAGTAGCAGTGAAAGGGCGGAGTTTACCCGAGAGCTGTTTGCAGGTAACACTGGATGTTTCCACCCACAAAGGCTTTCTTGTCTATGGGGGCTCCTGCTGACAGAGGGAGCCGCTACGAAGAAGATGCTGCCGGAGGAGCCGAAGCCTTGTTATCTTCTAACGTCTTTGTTTAGCCAAACAAGGTTTCCATAGCTCCTGTACAGCTCCGCTGCCGGGGAAAAAATCTCTCATCACATTCCTTCACCTGCCAACTCTCCGCATTCATTTTCTCTTCCTGCTTCAAAGCCGTCGTCATGCCCAGAAAATGTCAGTCCAAAGGAAAGTTTTGTCCAGTAATCAGCCAATGAAAATGCAAAGATATTTTTATTCGGCTCCTCAAACCATGTTTAAGTGCTAGGAAGGGCTGGGGCAGTCGCAACTTGCCCTGAATTCTTCCTGTCTTGGTAGCCTGGGTGCAATCACCGAGACACGCTGCAATTTAGGGCTTGTCTACGTGCAGATCTGAGCATTTATCCAAAGCTGCTATTTTAAGTTGCTGTAGGTTAGCTGGGGCAGAAACCTGTGTAGGGGCTCTCAAATTGACCTAAACCTGGGTTCTTGATTCAGCTTAAATTTAAAGAGAGGTCAAAGCTGAAGCAGAAGAAACCCTTCTTAATCTGAAATAAAAGTTTCCACGTAGGACGTATCAACTCAATTGATCCAAAAACTTTTCACTCAAGCCAGGCTGGCTGTCTGGAGTAGACAAGGCTTAACTTAAACTGATGCACTGTCTGTGTGTAGACGAGTTTAGCTAGTGTCCAAAAGCCACTCCGTAGTGAAGTCTATCACCTCATTTTCATTATAAACAGTCAAGTTGCTAGGTCCCTGTTCATAAGTCCGTAGAAAAGTCCTTTCAGGAAAAACATTTGCAAAAAGGGGGAAAGAGGGGAAAAGTAGGGCTGGTTCAGAATAAACCAGTTTGGAGAGCCAAAGAAAAATGAGAGCAGCAGGGGCTGCGCTGGTTCTGAGATGAAGCATCAGCATTTTGCTGTTTGCCTTCATTGCAAAATAGCTTTGGGAGCCGAATTTTAAGTCCTTCTAAAAGGGATCTGTCAGTACCGTCTGAGGGCTGCAAAGTGACCTTTGTGCGATGGCTCTGGTGCGTCTTAGCTGAATGCCCAGGGGACGAGCATCAGCATCACAAAAGCCACCAGCACAATCGGGAGCCTTGTTGGATCTCTGCAGAGAGATCAAGGACTGAAAAGCCCAGGGAGGCTGAACTCTCCTCTTGCTTCAGCCTGGCTCGGAGGCATGTCAGTGGAAGCATGTGGAGGGACATGCGTGCTGGAGGCCGATGCTCTGCCCGCTGTTTTGCTCAAAGAGCTCTCCATCCGGTATCTCGCACAAGAGGTAATTCATATGCTGAGGTGGGCAGCCTGATTTCCAGAGGAGCTGTATAATAGGGATCAATGAAACTCTGAACTGATACAGTGAATGGTTAGTAAACAGGTTTGCTGTACCAGACCCAGGACCCGTCACAGCCAGGACATATGACTGCATAACCAGGAACTTCGCAGTGAGTGAGAGTCTCTCCCGACCTACCCCCCGCACACTCCGCTGGCTCCAGAAAACGTGGTAGAAACGTGCAAATGTGGTTGACGTGTGCAGCGTTTTCCTGATGGGGTAACTGTGTGCTGCTCACTTTCTTCTTGCCAAACCCAACCACATGACAAGTGCCAAGGGCCACGTCCTGACCTTGGATGTGCATCAGCAAAGTTAATCATCCGCTCTGGCACATCCAAAAACCAGCTCCATGGAAGATACCACATCAGACTCCAGGAGACGCATGCTGATCTCTTGAGCCACTTCCCACTCAGACAAATCTCCCATTGGCACCGGTGAGGTCCACTGAAGTCAGGATGTCAAGACAATGCGAATTCATTAAATGAATCATTCCTCCTTTCAGATTTCTCACTTCTCTGGAAATGTTCCTACCAAGTAAAGGAATTTGTGATGAATACATTGGAGAAACCCTGCATTTGTGGCCTTTCCAGAAGAGGTATCATCATACAATAGAGTACTTGTTACGGACTATTTGCTCAGGAAGGGGACGTGGCGAGGCAGGCTGGACGCTCTTTATTATTCACTGCAAGTTTAAGAATGAAGTCAGTCCATGCTGGAATTTTATCTCCAAGCTTCTGTGTCATGTTTAAAACTATGTATTTAAAACACTTGGCATTGCCCCTTTGATGTAATGTCATGATAATTTATTCGGACGTTAAAGATATTTGAAACCTCATCACATGAGACAGCGGCCACACATGTTGCAGCCCCATCCTGCTATCTGTGCGAAGCCCGTGTTTTGCATGTGCACACTCCCTGCCTGACACACAAGTCCACACACACATTTGCCTGGTAATCATGACATACAGACCCCTCGCTTCATATAGACCCTTGGTTCCACTGAAGTGTGCATTAGACCCCCGCTGTCATCAGTGAGAGCAGGAGTGAGTCCATACGGGGTCTGGCCTCTCGCAGGAGCAAAGCACGGCCCTGCGATCTTGGAGCCCAGTCCCGTGAGCGCTTAGGCGTGCGAGTCACTTGCTTCCAAGGAGCTATTTGTGATGCTGAACCAAAACCTAACGAGGTCAAAGGGAGCTGACTTCGAGGGGCTTTGGGTCAGGCCCCAAGTGAGTCGAGATACTCTTGGGCAAGGTTACATGTTGGGAACCCCTTTGAATTTCCTGGGGTCTGACGGCTGATCCTCAACACCCTTGCTTCAGTACAGCCCCATGCTGTGTGTTGCTGCTGCTGCAACATTACAGATCAAATCTGGGATCAAACTGGACTCGAACATGGGGTTCCAGAAAGCCTCCAGATCCACAAAACTAGTTTTTTTAAAGTTTCAAATCAAACATGTGCACGCACACAAATGACACTTGCCCTCCAGTGGTTGCAGTCCGGGCTCTGTCACTTCAGTCTAGTTCATACGACCCAGAAAGTGAATCAGACTGGAAACAAATGTGAAACTCTCCATTGTGCAATCCAAAGCCGGGTGGGAAATGCAAATAGCAAATGGAGAAAAGGATATTAGATTTTTTTTTCATTTTTAATAATCCGAGCTGTTCTTAAGAGCGTAGATTGAATTTTTTTTTTTTTAAATAGATGGATTTTAATCAGACAGTGTCCCTTTAATAACCAAAAGCTCCTTCCTAAGAGTTATAGGAACGAAATACTCTATCTTGGTTTTGACAGGTTCACAGTTCAGGAGAGATTTACATGTCTTCAGGCTTCATATAACATGCTGAGCTTTTACAAGTTAGGGTCCAGTGTGAGTTAAAAGGGCAACTCATGCAGCATTCTCTTTCTGAAGACCTTCCTAATGAGCCGAGCTGAGAGTGCTGATTTGCCAACAAATTTGCTATTTACTGTTCACCGGAGCATCGGTTGTGACAAATAAACAGAAGAAGGCAGCATTTCACCGAAAGCATTTTATGTACTGATTAAGACACTCCATTCAAGGAGAGCTCCTTGGGGTCCGTGTGAAGGCTCAGCCGCAAAGTAGATATTGCTGCACTCAAGGGGCTGCTATTCTAGTCTCAGCACCGTAAGCCAGGTTCGAATCAAAGCCTCAGCGTTTAGCAGTGCATTTCTGGAGCGTTGCTGCCCAGGCCGGCGGGATGCAGTTTGTCCCGAGGTTTCCACGCAGGTTCAATTTGTTTCAGCCTGGGGCTGGTATTGGCTTCTTATGAAAGCCTGTGCAACAGGAATGAAAGCAGAGGCTAGTTCTGACAATGGCCGTGACAATTTAAGGACCCATCGTGACATCAGAGCCAGGCCTGAGATGATTGCATCTTGGGACGGACTAGCTGGCCTCTCAAGGTCACTTCCCGCTCTGGTTGCCACAACGGGTAAACGCGTGTCCTGCTTTGCAGAGCTTGCTCCCTGGAGAGCTCAGGGAGGGATTTCTGTGCTGCTCTTTCCCCCCTGAACAAGAACAACAGGTGGGTGAAAGGGCCCTGGGATTATCAGCACCTGCCTCCGAAACATCGGGTACCAGCTGCTAGAAAGGGAAGTCGGGACCTGCAGAACAGCACAGGTTTTGCGTGAAACCCTAGAGCCGTTGCAATGAAGGGCAGACGTCCCGGTGGCTTCGGGGAGGCTGGGATTTCAGCTTGTTCCTCTTTTAAACAAAACTGGTCGTTTCTGGAAAATGACTAACCCCGTCGAAAACAATGCTCGCCGGGTCCGGTTACAGCATGTGTACACACACACAGATATCCATCCGCCGGTCTTGGGATGGAGCACAAAAAAAAGCAATATGGGGCCAAATCTGAAAGCTGCTTACCTCCTCTACCTCCTCTTTTAACTGGGCCCAACTTCAACTGCCCCCAGAGGTTATTTTCACATGGTGTCAAGGCATCCTGCTGATTTGTCAGGTGTGGGAGGCAGCCTTCCAGCCACTGGTTTCTCAAAGGGGAGGACAAGCGCACTAGAAACAATCCCCCGAAGAGGAAACTCGATCAGGAGACATCTAGAGCCAGGATAATCTGCTGCACATATCTTGGGGCCTGCAGTGGGAAAAGCGTCGTGTTATTCAGAGCGAAACGGGAGCGCGGAGGGCTGAATCCGGCCCTGGAGCAGGCAGGTGTAACTCCGGGGCGCAGCCCCAAGGCAGGCGCGGCTGAGCTCTTTGAGAAACAGCCCCGCTGCGGGGATGTGAGAAGCTGCTCCTGCGTGTTCCTGCCTGGCACGAGAGACTGGCATTGCAGAGGAGAGAGAAGGGAAATTGCAGGTCTCATTCGCAGTTTGATATCGATGCATTTTTGACCTTGAGCATCTTTGCTGTCCCACAGAGCACATGATCTGTGGGAGAACAGAGGGGGATGGCACAGGATTGAAATGTTTATTCAGCATTCGCTGCAGAGAGGAATCTTGCTTCAATCTGCAGAGATGCCAATTGAATTTTGTTTTGTTTGGGTATCTTGGAGGCAAGCCAAATGCTGGCTGTTGGGAAGTCTTCCGCGGCTGCTGCCCGCTTGTTCCATACCAAGCATAACTCTGTATATATTTTTATCGGCAAATTCAGTCCCACGCATCTCAATGTACAAACAAGGGCTCCAGCTGCAGGGCTCTCCCCCCAAGGAAAGATTGCAAGGAACCGGTTCGGTTTTTTTCTAACCACTTTGTCCTGAGTCCGATATTTCACATGCTGGCCTGCTAAGATATCTGGTTCTTGGTACTAGGAGGACAATGCATGCGCTCAGCTGGACCCTGGCATGCCAGGCTGTTGATTTGGTGGGAAAGATAAAGGGGAATAAATTCAGGGTCCATCAAACCCGCTCTTAAAAGCATTTGCTTGTCTTAAAAGGCCGAAGGGAAAGAGTGGCATGAATATAGTTCTTCTTTTATGCGTCACTGATGTTGACAGTGAAGCGTTCGTTCAGTTCCCGAAGCAGGGAGCTATCAGGCTTGAGTCTCTTTTCCAAGTGAGGTGGTGCAGGCTCCCAGCCTGGGGGTTTTTAAGAGGAGGTTGGACGACCACCTTACTGGGGTCGTTTGACCCCAGTGCTCTTTCCTGCCATGGCAGGGGGTCAGACTAGATGATCTGCTCAGGTCCCTTCCGACCCTAGAAACTATGAAACTATGAAATATTGGTCCATTGACTTTAGCTCCTGCTGGAAGCCCCAATTCATGGAAATGGCTGTAGTCAGGAGAGCGCTAAAGTACGTGTCTCCCTCTGTGTAGGTTTGAAGCACACACTCAAAGGTAAATGTCTTCAAGTGATTTCCTAAGAAGTCGTGCTTCGCTTTGAGCTCGTGCATCAGCACTTCGCTGAACGAAGGCCGGATGCTCCTAGAAGTGAGAAGAGACTCGGGTCCGTTATCTCTGTGTAACTGCTGCCACAATTGTCAGACCAGGGCTGAAGGAAAGTGAGACACCCCAGGAATGTCTGATATATATATATATATATATATA
>NW_017729011.1:22042055-22059125 GCF_001723915.1 Gavialis gangeticus
TATATATATATATATATATATATATATATATATATATATATGGGCATTTGGGGGCTACCAGCCTTGACTGCATCAGGCAGTGAAATGTATTGAACATGACAGTGCTCTGGGCAGGGCAGAGTCAAGCGTCTGTGTTTCCTTGCTGACTCAGCCACCAGGACAAGGACTGAATGGATCAAAGCAGCCAGTCTGGCCTGTAGCTCCGGACGACAGCTCGTTGGTGTGCCAGCGTGCATGTATGGGTAGAAGACACTGGTTTGGCAACTGGAAAATCAGCACGTTCAAACAGCACTTCCGCATACTAAACAGGAAAACAAATAAAGGTGGTGATTTTCTGTGGGGCGTGTGTGGCTAAAACCTCTTGGCCAGCGGTGATAATCTAGATTGATGTCACCTCTGCCAAAATAGCCCAAAGCACCATGCGCTGTATTAATACCAACTGACTCCACCTGCATAGTGCTTTCTGCTGGAGGACTTTGACATGCTTCCTCCCCGCAAATCCCTCTGCATTAACCTCCTAACATATCACAGCTGGGGTACATAATCTTATCTCCATTTTACATATGGGGAAACTGAGGCATGGGGATGACAGCTGCTTGTTGGCGGGTAAGTTGCCAGCTGGTAACTCTGGAGTCTTGGGTTTAGTTCCTGGATCTGTCAAAAACATTTTGGTGGGAAGGGAGAATCTTATTTCCTTTGTCCTATTCATAACAGATAAGAATCCCTAATTAAATACCTTGCCTAAGGTCACACAGGGAGTCACTGGCGGAGCTAAGGAAGGAATCTGTCTCTTAGATGCGAGGCTCGTGCTTTAACTACAAGACGGGCTGGGTTGAGACCGAGTGCGGAGATGTCCTGGGCAGGGAGAGCCGAGTCCTACCTTTCTCCAGTCCACCATTTGCTCTCCTTCTGCATCTGCTCTTGCTTTCCTTTGTTTCTAATAAAAGCATCGGAAGTGACTATGGATGCCTTTTTAAATGTTCACGGTCACATTATCCATCAGATACATATTTACAATCATTCATTAAATTAGGATGTACGTTTCATTCTTCTTTCTTGGAATATTAATGCCTACTCCTGGCTGAAATGCCATATGAATATTCATTAAAAAATCAATCAATTCCTGTGCCAGGAATGATGTCATTTGAGCAATAACTTGAGCAGTAATCGAGCGTACTATGAAAAAGCGATGAATGCCATCAGATCTAATGTTTATTGAACTCTGTGCGGGTAAATCACAGTAGGGTTTTTGTCTGTGCTTTTCTGTGCATGAACCGGGCCTCTAATAACTCACTATTCATGGCTACAGTGTGCACATTCCACCCTTATTATGAGCGTGTAACGCTGTCGAGCTGCCAGGTGTTGAGGGCTCACTCACCCACAATAAGCCGGACAGGGGGATGGCCTGCAGAGCTTCCAAGGCCCACCTGACTGAAAACGAGCCCAACCACCGCGTAAAAAAGAAAAAAAAGCAGTTGCTATTAGAGCAAGAGCAGAAAGCAGACTGCACTTCCATGAAAATCAGTGGCCCAAGTCTCCTTTCACGCTGATTTGAGTTGGTGTCGTTCCATGGATTTCATCATGGTTGCTCTTAAACGTTGTCCAAGAAGAATTGAGCCCTGCCTCTTTCTTTCAGAGTTGTCTCCTGCCTCTCTTGGATGGTAAAACTGCTAGGTCCAACGCAGGCAACTGGGTCTTAAAGGGCTTTGCACCTGAGCAGAAGACAAGAACAACACTTTTTCCTATTCCAAATGTTACTGCAGTGGAGGCATGGTTGGGACGCAGAAAGCACCCGATCCTCATCCCACTGTCAGGATGCCTTGTTCTGCGGTGGCAAGATGCCAGTTCACCCCAGCAAGGCAATAATGGCTCTGAATAATTAAGTGCACGTTCCTACTCCCTGGAGACCACTGAGAGTTGCTGGGAGCTTGAGGGCAGCAGAAGTAGACCCTAAAGCTGGAAACTTGATATCCTTTTTGCTGAAGGGTAATAAATCAACCTATTTTTAAATTTTTTGTTTAATAAAAAGGTGTTGCTTCCCTTAAAACAGTCATCACCCCAGCAGTTCAGCAAATCCAGACCTCTTCCTATCCACACAAAACCAACCAGGCAAACACAACAGGAAGAAATCTTCAGAGGGGAAAGAGTTTGCTTGATTTTAGCTGAACGTGACTTCTGATGTGACTCCAAGATCCAGTCTCCGTACCTGGACAGGGCTAGCTGTTCCTTGACAAATTAATGCAGCATTTCTGGTTTTTTTCATGAGCTCGGATACTACAGTAATGGGAACAGTAGCAAAGCCAACCTAATCCAAAGGGAAGGCTGTCAGTATTGTTTCATACAATAATGGAGAATTGACTGGTTTTGTGATCAGTCTGATAGGATCTGAAACTCCTCCCTCTAAACTTCTCATAGATTAATTGTCCATTCTGTGCGCCTGTATTGGCTTCTTTGGAATAGTATTTAGACATTTCTAATCTGATGTCATAGTTGCTCAAATGAAGCCTACTGCTACTAACAACAGCCTTTTATATCTTTGGAGCATTGTACAAAAATTAAGTCATTCTTGCGACAGTCCGTTAAGGCCCTCTGATCTATCTTCCAGATAGGGAAACTGAGGCAGGGAGGCTTGCTTACTTTCCCAAAGCTAGTGGCAAGGAAGTGGCAGAGAGCAGATTAAAACCTCAAGACTTCTTGGCTCCCAGACCTGCTTTGAGTCGAGGTCATGCTGTCTTTCTGTGTGCAATGCATAGAAAGCGTTGTTCCCATGCACTTGGTATATCACAACCCACCACAACTAGGACACTGAAGCAAGAAGCCACAAGTAAGTGGCTTTGGAGCCCAAGGAGTTGGATGAAAGGACCAGCAGTAAAATGACTGACTCGTCTTATTTTTCTGAATACTTGAGGGTCTGTGTCACTTCTTAATGTTGTTTAAATGTGGCTTTTTATCTAACACTGTTGTTTCTGTGAGTACAGATAGAACAGCAACACGAATTGATTGTACTGTATGTTTTTTTAAGCTGAACAATGTAACCCTGTCAGTTTTCTCAGCGATCTCAGTGCATAAAAGCCTACTTAATGAAGATGATTGTCTTTGTTAATGCTTCCGAGCACCGCAGCAAAGCGCTGCAGCAGCAAGAACCGGCCCTGCAGAACAACCTGTATCATTATGCAAATGCAGGGAAGGCGCGCCACAAATGTATTGCCACTGATCCTTGCTCTGCGCTAGTTGTCTGGCTACTGAAATGCAGGGATTTGCCCTGATCCTATGATGTTACGAGCACCCTCCCCACAAAGTCAGGGAGAATAATAGGTGCTTAGTGTGCTGGGGAGGCCTTCTTTACATCATTCCCTGACATGTTGCAGGTACTTATGAACCGGGGGGGAACGACTAAATAAATCTTTCTCTTATGTGATCCTGCACATACTGTTTAGACTAGGTCATCCTCAGCAAAACTGATTAAGCTGGACAAAAGCTTGCTGTTTGTTGAATTTTCTCCATTATGTTGCATTCTGGTGTTAGCATTGCTCCAAGGACAAGTCTTCCTCTGGGATGAGAGAAAGGAAACACAGAAGTGAAAGAGTCAACTGAATGATTTAAGTGACATGTGAAGAGGGAATATGGAGGGAGGACATGGCTACTGGCTATTCACTTTTCCTTTTCCAAGGGCACCATCAGGTTTGTTCAGGACAAAGAAGGAGGTACCTTTGCAGTCAGAAGTCACTGAGGCATATATCACAACCTTTCTCAGCTCTCCAGATATTGTTCAAAGATCCTTGCACCAGCTCTGGATGAAAACACATCCCACCTCCCCACTCCAGGAGAAAAGGTTAAGGAAAAAGCAGGATTCTTAGTCTTTTAATACTCATGCCTCTATGGGAATTGCTCAATCCCATCTCCTTTACACTGCCAATTTTAGCCAAATTGACCCATTTCCAGTGGCCAATATCGTTTTTTCATGATAACCTTCTGTAGCAAGAGGTCCCTGGCCTGTTTCCCGGTCAGCAGCGAAGAGAAAGCGGCGGCCTGGTCAGAACATCAATAGACCAGCACCAAAGAGCAAATGCCGGAGTGCCGCACCAAAGGGTGCCAGGGGGTGCTTCATACCTAGGCTTGGCAGAATTAGATTTTAATTTTTTTAAATAATTTCAATGGATAATATCAATGTTTACTTTTTAGCATTTTTTATTTTTATCAATTTAAATTGTCAGGATTGCATGAAATGATGGGTGGGGGAGCAGACAATTGATTTATGACAGTATGCTATTATCATAGCGTAGTTTAACTGCCCGCCACGACAAACGTAACTACTGTAGGACTGCCACCAGCTGAGCAGCAGAGCTGCCATCAGTTCCAGCTCTGCTCCTTCATCTGCTTTGCCACCTCCTCTTCTTTTGTTCCCAGTCCCCTGGGGTTTCTGGGAGTTGCAGCCCAAACTACAACCAGCGCGGTTCTGTCGGCACATGCTCCATCACCTAGCATTTTTCTTATGTCCCCTTTGTATAAATGTTGATCATTAACAATGGAAATGTTTTTCGTTGGCTGGTGGCTGTGAGTTGAAATCGATGTTTATCAGTGTTTACCGATAAAAATCGAATCCTGCCACGCCTAGTCATACCTGAGCTAGTGTTGGCCCAGGGCACAGACAGAGCTGTACTGCTCAAGGCATCTTCTTTTAAAAGAGACATAATGCTGACCACAAGGAGAGCCTTGACATTTTTTTGCAAAACGGGAGTGCCATCCTTCTGTAAACATTACGACAAATTCAGACCTGGCATAAATGGAAGGAATTCAAATGGAGTTGCATCTGCTTACACCAGGGCTGAGTCCGAATAAGGCTCATAGTGGTAGGAATATTTCTTTATCTGTTCTACAGATGGGTAAACTGAAGAACAGGTTAGAGACTTACTAAAGGTCAAACAGGGAATTGGTGGGATGGAGATGAAAAGAAAGTAGATATCCTGACACCCCATCGTGATTCTGTACACTACACAATCAGTCTCGCTGCAATTCTGACAGTGCCCCCTTCATTTACTATGAGAGCTAGTCTTGCTTGTTTCAGCTCTTCGGTGAGTTGGGTTTTTTTCCCTGCAGTTACCCTGGAACTGAAACAATCAAACGGTGAATCATTATTCTGAAAGAGCGGTTTGCTGCATCAGGCAGTTGATGGAAGTTTGAACAAAAATGTTCTTTTAATGCAAGTCAGTAAAATAAAAGGAAACATGGAGACTGATTCTTTCAGTCTTTCATTTACATGATACGGTGGGGGAACTGAAAGCTGAGTCATTTGAGTCATGACACTGGAGGCATTTCATGAACAGCACTTAGGCATTAGGTATTGGCATTAAGCATTGCTTTCACCAGGACTGAAATATCAAGGTAAATGGCAATTGAAACACAAATGCAGTGAAAGAAATTCAGGTATAGTTGTTCATACACAGATGCACTTCAAGATGCACACGTGCATTCAGTCTCTCTCTCCCTCCCTCTCTTTCTTACACCCGCCCCCCCAGTTTCTTAAAATCAGGAGAGCTTTCTAAATCCAAGACCTGTGTTAGAACTTATTGAAAGAATTGACGCCTGCAGTTGAAGAGTCTCCAGCTATGGAGAGGATCTTATTTGAATGGCTAGTTTCAAAAGAGTACAATGAGAGCACTGTGTAGAAGTACTGGATGTGGAATCTGAAATGGGAAAAGGGATATATATTGTTCTAAAACTTTGTGGGTAGCTTAGAGCTTTCTAGCTAATTGCCTCTCTAAAGCTGACCTGAGCTTTTGAAATACGGCCCCTTAACTGTGCTTCTCTGCATTTAAGTCTGAGGTGATAAAGGGCTGAAAAGAATCAAGAGGAAGAGACTGAACTCTACCCATAAAGTGCTTTCTTTGGGGGCCTTGCAAAATACCGTAGAGCTATTGCCAAGAGCAGGAAAGAATTTGGAAAAGTGACGGCTTGTGAAGGGTTCTCAGTGTATCTGGAGAACCAGAAAAACCCAGAGACAAAGAAACAAAGGTTTGAGAGGTGGCTTGATCTATGCACAGGTATTTACATAGATAAAACAGATCCAACGGCAGGGACTTTTCGGACTTGCAGAGAAATCTGTAATAAGGTCCAATGACTGAAGTTGAAGTTAGACAAACTTAGCCTTTAAATAAGACATCCTTTGCTAGCGGGGAAGGTAATTAAGCTTTGGGTCAACTTACCAGGGGTGACAGTGTACTCCCTATCACCTGGAGGCCTTAAAACAAGATAAAATATCTTTAAAAAAATCCATCTTTTAATGCAGATTTGGAGAAAATTCTATAATAGAAGGTCAGATTAGATGATTATGAAGGTTCCTACTAGCTTGACAGTCCATGAAATGCTGTGATTTATCAAATCTAGTTGCAGCAATGTGAATTACTGTAAGCAAACGGAAAATACTTCCCTAGGGTTGTTGTTTTAATGCTGTTTCAAATCTGTATCGAATTATGTCATAAATAACTTCTTTTCAGCTGCCAACATGACATGACATTCTTTTTGTGAGCTCAGTGGAGCCAGCCAAATTAACTCCACACCCCATCTCGTGGGAGAAAGAGCACAGAAAGAAATGATACGTTGCACTTCGATAGCAGTTCTCATCCAAGAATCCCAAAGCAATTTGCAAACATTAATTAGCTAGCGTTTACACACAAAGTTATATCAGTTTAGTGAAAAAAAGTGCAAGCCCCTGTGTGGAGACTCTTATTTCAGTTTATTTTTAAACCTACTCATAATGGTCTTAACCTAAACTAAAACAAGCTCAGTTTAAACCAAAATAAGTGCAACCAAGGAATCTTGTGCACCTCTTTAACTCAATGGCAACTTAAATTAAACCAGTGACACTTCATCTAGACATGCCTGTGCTTCTCACACCATTGTAGGGACTTGACTTATTAATATTTAATGAGCTATTACTTATAAATGTTAGTGGGTATTAATTACCAGGCCGAATTCTGCCACTTTTCACATTGAGTAGTGTCTTACTCCGCAAGTAAATTCATTGCAATAAATGGCAGGTTGTTTTTTTCTGGAGGAAAGCCTTCCTTGGTAAAGAGGAATGACAGAAGGTAGCTTCATTTTCAAATTAAGGCAAATTAGCTGGGCCAGAAGAGGGTTGGTTTAGCCCCAAACTTTCAACTTGGACAGATGATGGGACAGCGACAGAAGGAAAAAGTAACTAACAAAAACACTGATCCATGACAACACATGCAACCTTGTATGAGAGGAATTTCCCTGGTATTCTGAGATATGCTGGCAGAGGAAATACTTCAGGCATTTGTCCCAACATTTCCAATGGTTTTCACTTTTGAGTTCCTCCTCAAGAATGATTTGTAATAGAGAAGGTACAGCGTATAGTCCATTTAATGTCCCATCATGGCTGATTGCTTCTGACAATAGCAATTACTAATGTTACAAGTCCATTGAAAGGCCAGTTATCTCCAGAGGTCGTGGTCTGGTTCAAAGAACGTAGACACCAGCATAATGCCAATTCTGAATCTTGGACCTCCCAGGAGAATTCTCCAAGGTGGACACACAAACATTTCTGGACTAGAATTAGACCCTTGTGACCCGAGGGAGATTTACTGCAGCAGGGTTAAAGCTTTCCCAGTGAAATGCATGCCAGGAAGACTCTCTAATGGGAGGAGGAGGAGATTCTAGAGTGAGAAGTGAAATGAAAATACCACAAAAGGGCTGGGCAGGGGAGAGGCCAAGAACTGCTGATATGGATGCTCAAATCTGACCATGATGCTAACTGTGACTCAGTTTGGCCTCACGAGATCATATAGGGGCACTTGGAACAGACATTTGGATCTCTGTGTTGGAAAAGCATGCTAACAGCCCAGGGCATTATTGTCAGGATTAAAAGATGTGGTCTTTGCTCAGGATTTGAAATCCATGGATGCCACTCGTCCCTCCTGAACAGATCCCTTGAGCCTTCCATATAAATAGGCAGCAGAGTCTCCAGTCCTTCCTCTGCTCACAGGTATTGTTGGCACTTTGAAGGTCAGCCACTGACCACCACCCATATGTTTGCTCACACAGCTCAGTTCGGGTCACTTTACCTTCTCATGCCTTGCTCTGACCTGGAGAGAACCACTTTTAGGAGGGCAAGACTACTCATGGTCTGGGATAGACATTGCATAAACCAGTTCGAGCCATATCAGTTAAACCTGGTTGAATGTAGTATATCAGACTTATCTCAGACCAGTTTCAGCCATTTTCAAGCACCTAACATCTGTTCCGTTACAGGTTTAAACCAACGTCTGATCACTTAAACCAGTTTATATGTAAAGTCCGTCCCTAGCCTATGTGATTCACTGGCACACCGGCTTCTGCAGAAATGGCCTGTAAGGGTGCCAGTTACTCCTCTGCCAAGTGCTAGCCTGCGGACAAATGTTTGCCAGACCTCAGTGGAGCCAACAGCACTGAGCCCATTAGGGTTTTTAACACTGTCTTTCAAGCAGTCATCAGATGGGAAGCAGCTTTCCCTGGTGAAAAATACAGGCTGAATCTGAACCTGCGGTCCTGCAAATAAGACGCTGACTGCAACAACTCCCTCATGTCTTAAGGAAGCTTGTTTTTTAAGGAAGATCTAGTCTTGCAAGTAAAAAAGAGACACCCAGCCAAGCTCCTGATCCAGGTTGAGGTCACTAAAACCTTTGCTCTGATACAACAGAAGGGAAAAAGCAAACATTTTTGCTGTATGTCAAGAAGGGGGCAAACACAAGGGTTTCCAGAAAATGGTGGGTTGAGTCATTTGCTGCGCCTCACGATGATGCGCCGATCCTAATGAACTTTATATGCCCATAACGTAGATGAGATGTCCTCTCCACTTCCATACGAATACCAATTATGCTGCAGCATTAGTTAAATGTACCGTCAAGATCAAGGTTTCTCGTAGCGGGCAGTCTTGTTCTCCTTGCCAGACTGCATTCCAGGCCACGGCTCAGTACAAACACGGGTGTGTGGAGACAATATATCAACTACCTCCAGCAAGGAGTTAAGAGACTCCTAAGTAAAGAATTTGTCTTAATTTGGCAACTTGTCTGTTTTGAAAATTCCTCAAGGACTCGCTTATGAGGAATTAAATTATTTTAACAAGAGAGCTCCCCACCCGCTATTTCCTACAGCGTTCTCTTCCTCAGCTACTTTTGTAGCCTGGAGCCATCCTGCTCTGGTCACACTACATTTCCCACAATTGCACAGTTGGTAGAGAACAGAATAGTACTGATATGCTGTGTGACTGGGTAACAGATGAAAGACACTGCTGTGACCGCGTATCCTGCGATATAAGGACTGAGCAGAACTTACAGGTTTCTTTTACAAACCAGCGTGCACAAAACTATACTTTAATGGACTTCCTTTGGTCCGAGGGATCCCAGCAGGACACTTGCCTGGAGAACATCATTCTCTTACCATGGGATGCCTGGGTGTTGGAAATTTGGTGCTTATGTTTTGGGGGACCTAATGTAAAAATGTGCTCTCCATTCAACCTGCCTGTTCTTTTAAAATGCTTCTAGTGACAGTGCTCCAGCATTTCCCCCCCACTTGAAAGTCTTTCCTCTCTCTCTTCAACCTTGCCTCTGGCTTGTAGCATTTGATGTGCAGGGTGATGGTCCTGCTCAGACCAATCAAGCTACACTAGGTTGAGGGTCGCCCTTAGATAGTTGTCCTTGAGTGCTGGAGAGAGACCCATCCTTTATTCTTGTGCTTTAAATAACGAAGGGCAATCACTATTTTTGGTATGGAAACACAAGTGAACTAAAGCTCCATATCTGATCCATGTGCCCAGAACTGCACCCGGGCATAAACTTCAGAACTGGCCCCCACATACTGTATGATGCACTGAAACAAATCCCAGCTCTAAATAATGTGAGGCTTGGGAGCATTCAGATTCACACCTTGCCCTTGGGGCTGAGTCTGTCTCTCTTTCTGAATTCATAGCGTACTTCATATTGCTTAGAAATGTCCCTTGTGCGTACTCAACACCCCAAGCTAATCCCTGGTGAAACTGTATTATAGTCAACAGAGTTACACCAGGGATGAACCTGGCCTGAGAAGCCAGTAGAATTAAAAATACCTGTTTGCTGTGAGCAGCAACAGTACTGAGAATTTAATCTACTCCTATTTTTTATGTGCTTTCTCTTTGCCTTTTTACAGGCTACATCATCTTTCCAGACTGCTGTCAAACATAGTACGTCTTTTATCAGACACCTTCAAATTCCTTTTAAAAATAAAACTGGAAAGCAAGACATAAAACATGTCTTAACCATGTTAATGTCTTTGGGAGTGGTGATAAGTTTGGGACTGGTGAGGAAGGAAAAAAGATTTTTCCTAGTGCTTTACACTGAGTTGCTGACATTTTGCTCAGAAGCTGGACCCACCAAGGGTTAACAGTGGATTTCATAACACTGGAGAACTATTTCATTTGCTTCACTAAACTACTGTTCAGATGATAAAAGTTAGCTTTTCCATTGCAAGAATGTAAATGTTGGGTACTTTATCAAATGATTCCTTCAGCCCTCAAGCTGTTCTTCAATTTGAAATGCTAGATTAAAAAAAAAGCAAGGAAGAAAGAGAAAGAAAGAAAATATTTTTCTTTAGCCCAGGAACACTTTGCAGACATTACTGCAAATGTTGCCTATTTTGTTTCCTCTAGTCTCTGAACCAATCTTTTGCATTAAATTCAGCACAGTAGTAAATAAACATGGTTTTTTTTCCAGCCCTGGAGCCATTCTGGAACATCAAATGGTACTTAGGAAATGTTTCTTTCTCCATGGTAAGGCATTTTAAAACTGCACATGATGGAGAGAAAGTTAGGATGGTCTTTCGGTTGAAGCACTGGCATAGGGGCTGGAGTAAGGAAAGGTGGCTTTCTTCCCCAGACAACTCACTTCTCTAGGTCCTTGAGTGAATCATGCAGGGCCAAATTTTCAAATGTGTGGCCCTCTCCACTGGAATGTATTTTCAAAATTGCTCAGGCCCACTGAAGTTCCTAAATAAGAATTAAATCGTCAGGCGTGCTCAACACCTCACAGCTCCCTTTGGGACACCGGGAGACAGGTGCGGGAAGCTGTTCAGCAGAAGGTGTTGCTGAGGTCTTTCTGAAACCTGGTCACTTGTTTTGGGGAACATGGTCACTTACATGTGATGATTTTGGTGCCCTGGTAGGAGCTTCAGCTGTTCTGAAAATCTGGCTGCCAAGACCCAAGCATCAGGCTTGTCTTAAGTCAACATCAGCTGTGAGTAATTTAGCGCCTCTAAAAGCCGGATCTTTCTTAACTCCATGGCAAAACCTTCTCACCTCCTCTGCAGCCCAGCGAACCCCACCCAGGCAACAGATGACTTCTACTTCTGTTTCTACTACGGGCACCCAGGCTGTATTCATGAATCTGATGCATGGGGCCCACACCTTTAGGGCCTGGAGTACAAATCAGGGATTTTTAAGTGACCCTCTAGGCACGCAGGACTTAGGGAACCATTGAAATCTAGGCTCCCCTGAAGCCTCCCCAGCTCACCCTGCCCTCTCTGGGCAGAAAGGTGAGTGTGGAAGCCTCAAAAATTAATCTCCTTGAACTTTTCCTTGCACCAAGCTCTGCTTCTCTGCTTGGGTAGAAAGCAGAGGCATTAGACATCAGTGACTTTCTTTCCTCAGCTGTAAAATGGGGATATCATCACTTCCACAGGGTGCTGTGCAGTTACATGAATTCACATCTGTAAATCACAGTAAGGGCCTTGAATGGGAAGCATTAGGGAAGGAAAAAAATACCACCAGTTAGAGGCAGTGCACAGCAGGCACATTCCAACAGCCTTATCTCAGAATAGGATTCTGGGGCACACTTCCCTTGCACCGTGGATTTTTGTACTATTTTATCTTGCGTGTCAAAGAAAGTATGTTTGACTGGACTTGACACTGATTTTTAAAATGCCAAGTGTTAATGAAATTCCTTAGCCCTGAGCAGTTCTACAGCATCCAATCTTAATTTAAAAAAATAGTTTTCTCCAGATTTTACAGCAGCTTCAAACCTGCAAAAGGCTTGAGAGAAAGAGAAACCGCCAGGTGTAAAGTTTTACCATGATTTCATATACAAAAGGCGGGATTGGGGAGACATTGGGAGGAGTAGGGGCTTCTATGCTGAAGGGGACTCATTAATTTCTTTGGAACTCTTAAACCTTAGGGCCAAAACATGCTCCCTTTATTCTCATAGCTGGGCTTATTGACTTTATTTGGTTTCAGTTTGAGTAAACTAGGGAAGCAAACCTAGACTTTTTAAAATCTGGAGTGAAATCCTGGCTCTATTGAAGTCAATGGCAAAATGCCCATCGACTTAAATAGGGCTGAGATTTCAGACATGATTCTTAACTTGGGTCTCTCTCACAACTCTTTGGTGAGAAATTGCATCCATTGGAGTTGCTACACAGATTGACATATTTATTGTTTGCATGTTTAAAAGCAGTCTGGTGCCATAGAGAATTTTGCTTATGTTCATAATACTTAAAAGACTCTTCCAGCTGAGAAAAATGTTACAGAAAGCTGAAGAAAAGTTACAACTGACTTGTAAGATTAGCAGGGCAGGTCTACTTGCGCAATTAAAGTGCAGCAATTATTGCTCCCGAGCATTGTGTCTGAATGTGCACCCAGGATCGCAGCATGTTGAGCCAGGTCAGAGCAGCTCCAGCTGGCAGGGGGTCTGGGGAGTCAGCCTGCCAGCCTGGGGCTGCTCTGACCCAGCTCGATGTAGTGCAGAGGGGCTGGCAGGGCACAAGGTTGCTCCAGTGCCGGGCTAGCCAGCAAGCAGCCCACACATTGAAGCACCCTCGTGCCCCAGCCAGCCAGGTCAGTGTCTACATGTGCGTTGCTGTGTACTAAAGAATTCTGCAGTAGGATAGTACTTGTAGGCTCTGAGAGGTTTACTGCAGAGCTAATTAGTCAGCTCTGCAGTAAACGTGTAGACGCGCCCACAGAATCCTATCTCAGGTGGCTTGTTTAATAGGACTCAATTCTATATTGATTTCCGTCATGTGCAAACCAATGAATTAAAACTAACTGTCTTCTCGTTGTCCACCTATATGTCAATACAGATTGAGTACTGCATGGAGGCATCCTCCCTGAGCCTCACAAAACCATGGTTTAAAACTTTATAGGCAGTATGTCCCTGTCAGGCTGGGTCAATGGGAAAGTTTTAATGGTAGTGGAAGCCCATGATTCAAAATGGGTCTTTTCCCTGTATTAAGCTTGTTTCCACTGAACAGCACTCTTTGCATTTACAGAGAGCATGTTTTAAATCACATATACCTCTGTCTTTTCACTCTATCAACTTTAAGGTTTTAAATCTTTGAAATGGCTTTGGAGTTATTTCACAGCATGATTTAGTGTTACTTACCATCATCTAGCAGAGAGCAGATTTTGCAAACTTTTACTCACATGAGTAAGCCCTACTGATGCAAGTCAAATGAACTAATCATATCTCTGTGTCTGCAAAGCTTGTGCAGGAAAGTTGTTCCCTCTCAAGTGTACGCAGCTAAATATATTGACATTTTTTTGCAAAATTGGGGCTTAAGTTAGCACGTTTGCAGGACTGGCTCTCGTGATTACACAGTGAACAGGGAATAAAAACAGGTAGTAGGTGGTAATCTCAATTTAAAGATAAAAATAAGATTGATAAGGTACTGAAAATTACATCAGCAGCAGTGGCCCAGGGGTATAACTGAATAAGGTAGCCTTGGGAATGGTAGCCAGGTGCTAATTCTGATTTCATAATTCTTAGTCAAAGATCTAAAACCGAAACAGGTCCAGGTATGGATTACAGCTCCTTTCTGTAACACCATCTTGGAGCTAAATCCTGCTGAATTTACTCACTGGAGTGATGGGATATACTTCAATAGCGTTGGGAAAGTGAATTCATTTGGCCCTCTCCGTTACAATTTCTGATTTATATTGCAGTAGTGCCCAGAGTGCCTGACACAGTGTTAGGTGCTGCACAAATACAGAACAGGAAGATTGCAGCCCCATAGTGCTTACAGTCAAAAGTGTAAGGCAGCAGGTGACAGACTATTATAGACAACCCAACAGATAGGGGCAAGGACACAAAGAAACAACCCTTTGCTTTGATTACACTTGTAGGAATCTCTATCATTCAGATTTTTTTGTTTAAAGTCTGATAATAAAAATAGGAGTTACACAGAGAATGGTTTCTTAACTAGTATAAAAAGGAGATGGTGTGGGAGGGGGGTTGGTAAAGTTTGTAATTTTCTTTATCTTATTTTTCAAACCATAATTGAGTTCTGAAAACCAGCTCCATCTGACCAACGTAATTAAGTAAAGGAAATAAGTTTTTAAAATATAAAAATGTTCACATTCCTTTGGTGAGTCTTCTAGTTCTTCCTAGAAATGAATAGTTTGAATGAAATTTCTTCTTTTTGAGAGAAAGGGACGGGCAACCGAGAATCCGAAAATCCTGTGATGTAGCTGTCAGCATAATTTTATACTTGTTTCAGATGAAAAGTTCCTGGAGTATTTTAAATTGAAAATAAGAAAAGAAAAGAGAAAAGATTTAGGCCTTGATCCTGTACATACTTAGGCAGATATTGAATCATATGTCAATGGAGGTAATGGAGCTCCTCCAGTCCTTAAAGTTAAGCATGTGCTGAAGAGTTTGGAGAACTGGGATCCTAACCAGGGGATTATTATTATTATTATCTGTATTCCATAGTACCTAGGTGCAGTCATGGACTTGGACCTAAAAGGTGACCAAAATTAAGCACACAAGCCTCAGAGCTCCACAGATATATTAGCAGTGAAACTTTGACAGATGCTCTTAAGTTTCACAGCATCAGCCATGAAATCCACAAAAGTTAGTCAGTTTTGGGCCTATGTATCTGCATGATCTGTGAATGCTGTCCCCCACCAGACCCCTGCCTGCCACCGATCTAGGTCCCAAATGTCAAATTCTGGATGAACGTCCCGCTTCAGTGAAGCCCCTGGGGCAGCAGGATCCAGTCCCGAAATTTGGGACTATCCTGAAAACCCCTGGAGGGTCGGTCACTTGCCCAGCCCCTCGGGGTCAGGGCAACGGCCTGCAAACAGAACAAAAGGCATCTGCATGTCAGCATGAAAAATCCTGAGCAAACCTCCAAGCGGGGGCTCCCAGCATTGTTTTGGGTGCTTACAATAAAACCAAACCCTGCATCCTCATCCGGCATACAGCCTCACTTAAGAGGGACACCAGAGACACACAGAGGCAGGGTTGGTCTGGAGTCAGGGCAAGGGGGGCACCACTAGACCTAGGACAAAAGTTCAATAAACCGATTTAATCTAAAGTGAAGTCTGATACTACATCCATCCAGACTTATCTTAAACTGGTTTTGGTCATTTTGAAAGCAGCTTATGTGCGCTGAACTTCTGTTGTGTTACAGATGTGGACCAGTTCCCAATCACTTATATAGGTTTGTGTCATTTCTGTCCCCAGCCATAGAGCCTAACTCCTTCAAGGGTATGTGTGGTAGCTGTGTGGGTCTAAGGACATCAGCAGACAAGGTTCTTTGGATAGATCTGATATCTTTTATTAGGCCAACTCAAAATTTGAGTTGACCAAAGATATCTTTTATATCTAATAAAAGATCTCAGATCTGGGTAAATCTGATATCTTTTATTAAACCAAAATTTGAGTCGGTGTAATAAAAGAGATCAGATTGACCCAAAGAACCGTGTTTGTCTAACTCCTTCAAAAAGAAATGCAAAAATCTAGAACTCTTGGCTCAGAAATGACACTTTTCATTAGACCAGCTGAGAAATTGCAAAAAAAATTTCTTTTTTTTGGTTGTAATTTCTCAGTCAGTCTAACAAAAGGTATCATTTCTGAACCAAGAGTTCTAGATTTTTGCATTTCTTTTTATCTCAGACCAACATGGCTACCAAAGACAATAACTCCTTCAAGACACTTTTTTTTTTTTTAATTTTTCGTATTCCAAGCCAAATTAGCCAAATCCATTCCAAATCTGAGAGTCAGTTCACAACCATAAGTGGCTTTACTACCAGCAAACATCCTTTACTTCCATCAGGGACTTCAGATGTTTCCAAATCCTTTGGCTGGCATCCTACATGCAGGCTCAAGCCTGGAGGCTTGGGGTTCAGACACTCCTGAGGTTTGTTTGCCCTTAGCCATAAGGCCCCACGAGCAAGCTGGGGAGGAGTCTCCCATTTCCATAAACTGGGCTTAAAGCTGCTTACACTTCGCCGGGTACTGAACCATGCCAAAAGAGCACTTCTCCCCCGGTTCGCTTTAGGAAAACTGTAGGGTGGCCATCACAGAGGACACTCCAGTTGTCCTCTGTCCTCTATTGATACAAAACTGGACAGCTTTATGCCCTCTATTTTTCTCTGGACATAAAGGTGTCGGGATTCATATCGACAGAGGACAGAGTAGCAAAAAACCAGACTGTCCTCTATGATGGCCACCCTAGAAAACTGCCTTCATGGGCACAAACACACGGCATTCCCCCTGCCAGGTTAAGAACAGGAAACGATACTTGATCTGAGAGCTGAAAGGCCGAGAAATGCACAAGCTTTCAGAGGGGACAGCATCCTGAACGATCGATGTGTGCCCCCGCAGGCTGGGGGGCACGGTGACCACCCGCAGGTGGTGGTGGCAGCGGGGGCGTGGCGGTGGCAAGCGGGGAGCTCCTGCAGGCGGCCATGGCAGTGTTGGTGGCAGGGTGGGCTGAGTGGGGAGCTGCCGCAGGCTGTGGTGGCAGTGTCGGCGGTGGGGTGGGCTGAGCGGGGAGCTCCTGCAGACGGCTGCGGCAGTGGCAGCAGCGAGCTTCCATGGGTGGCGGCAGCAGTGGTGGCGGGGCGAGCTGAGCAGGGATCTCCCGCAGGCAGCTGTGGCAGTTTCGGCGTGGGCTGAGCAGGGAGCTCCCGCAGGCAGTGCTGGCAGTGGCAGTGGCAGTGGTGGGTTGAGCGGGGAGCTCCCACAAGCAGCTGCGGTGGTGTCCCTGGTGGGGCTGCCTGTGTCTACTCAGGACAGGCCCGTGCGGGCCGAGAGCAGC
>NW_017729011.1:22064125-22064380 GCF_001723915.1 Gavialis gangeticus
CACTCCCACAGGCCGCGGCGGCGGTTCCCTCAGCGGGTGCACTGCCACACTCGCGTGCACGTGCAGCCACGTGTGCCCAACGTGTCACTGACGGTCGGTGCTTTCCTCAGAGGTAAATGGAGGGCGGAGGCAGGATGGAGACTGTGGTCCCCGCACGTGGGCAGGACGGACCCCTGTCAGGCCCGTGGCACGCCGGGAGCTTGGCGCGGACGCGGTTGGCGTCGGGGGGCGGGGCCGGGGGCGGGGCCAGGCGGG
>NW_017729011.1:22064783-22072624 GCF_001723915.1 Gavialis gangeticus
GGGGCCAGGCGGGCGAGGTCAGGGAAAGCCCATGCGAGGAGCCGCTGAAATCACTTCCTGCCGCCGCCGGGTCGGGAGCCGCCGCTAGGCCCCGCCGGTGCCTCCATGGGGCAGCGGCCCCCAGGTAGCCGGCCCGGCCCCCTCCCCTCCCCTCCCCCGGGCAGCCAGCAGCCGCTGCCCTCCGGCTCCCGCTTCCCGTCAGCCCTACATGATTTTTGTTTATTTTTTTGCTCATTATTATTATTAGTATTTTTAATCTCTCTTCCCTCCCTCCCCTCCACAGAGCTGCTGGTCCGCGCCTCCTGCCCCTGCATCGCTGAGTGCTGCACGGAGACTTCTCCCAACAGGTATCTCTGCTCTTGGGGGCTGGGGGGGCTTTCCCTGCCTGCCTTCTCCCCCCGCAAACCAGCTGCCCTCGTCCCCGCTAACTTCTTGCCCTGGTTTGGTCCCCTGCCCCATGTCGCATCTCCAGCAGCGGGCGTTTTATTTATTCCTCTTTTTGGGGGGGGGGGTCTTCATATTGTCCCCGTGTGCCAGGTTGCAATGAATGTCTGAACTTTTCTTCTGGGGAGGGGGACACGCGTGTGAGGGTGTTGCTTAAAGATGAGCTCTTTTCTTCCCCCCCTTTGCATTTTTAGCATTGCAGCGCTAGATAAAGAAGTCTTTTGTGTGACAAGGGAGAAAGCGTCTGCGAGCAGAAACTGGCGGGGTTTATATATTTATTTCTTGCAGTGGGAGAAGGGGTGCACACGGGTAAGGACCGGACCTTGCTTCCCTTGCCTGTCCTGAAGAGACGGGGCAAAATAGTATGATGTGAGCCTTTTGTCTTGGCCAACTTGCTTTTGCCTAGCAAATTGGGCTGGCTGGGGAACGGGTTGTTATTCTATAATGTATTCTAGAAATACCTTTCTGAAGAGGCTGCAGTGCTTCAGTTTGATTATCGTTTCTAAGTGTGTATAGACTTGTGCAGTCTCTTTCTCAACACTTGGAGAATTATGTTGCCTGGAGGGAAGGCTTTCTTTCTAAAATAAAAACAGTTTTAAAAAATGAGCACCCAGATTCAGGGTTGAGGAATAATAGTGCAAGATCTCTGAATCTGGATGCTCATTTCATGTTTAGGGACAATAATGCAAGATCCTGAAATGAGCACCCAGATTCAGACACCTCATATTATTATTCCTCAACTCTGAATCTGCATGCTCATTTCAGGATCTTGCATTATTGTCCCTAAACATGAAATGAGCATCCAGATTCAGAGTTGAGGAATAATAATGCAAGATCTTTTTTTGCAAAAGATTCTGTTGTTCAAATAGCTGCAGTTGGTGGGGGGGTTTTGGGTGCTTTTTTTGTTGGGGGGGAAGGTGGGTGTTTTATATGCAGGGCAGGCATGTGTTTTGCTAGCATCTTTCTGATATATCAGCATGTCAGCAAGATGCAGGATGTTATTCTGCATGTTGATGTATAGGTGTGGAGAAAATCTTGCTACTTTGCTGGGCTCGTATTGGAGAAGTGCCTTTCCAAGTGCTGGCGTGTTACTGTTCATGCTGCAGTATGCAGCATGCTGTAGTTAAAGTACATTTGCTGTGTTCAAGGACTTCCACAAATGTCTTCACTGCTGTAGGAAAAGAAAATGACAGCAGTACATTGTGTACTTCACTGTGCGAGGCTGGCCCATATGTATTAACAGCAGAGTACAGAATCACTTAAAACGAAGTCTCCATTACATGCTGGCTCATTAATTTGAATATTCACTTGTGTGTTTCCTCCTTTCAAAAGTCATTTGTGAGATTGTGGGTAGCTTGATGCACTTCATGCTTGCCAAGTGTTTGTCTCGAGTCCTGAGTAATTGATGATCTGGCATGCTGTTTTACCTTTTCAAACTAAAATATTAAAGAGTAGTAGAAGACGAAATCAGTAAACAAAACTGAATTATTGCTATCCTCAGTGGCACATTGGCTTCTTGAAGTTAATATTCTTGCACTGGAAGAATGGTGTTTATTGTAATGCAGGTCTAGGATCCTGTATCTGATGTGATCTTGGAAGTGAATCCAGGCAGACTAAATAGTAAAACGTTTGGGGTCTGACCCTGGGGGTTACTGGGCACCCTCCCTGCCAAATGGACTTGAATAAGCATTAAAAGCACGCATCCCCATAGAGAACCAAGCTTTAAAATGAAAGTAAAAACCCAACTCAATCCTCTGATAGTATGCCCCTCAATAAGCTTTGGGGTTCAATTGACAGAGGCTAACTTTTTTTGCTTCTTGGTTGAACTTGCATTGCTAGGCCTCGGACAGTCAGTACATGTTATTCAGTGTAAACAGCAGAGGTGCTGATAACTCGGCCTCAAGTAAGCAGCAAATACAAAAGTCTTAGGAATCTTGCCCTTACGCTTCGAAGAATAAATGTCATTTCAAGGCCTGCTGATGACCTCACAGGATTGTGTAAAAACAAATGCTGAGGATTGACCTTTATAGTCAAGATTTCACATTGGGCTGTGCGAGAGTGGGCTGATGGTATCTGAATGCCAATGGGAAGAATGAATTAAGGGAAGTTGAAATCTTCCTTGGAAAGTTACTTTTAGAAGTTGCGTTTTGTTTCATAGAATGTGAATGTTTGTCTGCAGTACTAATGTTAATTGGAAGGTGCAGAATAGTATGAGAAGGGACCCTTTTAGATGAAAAATATAGCTTACATTTCAAAAATTTACATTTAAAAAATCTGGCTTGAGTTTTCACCCTAAGCATTTAAATTGGGTACTTACAAACAACCTAGCACTTCCTAGGAAGCTTCACTGGCATAATATTATGTTTGTTTTGTAAATGCTCTAAGGAAACACTACACCAAAAACCAAAGAAAGGGCTTTCTTTGGAATACCAAGAGGCCCTGCAGCAATTTCTATTGCATATATGATTTTGGGAAACCGTGTTTACTTATTTCTTAATTTTTTAAAAATGAACATTCAGGGGATGCAGCTGCTCTAATACTGGACCTGGAATTGTCATGCAGTGGGATATATAGTTCCTGTAGTGTAAGACCAAGCTATAGATGAGTGAAGGTTGAAAACTTCTGTTAATGGTGAAGTTAGTTTTAATAATTTTGTTCTTGAGGCTTAAAGTTGTTCAAGTTTGATCGTTCACAGAACTCATCTGTGATGTGTTGACTATTACTAGGAGACATGCAAGTTAAAAACAGATTCTTGTGTTGACAACATATGTGTAAAAACGTACGTCTGGAAGTTGATAGGGGAGCAGTTCACACTTCGCTGTTTTTACGGCAGTTACAGTGCCCTCTTGCAAAATGAAAGTGGCTTCATGCCACAAAATAAGAAGAAATCTAATCCTCTTGGATTTTTCTAGCCCTGGAACTCTTCTTGCCCTCTGACAGAGTTCATTTTATATGAATTAGTGCCATTTCAGGTTGGGAACTTGTTCTGGATTCTCTGTCGAGCCTGATGAGGCAAAGAGCATGGTTGTATTGCTTTAAGGGGTAATTCTGTATTGCCTGCAGTCACGGATGTTTGAATACCTTGAGACATGAGAACTCTCCTTCCCTCTTAATCTTTGCTTGTTTCTAGATCTGGGCTCAAAAGAAAGTCTCTGAAAAGTTCAGACAAGTTCTCGGGACCAGGTTTTAGTTAGAATCGAAAATTCAAGTGCCACGAGAGCACACTGCCCCCAATACCTACCTACAAAAGAAAGTACCAGAAATATCAGGAGACTTGGTATTTGCAGTCCTGAAGAGATTTGGGTTAGCTTCAGAGAAGCCTCCAGACTTGTGTGCTTATCCAAAAAAGATGGCAAACCATAGCTGCATGGAACAGAAATATTTATTTTAGACCATCTTATTATAAAGTAAAATTTCCCTGCCGAGGTTTGTGGTGGGTTTGTGTGTTGCTGTGTACGACTGCAGATATGTACTTTTATTTGAAAGCTGGCTTTCTTGACACAATAGTCCTTAAATTGGTGCATGGCTCATGAGATGGGCAGGCGTGTTGTAAAGCATTGTATTGGAGCTATTGGATTGTGGATGAACGTAGCAAAACAACCTTGCAAAATGATGATGCGCCTCTGCGGCTGGTTCTCTCCTTGCAATGCTTGTGTTTAAAAATACCAAGGCCTGACAAACTGAGGTTAGAATGGGGTTTCAACCGTAACTTTGAATTTGCCCAGTTTTTATGAGCTTAAGCTGGGGTGACCTATTTAGCAGCACCTTTCTGTGGGTAAAAGGGCTGAGTTATATAGTGAGACACAAAGGAGTAATTCCTTCCGGGAGCTGTAGTGGTGATAAAAGGTACAGAGGCAAAATTAACTTAAAGGGCCGGTTAGTTTAGCTTTCCATGTTCTTATACTTCTCCTGGAGTTGGGTCAAATTAAACTAAAATGTTACTCTGTGCATGCGTGTGTGCGTTGCCTTCACCCAAGGACTCATCTTTCTTTATGGCTTCATATGATCATTTAAGCTATCTCTAACATCTGATGACCAGAGAGAGTACTGTGCATTGCTGTAACTGCTGCAGTCTGATGCCAGCTGAACAACTCTTGTGAATCACGCCCTTATTCATTCAGAGCCCATTTCTTCCACTGTTTCAGGGGGTTCTGTAACATTTTAGCAATACAGTTAACCTGTCTCTTTCTTTGGAGTTTAGACAAATGAGGTTTGATGGAAACGCCTATTTTTTTTTTTCCTCCTGATCAAGCACATGCAGAGATTCAGAAATAATTTAACCATGCTAAAGAGGGCGAGGCTTTTTGGTTTTTCTCTGTACCTGACTTTATTTGCAAAGTGACAGGAATTTTGACAGCCTTTGTGTCTTTTTTAGCAAATAGTGTCATGCCAGGTTTGCCTGTGGATGAGATCATTTGCAAAATATGTTTCCCAGCTTGCTTCAGGCATAATTCATTGTGTCAACTGCAATTGCTCATTTGCTAGGAACTGTGATTCATTAACAAGTTTTTTTTAATTTTTTTTTAAGTTCATCCGTGGTTTTTTTTTAAGTTTAAAAATGCATTTTTAAGCAAACATTTGAAGGCAGAGCACAGGCTTTAGAAATATGAAATCTGGCATGTTGAATCCATGCATGCTGGTGTTCAGGGGAAAACTTGTTAAAAGACATGATCTTTTTAAGGAGGGATAAGTAATCCTACAGAGGCTTCAGCTGTGCTGTGGTTTTGTCACATGTTCACTCCTAAATGGGGATGGAGATGATAAAAATAAGTAAATAAAATCTTTCTGCTGGGCAAGATTGTGCCATGTAGATCAGTGGATGGGGGGGACTCAATGAGCTTGGTATAGGGGGAGATCTCAACAGCCTGTGCAGTACCATGTCCTTCCCCTGCCATTCCGCCCTGGCTAGAGGGCTTGTTACAGAATACAGTCTATAAGGAAATTGGGAGAGAAGATGCAGCCTGAAACCGCTGTCTTCTGTGTAACCCAGCTGTATGGGGAGTCAAGGTACTGGCTGTGGGGCTCCAGAGAAGCTATACTGCTTTCAAGGTCTTGGGACCAGTTACTGTTTTGGAGGCACAGCACCTCTTTGCTGATGGCCCTGGCTTCTGGTATGTCTCCCAGGTTCTGTCGGAGAATCAGGGAGGGGAAGATTACCCCAGTGCTTCCTCGCATGGATTTTGCCACAGTAGTGTGGAATTTGAGCCTTGGTTAGACTGGAATCAACTTGGGGACGGGGGTGTATTTTCAGTACAGTTAACAAAACACAGTTCCTCAGAACAGTGGGGGAAGAAGTATTGCAACAGTAATAGTGCTGGGAAGGTACTTTGTGGTTCCCATGTTCAAAATACTGTGCAAAAAAAGTTTTTTTTTTCTTAAACAGTCTGAAAATTTGACTTTTTGAAAATCTGCAAGCAGAGTACACTTGTGTGTTCCCTTTCTTGGCCAGACATAAGTTCAGGGGCATGATTTTTTTTCCAGGTGGGTTGGGAGAAATGGGGGAAAGCACCCTGGCACTGATCTAGAAGTTACTAGCAACCCTACACAAGTGTGTGTGGGCTTAATACATCGATACAGTTATCAGAAGAGAGGCTGATTTAAAATGTCCAAGAGAGAGTTGTTAAATCTTCATTTTAATATAAATAATGCGACAACTTTTTTTTTCTGTGTAATGATTGAGTCCTTCAAAGCTGTTTCCTTATGTATGTATTTCAGATAACACTGTCCCCCAGTCTTGAGAGATGTTTAAAACCATAGGCCAGGCACTGGAAGTGGGTAGAAGGGAGGAGAATGTGGTAACATGGGGCTTCTGCTAACTTCTGGTTTGGTGGCACAGTTCCCAAATACTGCCAGTTTGCTTTGAAAGCAAGTGCGGGAGTTAAGGGCAACAGTGTAGTGGGAGGGAGGTGACTCCATCAAAGTGACCATATATAGTCATTGGGATGAGATTAAACATTTCACCTCTCAGTGACATCCCAGCAGCAATAAAGCCAATATTGGGACGTATTAATCATGTGTAAAAACAGCAAAAACTTCACCTTGCTTTGCAGCAACTAATTTGTAGCAATCTGGCCTCTTTGAGGGTTCTATTGATTTAGGGAGAGGAGCCAGATGTTTTTCATCCTTGAGAGCCTGGAGAGCCCATTTCAGCAGCCAGCAGAAGAATATCATGTGCAAAGAATTGCAAGTTGACGGAGCCAGTGTTTAGTCAAGCTAGGAGGTTTGAAGGCAGAGCACAAGTGGAAGGGAACTTGTCTCTATACCTGCATGAATATCACGGTGCTCATGTAGCAGCCTCCATTTATATGTATTGTGTGTGTGGGTACATGTTTCACTTGCCAATTCTCCCTGCCACAGGACAAACACTTATACTCTAATTATGCGCAGCGTTAGAAAAACAGGAGTTAGGCTTGAAAATAATATAATCCTCGCAAAGTTGTTGCTACGATAGAGCAGTGCCAAAGTTGAGGCGGAGACAGCATTGCCACAGTGAGTGCCTGGCCCTGTGAGGTGCTGATGATCAATCAAATCGCAGCACAGCAGATATATATCCATACAGGTGCATGAATAAATCATTGGAACCACAGAAGAATCCATTTAAGAGTTGTGGGTGTATGTTGGTTTGAAGTTGAGTTTGAGTATTTGGATGGCAGGCCTCCAAGGGGAAAGGTCAATGCAAAGTCATGTGCCAGGTTGCTCTTTTGGGCAACAAAGATAGGCCTTTTGGTGACAGTCAGGGTTCAGTGCCTCGGTGGAATGGGATCTTCCCAAATTAGGGTAATTCTTCAGGAAATACTGGCTTGCTTGGAAACTTTTCTGAGTTTTGCACTGACTACATTAGGCTTCACAGAAATAACTAAGTTGCTCGATGTGCTCATGCATTTTTTGGTTTTGGTGTAGTTCAGCTGACTTTTGATTGCAAACGTGGATCTTTACAGCTGATTAAACAATTGCAACTTGGCCTGCAGTTCGTCACGCTGGGTCTCGTCCCACTTGTCTTTCGAGTTTAGGATTGGATATCCAAATAAAAATGTTTCTTTCTCAAAAGCATTGATGCAGCTTTGGCTGCCCTGAGAAGCATTCGCATAGTACAGGGGCAGTTGGTTATATCCCTGAATCCTCTCAACTTGCTTGTACAGTGGAGAAAAAGCCTATGGGTGTGTATGGGATGTTTCTTTAGATGCCTACTATGATTTTGCTTGCACATATGTCTACAGCTACATACATGAAGTGTGTGCATTGTGTGTTACATTAAAACTCAGGTTTCAGTTCCTCCAAAATTAAGAAGTAAACTTTCCTTGCAGCAATTTTTCCTAATTCCCCCCCCCCCCCCCACCCCCATACACATTCCAGTAAGGTCAATCAGCAGTGACAGAGACCCTGTATAGTGAAGATCA
>NW_017729011.1:22077624-22097388 GCF_001723915.1 Gavialis gangeticus
GTGTGTATGGGATGTTTCTTTAGATGCCTACTATGATTTTGCTTGCACATATGTCTACAGCTACATACATGAAGTGTGTGCATTGTGTGTTACATTAAAACTCAGGTTTCAGTTCCTCCAAAATTAAGAAGTAAACTTTCCTTGCAGCAATTTTTCCTAATTCCCCCCCCCCCCCCCACCCCCATACACATTCCAGTAAGGTCAATCAGCAGTGACAGAGACCCTGTATAGTGAAGATCATAGGTTAATGGGCAAGGTTAGTAGTAAAACTCTTGTCCTTAACTGCTTCTCTTACTGGAAGTAAAACACCCCTTGCAATTGTTAAACTTCACCTTTCTTTCTTCAGCTTACATGTATACTTCACAATGCTCCAAGTATCATCTCATATTGAAGGATTCTGTTGACATGCACCTGTGGAAAGCACCAGGTTAAAATCGCAACTTCAAATGCTGAATTCTTGGCTCTCGAATGAATACAGTCTCTACTTTAATGCAACACTAGCATAGTTTTTTGGCACTTAATTCATTTCTCATTATGGTATTAAGCTCCTTCTGTAACTTCTTGTATGTTGATTTTTTGGTTGTCAGCAGTTTTTGTTTTTGTTTTTGAAGTAATATAAAACTATTAGCGTGAAAGAAGATTAAAAAGATATGTTACAGTAAAAATGTTAATAAAATTGGCACCATACAGCTTGTGGACCCATTTAGCATGAATCTGTGTTGGTCTTGTGGCGATTAACTCTGATTCTTATTCTATACTGACCCCTGCTGAGAGAATTGTGCTATAATTAGATTTTTTTTTAAAGCAAGGTTTTTGGAGAGAGAAGTTGTTAGAGGTTCTCCTTTTGGCTTTTTTGTATTGGTCTCCATAGAAGCTAAGTAAAGAGAAACGGTTTGCTAGAGAGCTAGGTTATTCCAAATTTGGATGGGGGTTCATCTCAACTCTTCATCATCCCAGTGCTTTTTATCCAGTCCTTTTCAGAACAGGCTTGACTCAACTCTTGCCCTCATCTTCCCTAATCTGTTCAATGAGAAGCAAAATTTACTCCTCTTAGGTATCTTTTCTTTAGAAAAAAACAAAAATTGTCACATTTAGGAATAAAGGGGAAAGGAAAAACCTGGAAAATACTTATACAATACTAATAATACAACCCATAGCTTGTGCCTATAGGTTACATTTTGTTGATTAATAGACTTGTATCCTGGAGGCACAGCTCATTCACTCTACTGTTGATCTCAGCGCAGTTGCAAATGCCAAGTGCTTCTGGTGGCCAAGGGCTTGATATCTTACCATTAGGTGTATAGCAGGTTGAAAGGATTGCATTGTACGGTAGCTAGAACGGAGAACTGGGAGTCCGAATCCTGGGGCTCTGGTCCTTCCCATGTTACTGATTCTCTGCATGACCTTGGGCAAGACATTTAACACAGCTTTGTTCTTCAGATTCCCCATGTGTAATGTGAGATTACAGTTTTCACAACACCCTGTTACTAAAGAGCTTAAGATCCATGGGGAAGGGTAGAGGAGGATGACAAAAGATTTCTATTTTTTCTTTTCTTCTTCTTTTTTATATATAGTAATGTCCTCACTTGTTCCCCTATCTCACCAACACAGTGGGGAATTTCAGTGTTTCTAGAGATTTTATTACAGAGCCCTGGTAAGTGATTGTTAGGGTTTCTGCAGTGTACACAGTATTTGGAAGAGGGCCAGTTTTTTTCCTAATCTCAAGAGCAAGCTGAGGAGTAGGATTGACTAATTTTACAGGCTGTGTAATGAATCAAGGCACAGAACTTCCTGACTTATCAGACAGGTCCTAGGAATCTTGCCATGTCCTCTTCAGTATAGGAGGCTGTGTTTGTTCCTTTTAATATCATCAAGCCCCTAGATCATCCAGAACAGGCTCTGCTGTTCAGCCCCAAATTTAGGCTTACTGAATTCCTAGATGTCCTTCCATACAGTTCTGCTTTTCATAGTTTGAAGTCTTAAATCTTCTACACCTCTGATAGGCTGCTGGAGAGGTTAGTAGGGACAGATTCAGTGCTAAACAACAGAGCTGTCGTTCTCAGCACTTGGACAGAGTATTGAATTGATAATGGGATGGGTGTGCTGCTTAATGAGGCAATAATGCAGTTCATGAGTGGATAAACTATGAAGTCAAAGGATGATGAGGGAGCTGGATAACTGCCGAGTTAAATGGAACAGGAGCCCTGTTAGCATTTGTGCTGGAAGCAAGAGGAAAAACATCCCAAGCAGAAATTTGAAAATTGTGGAGCAGGACTACTGGCTTCAAGCTTCCACCTGCTTCAGGTATAGCAGCATGATTTCCCCCTTAGCTTGTTAGGCTATGGAAGATGTGACTGTATAATCTTCCAGATCAGGACTGTTGTCATCTTGGCCAATGCCAGATGACATCTGCAAGCCTTTGGAGGAGAACTTCATTGCCTGTGCAAGGCAAAGATTATCTCTTGTTTGTAAAGTACTGAGTATGCTGTTAGCACTTAATCACTAAAGGCATCTCATGTGCAAGGCATGGGGTGCTGGGGAGTTCACTGCCTGGTCGCTTTGCTAGAGTCCAAAGCTACCTCTTCAGCTAGGACACAAACAGAACTCTTCCCCCCCCAGTCCCCAAGTGGGTGGAGAATTAATTCCTGATGATGTTATTCTCAGTTGTTGAATAGAAGATGTAGAGAATTACCTACTAATCAGGTTATCTCAAATTCCTTCATACCCAGAATTTTTGTGCGAGAATCAGAAGTTGCTTATTCTGTATCCATCTTTGAAACCTTAATAGAATATGGCCTGGTCTACTTTATAGTATTTTAGTAACAAAAGCCATGTGTGTTAGCGCATCCTTGCATACATACACACTAGTTTCGAGTCTTGCTGGTAAGACACTGAGTTAAGGAACATTAAATCACCTCCCCGGATGGTGTAAGCGCCCACATGGAAGCTGTTGCCTGTGTGGGTACAGACCAAGCTCCAGTAATAATCTCACCTTGCTCCTGTTTTCATGACAGACATTGCCCTAGTCACAGTTGTGAGCTCTGCTACATAGGGGTCACCATGACTGAAACCCATCTATCTGCTTTTTTAAAATATACAGTATCTTTTGGAAATTATTCTGTTCCTACTCTCCACCTTTGAGTGTGCATGCACCTGGCACGCTGCAAAATTGTACCTACGACTCCAGCTGAACCGTATGCTGTTGCTTGGTCTAGGGAAGAAATCCTGTAAGAGCAATGAACAGTGCTAGTTGAGCAATGGCATTTCCACAGGAATAAAGATGCTTATTCAGACAGTGTGCAGGAGATGCCAAAGCTGGGGATGGCAAGTGTAGGTAGCAAAGCCTAGCCACCTAGAAATGCCTGCAGCAGTCCTATGAGGGAACAACCCCAAGTTTTCCTGCAGGCTCACACCTGCTACCACTATGCACAGGTGGGTACAGTAGTGGATAGGGACCCCAATTCCATCTGCAGGGAGACAGTGGACATCTCTCAACACCGTGAGGAAGGAACCTCAGCAAAGCCAAGCTCACAGAGAAGAAGGAGGACACAGGGCACTCCCTCACAGGCTCTACCAGGAATGCTTCAAGACCCCAGGCAACCCTGACCAAGAAGAACTTGGAGACAGAGCCCAATGAGGAAAAGGAAGGGAACTCAGGTATTTGTGTTGCATGTTTCTGTTTCTTTTGCAGGCTCCAAAACTCCTTATTCCCCATCCCAGTCTCTGAAGATGGCAGGCAGGGAGAAACAAGTTGCCTTTTGAAAAACCTCATTCATGTTCACAAAGTGCCTTGGCAGTTGTAGGCAAAGTCAGAGAGAGAGAGAGCCCACTAAAGCAACCCACAAAGTTCCCAAATGCATGCTTTCAGCATGGGAGGCAGATGGAATGCCTAGCAGTGTAAATCGGTGCTTTGCAAATAGAAAAAATAGCACTCAAATGAAATATAGAGGAAATTTAAAATAAGCCTTGCTGGAAATCTATTAATGGGGCAATTGGACAATGATATGTATATATATATTTTTTTTTTTGTGTGTGTGAAACAAATGATAGAGTTTTTAAATGCATAATGTAAGCATTCAAAACGGAGTGCTTGAGTTTTCTGGTCTCGGTCCAATTCCAAAACAGCTATGTGTGTGCTGGACTTGGGTGGAAAGGGTGAAGGGAGTAAGAGAGGGTTTATTGCTAGTTCTTGGGTCTTGGCTTTGGATTGACTGGCAGATAGGTGGGTTTGCAAAGCATGAGGTTAGATGAGGCACAAGCATCCCTCTTGTTCTCTGGCACAACTGAGTCAGGAATTCTTCAAGTATTGGCAGCATCTTGTGGACGCTGTCACAGGACACCCTTGCATACTGTTCTGCACTAGTGGCGCCATCCCTGTTGAGAGGGCAACAGTTCACAGGTCCAGGCAGCTGTAAGCAGTTTTCTCTGGGTCTTTGGCACCCTCTTAAGCCCTGTATTAGCTAGCTTCTGCTGACTGTAATTAGCCTAGCAATGTTTACTGTACTGCATTTATGCTTACTGCCCAAGAGATCCGGAAGCCCATCATACCCCTCAGGGCTGCAGGCTTGGAAAAGCCTCCCCCTGTACTTACAAGACAGTCCACCACTATATTCCCAGCATGGTAACAAGGGACTCTGAGCCACTTTAGTTTATGGGAAAATTTTAGGGAGTTTGCTCACTATTGACCTGTCCGCTGACCCTTTAAATCTAACATCTGTCTGCTTGTCTGTCTTGCAGAGTGCCAGCAGACTTAGCTGGGGTATCCCGAAGAGACTCTTCCCATGCCTACTGGTACACTGACCTTGATCAAAAGAGAAGAAATTGACTTGAGCCCTTGAGAAAATCAGAGAACACATGTGCCCTCGTCCATGTCCAAGAAACCCAGGAATGGAGGGAACACATGGCTGAAGGATTGAAAGTTGCCATGTGAGATGCACCAAAATGCTATGCAGCTCCTGAGACAGGAAACATGCTGCAAAGCTTTGCTTTGTAGAGAAGAACAGCCTAAGAGTTGCCCTCCAACAGCTCAGGGGATGGGTCTCATTAGCAAAACCTGTGTTTGTATCCACTTAACCATAGTGGAAAGTAAGGAAAATTGTTGTGACGATGCATACATTGACCTGTGATACGTGCAGGAATAGACAATACTTTGCACTTTAGTAGGTTTGAGCAACAAATGTATATCTAATATACTTATTACTGCTCAATAAAGTTATATTTTGTGAAAGTTGTGATTTTATTTACTTTGTCATGCAGAACAAATTGGTATCCCTAACAGGGTTATA
Source organism: Gavialis gangeticus (assembly GCF_001723915.1). Classification (NCBI taxonomy): domain Eukaryota; kingdom Metazoa; phylum Chordata; order Crocodylia; family Gavialidae; genus Gavialis; species Gavialis gangeticus. Next base: position 22,082,910 of record NW_017729011.1, read on the forward strand.
ACACAGTAATAATAGATTTACAATTCCAACACAGTGTCTAATTGTGCTCTTAACGCCATTCTCCATGGCAGAGTACTGCAGTGCGCTCTTGTAGTTGTCCTTATGTCTGGCTGTTAAAATCAGTAGGTGGTTTTTCCTTTTTCTCCCACCACCCTGCTGGAATCTTCCCTTCTTTGTTTCACAGCTATTAAGTAAAATGCAATGTGCAGGAATAACCCTACGAGCATTTGGCTTCCTGCGATCCAAACTAGTCATGAGAGCTCTCCAGTTTGGGTTTGTTGTTTGTTTTTTTGTCTCCCAAATACATGTGTGACTGCCATCCTGCACTTGGTCAGACAAAACTTAAATTGTTCCTTGTTTCTGCCCAGGTGCGCTATATTTGGCCCTATGTTGGACCCAAATGGTAGGTGGAGTTCTTGAGAGATGCAGTGTGGCATTACATCCCCCCCTACTATGAATGAGCCCATCTGGGGAAAATGCCACTGCTTGCAGTTTTTAAAAGTCCTAGGTTCCTTAAGAAGCAAGTGGTGTTTGTCTTCTCTGATAACCCAGTGTTAATGTCAGTGAGTTATTAGCTATCTGTCAACACTTGTATGACCATGGTGAAGTACCCCTTTCTGCTTTTGTGGTTAGAAACAATGTACACATCATGGGGAAGGTAAATTCAGAAGATATGCTCCATCACACCCTCTGAGGACCATTGCATCCAATCCCTAATTGTTTGCATGTTACCCAGTGTCATGATCCTCTTAAACACTGGCCTTACAGCCTGGAAGGACAGGAGTCCCACACAGGCTTTTCAACACCCAAGTGCCAGCCTGCTGACAGACGGCAAACTGGTTGCCAGTTGCCGCAGCACAATTGCCACCTATTTCTCCAGTGTCTCTGGCCTCTGGTTCTGGAGAACAGAGATGAGCTTAGCATGTAGCAGTGGGGATGTGTCCTGCTGCTCCCAGAAGTACTGCAGCCCCTGCTCATCTTCCCATCTGATCAAGACCCACCAGTTGGTACTTATTTCATTGCCTGCAGGGATTGCCGCACCATCTTTTGTTGCTCAGTAAAAGTGCAAGTGACACCGGGCTGTCTTCATTCACTGTCTGCATTGCCCTCTTTATCCCAGTTTTCTCATCCTCACTGTTGCACTACCAGTCAGTTTGGGAGCTGAAGCTTCACAAATATAGAAGAATCCAGTGCCCTGGTTCCACAATAGATGCGAGGGCTCTACTGTCTTGTTAAGCGTCCATGTTTAGGGCCGTGAGATGGCAGAGAGACTGAAAGTCAATTCAAGGAAAAGTGGCTTAGGGGATATAACAAAACAACTGTGGGAAGGAATCAGGGGTGGAACATGGCATCCTGGGGCATAGATCCCAAGCTCCTGTGTTGGTGCCCCACACTGCACTGCAGAATGCTCCACAAGGCAATGCATAGGGTGGCGGTGCAGGAGATGCTGGGATCGCTACCCACAGTGCAGCCCATCTTTTGCCAGTGGTGTGTGTGTCATTGTGAGGACGTGCTGCACCAGCAAAGGCATCCAAGTGTGCATGTGCTCTAATGATATTGCAGTGTTGGCAGCAGTATGCTGGCAGAAATGGTAAAGCTTTCTAATGTAGACATCGTCTAAGACTTCCTGGCTTCCAGTCCTCCCTCCTTCCCTCACTGAAGGAGTTGTTCACTTCCTGCCCACTGACAGCTAAGGTTAGAGACAGAAGTAAGGGCCAGGAACAGCTATCTACTGCCTGTCCTGCAGCACAAGTGCAAAGCATAATGAAGGCAGCAGAAGTTGCAGATCTCAAGCTCTGGTTTGAAATGCTCGGCGTGCCTGGACTATGTAGCTGTGATGCTGAATTTGTAGGCATGCCTTTGAATAGTGGGGGGGGGGGGAGTTTCTCAGGATCTCAAATGGATTTATGCCCTGTTGTATCATATCTGACTTGGATCTGGGTGTTGGTAGATGGTCAGGAGTATATATTATTCTCACTGAACATGATGTGCAGTGTCTGAGGGAGCTTAATTTCAGGAGTCTTTACTGGAATTGCCACTTCATTTTGCAGAATACAGCCTACACAGTAAATTCCATTTCCTACTTCCTTCTGAGTCTGAGGCCATTATATCATCCACAGGGTTGAAATATGTGTCTGGATGGCATGCTGTCTTGCCTTGCTAATTGAATTAGGTAACTTTATTTTTGATGGTCCCGGGTGAGGTTTTTACTCTAAGCCTCTTTCTGATTGTGTGTTTGACTCTCTAAAGCAGGGAAAGTCAGTTATTTTAAACTACTTAATGGTGATTAATAGGTCTTAATTTCATATTAAGCATATACCATGTGAATGCATCAGCTTCCATATTCCTTGGTTGGTATAGTTTGTCTGTATCCACATCTGAAAAGGAGGCAACCCTGAATACTTAATTGAATAGCTTCCTTTTTATATTAAGTAACACATTGAGATCTTTTGTGACCAGGCATGATTACAACTAACCCTTCCAAAGAGATGAGTGAAGATTTCTGCTGTCCAAGTGGACCCCTTCTTACTCCTGGTGGTTGCAGCACGAACTTAGAAGGAACCTGCTCTCATAGCACTGTCCTGTCTCAGAAAAGTGGCACATTTGTACCCTTTTAAGTCTTGTACTCCATAAGTGATTTCCCGAACCTTTATATGGCCGAACCTTTACATGGTCCCAAACCTTTGTGTGTTTAATCTCATTGTCCAGCTTCATGAAACTGGTTTATTATAGGCAGAAATGTAGGGGTCAGTGTTAACAATCTTCTGTCTTTTCATCAGAGAAGCTAGAGAAAACAACCTGGCTGGAAGCAAGTAATATAACCCCACTGCTCAATTTGAGTAGTAGCCTACTGCATGAGCAGCCTCATTTAGGTCAGTGGGAAGGTACTCGGCAGCTTGACCAGGGAAGGAAGAATCTGGGCCCCCGTTGGTGCAGTATGTCCAGTTGCATTAAAATGTAAGTTTTGGATCTTTGCTTAATTTGTACAGAGCATCAGAAGCTCTTGTGAAATCTGATGTAGTAGCATCAGCACAGGAAAAAGCTCTGCCTTCTGTGAAGCCAGACTGTTGCAGTATAATTTGTGTTGTAAGATTTTGAAAGCCGATGTTGCAATATGTAACAGTAGAATAGTGGGAAGATGGTCAGGTGGTTCTTGGGGCTTCAACAGACAGATTTCATGTCTGTGTGTTTTTGCAACACCTTTCTATAAAGGGAAACATAATTTAAAATATGATTACTTAGTGTTGTAACAGTCTTCTCAAACGTTTTTGCATTATGCAGAGATCCTTATCAGAGGTTGATATTAACTTGCAAAGAATATTATGCAAATCATTCTCCTGTTCTTCTAAAAAGAAAATTTCCTTCATAATGCAAAGTGTGACAAAAAAAAAATCGTGCAGCAGCTTTTGGCAAAATTACATTCAGAAGATGTAACAGTTTTTCTGCTTACTAGCACAATCCATTTGTGCTTTTCTACTGGATTTTCTCAACTCAGGCTGATAAAGTATGAATTTTAAAATAAGAGCTGGGGGGGTGCTAATGCAGCATGGGTCCAGTAAGGAACAGGAAATTTTTGCATTTTTAGGGCATGTTTTTTAATCCAGTCCAAAACAGTGTCCATCGAAAGTTGTTCCTGTGTAGCAGCTGTTCTTTGGCCTCTGAAACAGTTCGGTGTTTTCAGTCCTGTTCTTAATAGACAGATGCCTACGTTAGCACTAAAATAGCATATAATTGATCTATCCCTTTTCCATGTACTGTAAAAAGTAATAGTCTTGAAAAACGACGAAGATTTCCAATACTCTCACATTACTGCATTATTATGAGCCCATGCTATTTATTATTGTACGTTACTATTTTAACCTACTGCAGTGAATGAAGGGGGCACTGTTTAGAGGATCCAACATCAAGGCACTAACACTGGCATGTACAACCTCTGTCAAGGGGCTTTTCCTGCACAGAAATTGCTCCAAAATCAGGATTGTGCTGCTTAATTTCATTTCTTAACTCAGCAGCAGCATCTCCTGGGTAAAATCCTGGTTCTTTGAAGTCAATGGGAATTTTGCCTTCAACAGTCATGTTTTTCCCGCTGGTATTTTGCTATAAACCAGTAATTGTTGTGCAGAGTTGCACCCTTCTGTGATCTATGAGCCAAAATCCTGGTGGAGATTATCATTTCAGCCACTGGATTCAGAGCTTGTTTTTACAATGGATGGATGGATGGATCAACTGATTGATTGATTGATTGATTGCTAATAAACACTGTTCCCTGTTTAAATTACTATAATTTTTAGGGGCGCAGGAGTTGGTATGAGCTAAAAAGGCACATTCACTTTAAGATCCGGTTTTTCAAGCACTTAACGTTGTTTTGAAAAAATATAGCCTTTGGACTGCAGTTTCTTGTTTTTCAGCACAAGAGTGATGGAGAAGGGGTAGTAAAATTCTGGTTGGGTAGCAAGTTATCCCAGTCAGGAAATTTTCACAGTTTTTATGTCTGCCTGGAGATCAATATTTTAAAATCGAAGTAAATGAAATAAATAACCTGGAATCAGAGCTGGCATTTAGCAAGCAATTTAGGCTGGAAGTTCAGGCACCAAGTGACTCTACCTCTGGCTGCAGGGTCTTTCCTGTTAGGGGGTGACTACTATGCCCAGCTTTTTCCCTGCTGCTGTATGTGAAGAAATAAATTGATGAATTCATCTGTGTTTTGTGTGTTTAAAAGAAATGCTTATTGAGAGCACGTCTGGATTGACTAAGGAATATTCTAAGCAGGGCAGATTTATCTGCACGCACTACAGCGCTCAGTGGGTATCAGCAGTCCTACCTTTTTCCAATGTGAAATACATATTTTGGTGGCACAGAAGAGAACTTCAGTACCCTAAAAGTGGCTCCAGGGTGTGGTTGTGATGTGATAATTATACCAGTGAGCGATTACAACAGTTGGCTCTGCTTCATGCTTCCTATGGCCTGCCTTGGGCATCTTATGATATCCAACTCACCCCCTGTAATGCGTCACTGATTGAATATGTAGATATACAGTGGAACCTACTTAATGAATTACTGTGAAAGGACTAAATCTGGCTTTAGAAAAAAAAGGCTTGTGTGGAAGAATGAATTAAGGTAGTGAGATGTTTTAATCTAAACACAGTGGTAGAAAGGAATATTTTATCTTCTGGGTTTGCCTGTTGCCCAAATGTTTCCTTTTATAGTACAGACTTTAAAGGAACATTGTTAAGCATATTTTAAGAGTTGAACTTTAATTCCCTCGTGGTACCTTCATGGAAATGTTAACATATACATTTCATTTTCGTTTGGGAGGCTATTGCACCCTCCTTCTCTGCTCTCAGTGACTCTCTTTTTTTCCCCTGAATCTGTTTACTTCCATACCACCGATAAGCACTCCTGCATGTAACCAGCAGTCATCCCGTCATGGGCTTTTATCTTTTCAGATCTTAACCTAAGTGGGGGTTAGGCCAGGTCAGCACGTGGCTGGTAAACCTTCAAGGAACATCTGCATGGGGTATTGCAGGAAGTGGTGTTAATGATTTCTTAGGTCATGCTGCTGCCTTTGAGTTAGTATTGACCCAATGCAGCATCGCCGCGCAGGGATACATCCTGCTATTTCAACTATTACATAAAAACAGAGGATTTATCTGTTAAACATCCCAATGCATTTATTTGAAAAGGCAGAAGTGCCGACATGCTGTCTTGCCTCCCCTATACCTTGGACAGTTGGATTCTGTCTTCCTTTATTCCCCCTGATTTTCAAGAATTGTCTGGTGCTTGGTGCGGGCTGTTGCCTTTTTGCAGTTTGCCAGCCAACACCTGCTTGTCCTGCACTTCAGAGAGGGTCACAGTCCAGAACTGCATATGCCAATCCCTGTCTATCCTTCAGCAAAGAGTCCTTTAGCTGGTTAAATCTCGTTCCCCTAAGTCTGCTTCCACAGCAGATCACAAAGCACTGCTCCTGGATACGGTGGCTCACTTCCCACTGACAGGCTTTCAAGAAGTTATTCAGAAGCCTACATTATAACCAGTCCTGAGGTCTGCATTTCACCTAATGTACTCTTTTTTTCACTTTTAAAACAACCTGAAAATGAACCAAGGTGCCATTTTCCTGTGAGAAGAAGTGTCACTGTTCTGTTAGATGCATATTTTGAGGCTTAACATTTTTTTTTTGCCTAAATAATATACTGCAATTCTCTCTCACTAAAGAGAGAAGAACAAAATACTCACAAACCATGTCCAGAAGCTAAGGAAGGTGCTTCAGTATCCTTGAAAATACAGGTGGAATTTCCTACTACTAAAATAGTAAAAACTACTATTTTTTTTTTTTTTGTAGGCAAAAGCAAACCTGTCTACCAAAAGCTGCAGCATAAAGGAATAAACTTTGACTTGGTTTTATGGTATTTCTAAAAAAGGCACTAGCAGTGTTAATCATTAAACTCTCTCCCTTTGTTTTGCCACCTTCTGCTCCCTCTTTACCTAATTAACTCCCTATTAGGCTGCACATCTGTATAATAATTTTTATTTTTTGCTGCTATTCTGGAGGTTTTAAACCCCTATCATCTCTTCATACAAACTGCCCATTTAAGTGCAGTTCTATCATCCTCCCTTCAAAAACATCCTCTGTTCCATATGAGAGAATTTGTTTTTTTTTTCTTTTGGTACAGGAAGAAGGAAAAGTTGTTTTTTGGTTGTTTTTTTGTTGTTTGGTTTTTTTGTGTGTTTTTTGTCCTGACAGAATCAGAATCTCAATTGGTTATGTAAATTCTGAGCTTGGAGAAATAATTATTCCAACCTAGTTTAATTTGTGAGTGTGTGTAATAAAAGGTGTCATGGAAATGAATTATAATAATGTTTAGCACAGGTTATTCTGAAATGAATTACAGTATCACGCTTCTAGAAGAATGTCATTAGTTCAGTGATTTGCAGCACTTTTTGTGCCTTTTTGGAGTCCCATTTTTTGTCGGATAAGTCAAAAAAATGTATTGTACAGTTGAAGTCAATGGATGTTGTCTTATAGAAAGAGAAGAGCTAAACTAAAAAGGGACCCACCATAGGTTTCACTGAAACGTTAATGTTAAGGCATCCACAACCCAGTATGCATAATTGTGCCAATGACACATGGGTCTTGGCATAGATTTAGTAAAACCCTACACTACCCCTACTCCCTTTTTCCCCTCAAAGCTGCCTCCGTGGGTGCGTCTCCACGAGTGGGAACATGCGACTGCCACTGCTTCTTGTCCCTGGGGAACGTGTGCCACTGCTACTTGTGTACTATAATGTGTGCCACTCCTACATGTCCCCATGCACATGCATTTTGGTGCACGGCACATAGCCCTGGGTGCGGTAGGGGAGGCAGGGGCCAGCACCTGGGCTTACCTGGGGGCCTCTGGGGGCAGCAGCAAGGAGCCTGGCTGGCAGCTGGAATGTGGTCCCAGCCGGCCAGGCTGCGGGTTTGGGTGGCACGCTACCACCACTACACCACCCCACTTTCTTTAGGTGCAGGTTTTAGTGATGCCAGAATCTCTGGTTGTCAAAAAAACAAAAACCCCACACTGCAAAAATTAGCAGCATGAGGAACCCTTGCATGTGCAGTGTGTGTAGTATACGGCACTGTAGATAGGTTCGTGGCGCCGCATACCATATGTTCCCGCTCATCTGGATGTGTCCCATTGTAGTATCCTCCCAATTCTCCAGCTGGTCTTCTAATGGGAGTGCATACATCAGTGGTGGCCAAGCCATAGCTTGTGAGCTGCATGCGGCTCGCCAGCATGGTACTTGCGGCTCTCTGGAAATTGGGTGAGGCCCACCCACCTGGGGACAGCACAGCCCAGCACCTCCTGCTGCTCCGGGTTTCCCCAGGGGGAGTGCACCCCAAGCCTGCCCCCCTCCTTTGGGTCTGCTGGCTCAGGCATCGGGCTGCTGGGGCTGCAGCTGTGCCGCTTACTCTGGGGCATGCTCCCTGTGAGGAAAGCCGGAACAGTATGGGGGGGCCGTCACTTCCACTCTGGGTTGCTCAGCACCCTCCCCCTGCCCCCTTTCAGCTCTTGAACTTCAGTGGAGGATCTGACGTGGCTCCCACGTTGAGTAATTCTGGTCACCCCGGCATACGTTATACCAGGGATTTTCAACCTTTTTTGGTTGGTGTACCCCTGGCGGTGGGTCAAGAAGTGGGGAGTCCCGTGGTGGCCGATTGGTGATCGGTGGCAAAACTGGAAGCGTCAGTGGTGCGCGGCAGCAAAAGCACCAGTGGTGCATGGCACTGGTGAAAACAAAAGGACCAGTGGCTCATGGCACACAGCGGTGCAAAGTGCTGGCAGCCCCGCTTCTCCACACCACTGCCGCATACCCCCTGGGGCCTTCCCAAGTGCCCCTGGGGGCACACACACCTGCAGTGCACAACCCCTGCATTATACCCTTGCTGAGCACCTACAGGACAATACACACCCTTGTGTTGCTTGATAGCATGGAAGAGGAACCAGAATTAAATAAATCTTTACCTAGAAAGCTAAGAACAAGGCCCAAGGTAAAAGTTCAACTCAAAGAAGGTATTAAAACCTAAAAGAATCTCCTAAATGTTATAAAGTGTTAGGGAGAAATAATCCAACTGGCTAGCTGAGTGAAGATATTGTTAATTTAGTATAAAATGTCTTCATTTCTTTTAAAAACAGGATTTGCTGAAACCCTTGGTTTTATTTGAATATTTATTCTTGAACTTGAAGCATTAAAAATAATTGAGTAAAACAAAATCCGCAAGGCTTAAAATTACCTCTAGCTTAATGTTTTATTTAAAAGGTTTGCTAACTGACATTCTTTTTAATGAATTAGGTCACACAGCTCTAAAAGAGTGTTGTTTGGAGGCTTTTTTTTTTTTTAACATTTAATTTTGAGGCTGCTTTTCTTCTCTTTCAAAATTCCAGCATTGCTCCCATGAACCATTGTACAACATAGCTGTCTCCGTTTGCTTTGTGACTCCTTGTCTCCTGAGCTCGGAGAATCTCGTTCTAATTATTCTAAATCACACCAGTCCAAATGAATATATCCATGTTTGGGGGATTGAAACTGTGTTGTCATGGCAATCTCTGTAAGGTCATGAGAAACTCATTGATATTGTTCACTGCCTCTCCCAGGGGACTTCCTATACCTTTGCAAAACTATGGATTTTGGTGGTTTGTATAACAACTTTCAAGCATAGTTTTGTCACAGTTCTGCTCAGATGATTCTTTGATAAATAGCATGCTTATTTTTTGAAATAACTGACTGTGCGGTAACCAGGTCTAGGGTTTGGGAATATTTTTATGGCAGTGCCCCCAAAACAACAGGCCAGGGCCCAGTTGCATCTACTCCAGTCAACACACATTATTGTATTTACTACTTGATAGCAGAAAGCCCTGTAGGTCCTGGTGAAGTCATAACTGGCTGAATATCATGTGTCATGTGCTGCCTTGTGATCTCTCTTAGAAAGACTTGGTGAGATCATGGTACAGGTAATTGTTTTGAACTTTGTCTTTAGAGGATTTTTGCATCTCGCAGGTCAGAGCTGTAGATTGCAGAATTTAAAACAAGTGCATTGCTTTGTGTGGGTTTTGGCTAGGAACAGTTTGCTTAGTTTCTTAGTTTGCCAAGGTCTTAAAAAGGGCATAATACAAGTATTCTTTCTTAATGACACTAGTCTGTGCCGTTTACAGTTTATTTACTACCTTTTGCCCAATGTAGAATGGGCTTGAAAGCGACTGCCAATACAAGTAAATGTCTACATGTTTTGTCCAAAAAAATAAATTCAGGTGATGGTGAGCATTTGAAGCATTCAGGGATGCTGTCCTGAATGTGCTGTGATTTATCATAGCACTGTTTTTTAAGGACTGATAATTAACTGCTAGGCAATGCAAGGAAACCGAGTGTTTGAAGCCCTCTGACTTGGCCGGGTTGGAGTTTTACAACACATAGCTCACTTGATGGTTCCTGTAATTTCGAGAGGCAATAAGGCAAGTCAAGTTGGTGGAGTTTCATGTTGTTTTCCTTGTATTTACAGCTTTAAAATAGGTCTTCAAAGTTAGTTGAATGTGTATGAGAGATGGCGCCATTGCAGACCAATACAAGCAGGGATTTAAGCAATATTAAATTTATGAGACTGGACTGGAACTTCAGTAAACATGCATATACGCATCTAAGTTTTACCTTATCTGTCAGTGCAGTAGTGGAGCTGTTTTAAACTATTTTCTGCCTGCAAATGATGAAAGAACAGCAATAAGTGGCAGTACAATTAACACCCTTGCTCACAACCCATGGTTAGGGATGTGCTCCCTCTTCCGAAAAGGATCATGGTAAGGCCATATGATATTTATATGAGTTTTATACTGAACCATGTAACCATAATACAGTGAAAAGAGAAAGAAGATAGCTGAAGACAAAAAGCACAGGTGTGGGTGCTGGATGAAGACAAAAAAGAAGGTCGTGAAAGGTACGTATCAGTCTCCATGTTGTATGGACTTTATTAGTACAGTTTAATTAGAAAAAGATATTAAAGTCAAATAATTAAAAAAAACAAACAAACAAACAAACCTGAGTGCCAGAGGTATCTAAAAATGAGTTCTTTTTCATGTGTTCCAGTAATTACTGATCTTCTGCAAACCTTTTGCACAGTATTTCAGAATGTATTAGCAGCAATAATGACATTAAAATGTGCTTGTAGCAGGGTATATTGATTTAAAGCAAAGTGATTAAAATCAGCAATCAAGAAATCTTGCTTTAAAGAATTGATTTTGATCAGTTTTATTTTAATTTTGTACTTTGTAGTTATTTTCCAAAAGAAAAATTATTCTTACTGAGTAGTAACCAATTTAAAACCTGTTGATTTGCAATAAAGTATAGTCTTTCCCCTTAATTTGGTATTTTTGCTAATTGGGAGGATACACCATATCAATACGTATTTAAGCAGTCTTATTGCTTAATGTATATTAATTCAGGCTTTTGATTTCCCATGTTTTGTTATATTTAAAAAAGGCAAGTAATACATTTCATAGTTCCTCATTTCAGTTTTTTGTTTGCAATTTGGTAAAGCTGCATTTGGATGAAAATTAGAATTTAATTAAAAATACCATAAACGGCATGTCAGCATTGCCTGTTAACTAGAATGACTTAAATTGTACTGGATACATAAGAAAAATGGTGAGTTTATCATAAAGTGTTTTGGATTTAAAATTAGCAGGTGTATTAAGCAAAGATATCACCTGGAATACATTAATTGAACTGATTGGTTCTGGTCACCATCTCCTTCAAGATTTTAGAGCTAGTAGATCTTGTCCTCTCCCACTTCATTTCTGTTAATAGATTGGCACTTGCCTTTTGGCCCTCCATCTAATGCTCAAGGCCACAGCTCACAGGGCTCCCTCTGGCCCAGTAGGGAGGGCCACACAGGCTGGATGACACGGTGTGGGGGCCTGGATCTGGTCTGGATCTGGCCAGGGGTTGAACACCCCTGTATTAACAGGAAGAGGAAAATGAGGTTTCTTGCTTCTCCTGCTCCCAGTCAGCTTCTCTGTTTTTGTATGAACTGGACTCTTTGAATGAGCTGAAGCAATGAGAATATTTTCTCTATATTGCAGAAGAGGCTACTGCTGCTGATTTAAATCTCTGACAGATTTTGATTCCAGATGCCTCCCAGGTGACTTGCATCAATTCAGCTACTTTCATTTTACTCGCTGTAAACTTTAGATGTTAAACCTGTACTCCTGAATATTTTTTTAATTTCAATTTAAACAATATTAGTAAATTGGGGCATGTTTTCAGGCTTCAGTATCAGTTGTTATAATTTAAATTTACTTATGGATGGGTTTACACCGAAGAAGGAAGATGTATCCAATTTAAACTAAAAAAAACCCAACAGTTGTGTGGTTTCTTTCCAAAAATCATCCATTGTTATTGATGCTGATTAGCAGTTAAAAGCACAGCAGGCAGTGGTCGTTTAAATGTACCAAGCAGTGAGCAGCAACAGGTTCCTACACTTTGGGAGCTGTTCATCCATCCCTAGCAGAAAAAGGAGGGTGCAGTGCAAGGACACTGTTCCCGGTAGTACCGCTTTCTGGCTGTGACTGCATCTTGTGAACTGACAAGTGTACCTAGATCCACAGTTAGGTCAGCAGTTCTTTGTCAAGCTTGGACGAATAGAGGGGAGGCCAGGCTGAAAACTAAGCTTATTTCCCAGCTGAACTTTTTGACCTACAAGGCTCTGTAGTTTCCTGCTGACCTTTGATACTGATACTAGATACACACTGTGTTTAAAGGGGAGTGCTTGCATGTTTGAAACACAACTCCCCCAGCGCTATCTAATGGCCTGGAGCTGACTTCACCCAGGGAGGCTTCTTCACCCTGGAGCAAGATTTAGTTCTTCTCTTCTAATGGCCACCTCCTCCCCCTCACTGTTTGTGTGGGAAGCTTTTTTCGTTTCCCAAATTGTAAATTGAAGTCCTCCTCCAGACCTTGGGGATAAGCTGCTTCTGACACTGTTTCCCAGTGTGGAAAAAAAATGGCTTTTCTTGCAAGCAGTTGATTCAGAGCTGCAGAATATACTGAAAGAACGGTGCCAGCCAACCTGCGCCCTGCTGAGGACCTCCAGCTGACCGTGTGGTACGTGGGAACCTGCTGGGACGTATTTCAGGAGCTCTGGAAAGAGTAAGATCAGTTCCTCAGGTCTATTTTTGGAAGGGCTTGAGTCCTCTGTAACTTGGCACCTGTATGCCTGTTAACACTTCTTATTCCTCAACAAAGTGCAGCCTAAGCTCGTGAGGAGTGTCCCTAGCTGGGGATGAACTGTGCCATCACCTTCACTCCCTTCTCCACTTATTCCTGTTCAGATATTGAAGCACCTTGAAATGCAGAGCATGAGTTGTGTTGTACAGGGAGAGAAGTATGTCTGTATAGGTAAAAGAGCAAAATAATGGAGACCTTTATACTGGAAAAACAGTTAATTGCATCTTCCGTAGTGTCTACATTGCTTTGAAAACCCCAAATTATTCCTTGCATTGTCTTTTATTGGTCGTCTGGTTGGCTAATATGTTCCTTTCTGCTTTAGTGAAAATAACATGTGAGTAAGCAGAATGCCCAAATTTCTGAACTATGTCTTGTGGTGATTTCTTAATTTCCTGAGTGAATGCAAGGTTCTTGGGGTTTTCAGTTCTGTGCCAGAAAGACTATTTGCTCATACAAAGTTCTTCATTGTAATAGGAAAAAAATCAATTTGATTACTTTCATGTCAGCATGCATGTCTAATGGCTTAGAAGTTATTGCAGCCATAAAATATACAGTATCATTTCTCTCTCACTCTGAAATTTGACAGGATTAATATAGTCAGCATGAAATCTTAGTCATAAAGTCGGCCATAAGTGATGGTAAAATTAGCTGCTGAAATCGTCTGCTTATGGAATACATCTTCTGTTTTTCCTTCTGGGAAAAAATATCAAGGGAATGGCATGAGAATTAGAATGGTAGTTTTCTGCATTTCAAGCTCCAACACAAATATGTCTCGTTTCATCTTCCTTTAGAAAAGAGAGAAAGATAGCAAGTGCTTTTAAGCTCTGTGATGTATAGAATAGCCTGGAGTACAATGGATATCTACAACAGATAGTCTGCATAGATTTATCCACTGAAAAGAACAGTGGTGGTGGGGATGGTGTTGGTCTAATTCCATTTTCATTGGGACACTAGAGCCAATAGTGTCAAGCACAGAGATGCTGTGAAGATTTTGCGCCCCCCCCATATAAATCATTCTAATGCTTCTCTGTAAGAACGTAAAGAAGGTCATCGGGGTAAATGGCAACGCAGAAAAAGCATCTCTGTTTTCAAAGATTCACCTGCATTTGAGTATTTGGTATTGGGAGGTGGGGGGAGGTCTATTGTGTGGACCTCTGGAAGAAGTCAGTGTTTCGTAGCATGTGCTGGCCCACCGTTGGGAGGACCATTCCTGGAGCAAGTGATGCTCCAATTTACCTCCTGCAATGCAGCCCCTTTTTTCCTGAAAGGCAGTTTCTTTCCATGCACCAGAGGCTGGAGGGAGCCGAGTTCCAAGCGAGTCAAGGTACCGAAAAAAGGACCTTTTGAAAGGTAACTTAAAAAAACACCCTGTGAAGATGGAAATTAGTAAGAGCGCTGTCCCTACAGTAAGGGCAGCCGGCTGCTTTTGATTCAGCAGCTTGTTCTATTCTTCTGTGCAGCCTCCTGAAGCTCATGCTCCTCTGGGTCCTTGGCTTATTCAGGATGCAGGCAGGAAAAGGCTGCTGCTCCTATACCATGGGACAATCATGCCCAATTGGTTATTTATGTTTTTCATCCCACAATGCAGTGCAGCTGCATGGCAATTACGTGGGGTCAGGAGAGTGAGGCTCTCTAGGAATTCCCAGGGACTTGTAACTACTTAATGATTAAATTAGATTGATCCACTAAGACTTACCTGCCTGGAAGCCCTGACCCTTTCTGCATG
>NW_017729011.1:22102388-22120279 GCF_001723915.1 Gavialis gangeticus
CCTCCTCGAGAAACATAATGACCAGCTTCATCAGGCCTGAAGAGCAGTGGAAAACCTCAGTAGAAAGTCAGACTTTTGTCAGCTGAACTTGAGAAACTCTCTCTGTTTGAATCTCCTTGTGTGGCATGAGTGCACCCGGTGTTAGGACCGAAGGGCCAGGGCGCTGTGCTGAACCGCTGGCTTGTAAAACCGCACCAGCCACCTTTTAGTGCCACTTTCCATCACCCTCAGACTTGTTTTGGGAAATGAAGGTGAATTGTCCTCTTTAAATCCCCTGATACTTGTTATGCACACAGACCCAACTTTAAAACATCTCATTAGGGGTTTCTCTTAATGTCTGGGGTAATATAATTGATAGAAAACATGGTATAACTAATTTGTCACCGTGGAATTTAATTGCTGGAAATAAGAGGGTGGTTCTTGGAAATCAATAAGAAGTTAAGGTGTTAACATCTCTCTTATGAATCTTACAGCTAGTGGCAGAGAAGCAATGTGCCTAATGTCACAGATCCACAGGACAAGCTTGCCAACAGCTTCAAGCCAACAGACAGCAAGGGCATGCCTCAGCCTGGCTTCAGCACCACTGTTTTTCCCTGTCGCTGTTTCAGTGAGTCCAAAAGAACATGAATTTTTAGCCCTTCAGCCCTTTGGGAGAAGTGCAAGCAGCAGATATTGGCAGCAGCACAGGACAGCCTTTTCAGAACAAGGCCCCCTGATTAGTCAGCTGCAATACAATATTTTAGGGTATTGGGTAAGAGGGAGAAGCAAGGCTAACAGACATGCGTAGGCTGGCATTAGTGCCTATCTATCTGGTGCCAAGCATCCAGTATTCAACATATACCGGATGCTTACCACAGTTCTTTGTTTCAAGCCCTGGTTGTACTGTTTCCATGAGGTCTGACTCTCTTGGTTTTGAGTTTCATAGACATTAGGGCTGGAAGGGACCTTGGAAGATCTTTTGAGTCCAGTAAATGCCTGGTCAGTGAGCTTCCTTATATCCCCAAGGTTACTTCACTCCTATGTTGATAGTACTTGGTAACTCGTTCCTACCAGCCCAGACATGCTGAAATGACCAACACCCATCTCTTACTACCCTGTCCCAAAGAAGAAATTAAGTCATTAAGTCTGCGTAGGTGAATGAATCATGCATTTTTTTTTTTATAAAAAATGGATACCTCCCCAACATTATCCCATCTAGGGCATCCATTCTGGAACCAGCTTCCAAGTGAGGTGGTGCAGGCTCCCACCCTGGGGGTTTTTAAGAGGAGGTTGGATGACCACCTTACTGGGGTCATTTGACCCCAGTGCTCTTCCTGCTGTGGCAGGGGGTCGGACTAGATGATCTGCTCAGGTCCCTTCCGACCCTGGAAACTATGAAACTATCCCCCTGGCCTACAGTAAATTTTGCAAAGCTCAGTCTTGCCTGTTAAACCTTGTAGGCTTCCAGTGCTGTTTGGAACTATTCCACAGTTAAATAGATCTTAAACTAAGGGGTTTTGTCCAGAAATTGGTGTGTTTCATTGGATCAACTCATTCATTTAATACTTGACTTACATTTTAGCATAATGAATCTAGGCATAGAATTATTTTGAAATGTAATTCAAAAAAGGACGTTCTGTCATTTGTTAGTATTACTTTTTAAATACATTTTAGATTTAACGTTGCATTTCATACAAGCAAACCAGACTCAGAAATGTTTGCCCAGTGTTGGTTGTTTCTTGAAAGCTAAATCCTGACTCCTATCTAAATTGTTAGCATGAGATTTCCTCATCTTTCAACCAGTGTCCTTGAATACTAATTTATTCTGTATAACTAACGTAGACGTTATGATACTGCTCCTCCCGTGAAGTCTGAAATGACTGCAGGTCATTTCTCTCCTCAGTAATGTCTTGTTGAGGCATGAAGACTTCTCCCCTCTCCCTCTCCCCAAGATTTGCAAATTAACTCTAACCTACAGCATCTCTCTGCACCTGTGACACAGAGGGCTCTTGCAGGAGGTATGTCTGCGGCTCCACGCTGTAGCACTGCTGGACCAATTAATATAAAGAAGAGGCTGCTTTAAGTTGAAGGGCTGCAAAGAAGAATAACAGAAAGGGTCAGAAGAGACAGGCTTGCAACAGAAAAGTAAAGACCTAAATATATGCGTCTTGATGTGGGTTTGTTGGGGGTGGCAGCAACATAATCTATTATCAGTGGGAGGTTTTAAATATCAAGTAGGGCAAGACATTTTGCTGGAGTGATCTGAGGCAGACAGAGCAAGGAGTAATGGGATAGTATTTTAGGCGGGAGATCAGGAAACCATTTCAGATGGCGAGGTCTTCCCCGGGGCGGGGTGAAAGCAGCATCATTTCTGTTACTGAGTTTTATGTAGCCTGCTGTTATGACTGTTGTTGGGTGTATGAAGCAGCGTCAGGCAGTCTTATTAAAATGGCATGATTAATATCTAAATTGTGCTGGGCAACAGGAAGAGAGCACCCAGCAGGGAGTGGTCTCACACTGGCCAGCATGGCAAAATAGTATGTTAAGCCCCTGGCTCTGTCTAACTTCTGTGCTCCTTCCAGCGAAGTCTGGTTGTCAAAAAGAGAGTCTCTTCACAGACAGAGTGATGAGCTAGAAAGCTCTGGCAACGGTGAGAAATACAACCATGTAGCAGTTTTTGATTTTTCTGCTCCCAAATCCAAGTTGGGAAAGAGGTTGCCTTGAAATACCAGCCTGTGAACTGCATGTTCTGACTACAATCTCCATTTGAAAGCCTAGTCATTTGTGACATGCTACTCTGCAAAAACGCTGAACGTGACTTCTTGCTGTAGTAGAAACAGTGGTGTGCTGGGAAGAGTTAATTACAGAATTATCAAAGAATAAAGTTTCCCTGAAGGGCCTGTGACATTGGCCTGGAGTCCATGGTTATGCTCTGCAGAATGGATAAAACGGTGTGTGCATCTCCAACTCCAACTCTCCAAATGTTCTTTAAAAATGGAAAGCAAGAAAAATTGCTCTAGGGCTATTTAAAATGTAGCAGCTATAACTCTTAAATTTTAATAATAAATTACCATTAGTATCAGCCTTATATAATGCACACCTCATTATTGCTTACTCAGAATAATTTCTCAGCCTCTTTATAGAACCTTGGAACTTTATTTGCTGAGTATAAAATATGCAGAAATGCATGAATAGTTTTAAGACTTGGTACCCTAAACTAATACAGTGTGCTTTTTTTCCAACTCATGATTGAAGTCAAATTAACATATTTACCTTCAGTGCTCCCAGGAGTAGCATTAAAAAATTCAAGAGGTGATTCAGAATAGTCTCTGATTTACTGTGTTTAAAGCTGGATTTCATTTCTCAGTAAAACCAGGCAAACACTTGACTCCCTTTCAGCATAGTAGTCAATTTTCTTCCTGTGAAAGGCTTTGGACTCATCAATAGCTGTTAGAAGTATTATTACCCCCAAGTTCCCCAAAGGTGGTGTGGGTGGCAGGGAGAATGCGGTAGTGGCTGATTATCTTTCGCCGTCAGAAAACCAGTCAGGGCCCCTGGGTTTCAATCTGGACTCTGACATTGGATTCAGGGCATGACCTTGAGCAGCATGCTAACGCACGCACAGCCTCAGTTTATCTTTATGTGGATGCCTACGTCCCAAGGACGCTTAGAAGGCTTACTTGTCATTTCTAACCCCCCTTGGCATCCTCAGCATAAAGCCGCTGTGTAAATGCAAACATGCAAGTTCATAACATTAAAACGGTTCTTTCTTGTTTGATAACTAAAGACTGAGCTGAATAATTCCTTTGTTCTTCAGTGCACCTCCCAGAAGACACAAGTTGTCTTGTCTTTTCCGGGGTTTTCTTATAAACGTACCAAGCTCTGCCCTAATTCAGCCCCTGCCGTAGTCAAGGTGAGGTGTGTAAACTCAGAACTGTGTGAGATGCAACTTGCTCAGTGAAGCCTATAGAAAAAGTGTTGGAGGAAGTAACCTGGAAAACGTACCCTGGAGCATCAAGGTAAACTGTCGTTCATAGCTGTGGGTATAGAGAGGCGGGAGGAGTTTCAGGAAAATCAGACTTTGAATGGAGATTTTGAGGAGCTGACCCAATGTCCTCAGCTTGTGTAGATTAATATTGCTCCACGTGGACCCCACACAGCTGTGGTGAGTGGAGCTAGTCGGATGTGCAGTGATCTGAGGTTCTCAGTCACTGCCGAAAGCTGGAAATATTGCTGCTGCTTTTCCGTTCCTTTCCCCAAGGTGACACTCCCCAACTTTGGGACTCCTTTCAGCACATGCTGTTTCCTAACAAAGTGGGCTAATGATAAGTGGTAGGAATTGTGCCGAAAAAACTTATTTGTGTGTGTTTTTGGCCAATTGCCTTGTAAGTATTACAGAGTGTTGCAGCAAAGTTTCCTGGATTTCACAACTGCAATAGTTCTTGTCTAACTGGCCAGGAAAATGAAAAAAAATAAATAGAGAGACAAATCAAACTTACTTCTGCTTTTTGCAGCGATAATGGCTTCTTCATTTAAAAAAATTTTTTTTGTTTGTGGTGAAAGGTCACCAGGGCTTTTCTGTTCCTTCATTGACCATTGCCAGTTTTCACCTCCTTGATCTGAGAATCTTTATGTGTTACCACCTTTAATTAATTCTAGCCTAACAGCCTTCTGAAATAGGCCATTTTATAAATGGGTATATTGAGGCACGGAGAAATGAAGTGATTCGCATGAGGTCATCCAGGGCGCATTTCTCTGCATGCTTGAAGGGTTCCTGTTGACTTGATTAGACATTGGATGAGAGAGTCAGTGCAAGAGCAGGGAATAGAAAACAAGAATTGGGATTCTTAGCCCTTTACTACAGTCACTTGACCTGACTTGCTCGTGTACATACAGGAAATATTCTGGCTGAAAACAGGTTGCCTTTCACATAAAAATGCTCATAGCTAAACCACGGTAAGATTAGTTGCATACTTTTAGGCATGCTTTTTTCCTGAGACTTCATAGGGAATGGGACATGTTCTTCATACGGCAAGGTTGGGGTCATGGCACAGAAGTAGTTGAGTACTCGTAGGGAGTGTCTGCATGTTGCCATACAGCACACTGTAGCAACATAGCAATCCTGTGCGTCTACACGTGATCACCAGCTATGTCACCATAGCAGCACTCTCCCTCGTTATACTACGCCGCTATGGCAATGTAGCGGCAAACTCTGACCGTGCACATGGCACGGTAACCACCTGTACTAAAGCATGGCACTGTAACAACATCGCCGTATGGCAACGTGTAGACACACCCATAGGCTTGGAAATTGCCTGGTAATCTGAAATTAGGTGCTGTCAGTGGGTTCGGTTAAAATAGCTGCGATCTCAGCCCTGTTTCAGAAATTGTGCTCTTTCTCAGGATGTGAAATAATTAGGCTTCTTGGTCCAAATTTGTGTTTTTTTTATGAACAGTGTACTTGGAATTTGCATGGGCTTGTTCCAGTTGTACCTCGTCCTGTAGTGTTGACACTTGTATGTGTGACAAGGGTAGTAGCAAAGTTTGCTGAGTAGTTTCAAGGAACTTTCTAACGTGTCAAGCCTGCTAAAACAGAACACTTCTGGTTGCTCAGTCTACACTTTTTGCAAAGTCCTGTAGTGAACGACTAGGGTTGGCTCCAATTTAATGGGATTTAATGTAATTAAATTGCAGAAAATGTAATGGCAGAAAATGTAAATTAAAGGGGAAAACCCCTCCTCCTTTTTTCACCCATAGGCAGAGTGTCTGTGGCACTTGCTGTTGCAGGTGGCCACATTGAGAGTTGGAGACAGGATAGTGTTATCAAATTTTTGTCTGGTTCGGCTCGCTCCTGTACTCCTACAGCTGTACTGTGTGCCTTGTTAGCCTGTGTGAGCTCACAGCATTCAACAGGGAGCTCCCTGCTGCCAGCCTACAGCATCCTGACAGCAGAGGCATTACAACTTCTTTTCACTGCATTCTGCCACATCCGTTATCGATTAATATTGGCCTTGGAGTACTATTGGTCCATTTGAGTAGGAAAATAAGAGTATTCATTGGTGCAAACAAGCACTTTCAGTTCACCAATTAAGGCATACTTGCTAACATATGGGAAGCGGGTGCTGCAGTTGCTAATGATATGAGCAGGAAAAGAATTTTTGTGATGCTGAAAAATGCAATTACTCAAGTCTGGGCTAAATGCAGTTGAGTGGGGTGCTCAATTAAGAAAAATTGGACCGTTGCTTACTCCCTTTACCCTGTCAGGCTTTGAGGTGAGATGTCAAGTTCTTGGTTCGACCAAAACTAAACCACATATCTGGAAGGGAAAAAAATGTTTTTTAATCTGCTAATGTGGAAGTATTGGCAACCTCGTTTGTTTAGTCCACGGAGAAGAGAACAAACTTGATTTGGAGAGGACTCAGATGATGTTTTCTCTTTCTTTTGATGCTGGTTGCCATGTGAGAATGCGGTCCTATTAATGTGTACTGGGGAAAGGCAGGGAGTAAGAAACTAATTCTGTCCTGTCTGTGTATCCTGCATAAATTGGATAATGGGGCACTGGCTGGAAGATCTGCAAGCTAGAACAAAATCTCTTGCTTGTTCACTTGAGACGCATGTTGGCCTAGCTACAGTTCGGTGGGTTATGCTGTTGGCCAGTGCTGAATCCTTTCTCCACTGTTTAAATTGCTAATTAGATTCCATCTGAGAAGCAACATAAAACAGGAATAAATGGACTTGGCTTCATAAATTTAGTGTTTAAATATTTTCCCAGGCAGGAAAAAAACATTTGGTTTTCATGCAAAACACATAAATTTTGGAGAAGATCCCGAAGTTATGTGTTTAACTGTTCTGATCTATGCATTTGCAGAGCAGAAAAACTGTTAATTTCCCCTGCGTAATTATTTTCATTTTTAAAAGGAAGTTGAAATGTATCTAAGGAAGACATTTTAAATGACTGTTGGGGATAAACTACAGTGAATGAGTCGGGTTCACTGACTGTTGCTTCACTTTGCATCAGAGCCTTTTGGAAAGAAGCCCCTTTGCCTTATCCCCCCACCCAAGGGAACTAACCACAATTATTGCTCTTACTGACACATATCTTATGAATTTTAGTGCAATATGTATTTGGTTGCTAAATTATCATTGAACCCACCAAAATGTACCAATGTTAATTATTGCCAAATTCACTTGATGAGATGTTGAATACACTCACCTCTCGCACGCGTGCTCTTTCTCTCTCTTCCCAAGGTCTCTGGTGCAAATGTTCATACGAAGATGCTGTAAATACTCCTTTCTTTATTTTAACTTATTGATGGGGTGTTGCAGTTATGTTTGTTTTGCCCAAAATAGTGACTCCTGACTGAAAAATCTCTGATGTGATTGTGGGTAAAGCTTGGAAATTTTGGTTGATGGCAATTATAACCACTATTAGGCAGTTACTAGGAATGGAGGACTCTTTTGCAGACTCCCTCGCCCTCCAGCCTCCAGGAGTAGCCCTGTGCAAAGGTAGACAACCCCTGGCACGGGCACTTGAAGGCATTTTGCTTGGCACGCATGCCTCTGTGGATGGGGGGGAAGGGGCTGGGGCCACACGGCCACAGCAAGGATCAGGCCCCTCGTGGCTCCCCCGCCATCCGCCCTCAGCACGCCAACATCTTACAAATGGAAGTTGCAAGTGTTTTTGGCACTCTACCTGAAAATGTTGCCGACCCCTGGGCGATGTCAACCCATACTGGCAAGCAGGTCTTGTAACAGAGCTGGGTGGAAGTGGTCAGGGGCTCTCTCCAAGACTGAGACAGCAAGGGATCAGGACAGAGGCGGTTCTGCAGCAAAGCTCTCACAGTTGTTTGAGGAAGAGGCTTTGTCTGTGCCTTGTTTTGTTGTTTGAGTTACCAGTAAAGCCAAACCCAATGTATGGCATGTTTGGACAGTAGGCAGTGTGCACACATGCCCTATTTTGAGTACTGAAAGTGGCACCAGCCTTGCCAATGTGCTTTGCAAACAGAAGTGACCAGGTAACCGTATGGGAGAGGAGATGAGGCCTCCTTCCCCCTTATTTTCACTTCTGTAGAGCTCGCTCAGACAGACCCAAAGGCAGGAAATCTGATCATTACCTAGTCAATGAAACCACTCACCTAGAGAAAATGAGCACAGTATTGTCTATCAGTTAAGGCCTCTGAGACAGAGCCACATATGCAAAGCAGCATGGATGCATATCATGTTATGTGCATAAAAGTAAGGGCTTGGTTTTTTTAAACCACTTCATATATCCTTTACTAAAATTAGTCACAAGTTTCTGTAGGACTGTCTTGATTATGCACGTCAGCCCTGCCCAGTTCTCGCTTAAGGACTCTGTAGCCTGGCCTTTCGTATGCTAGAGACTTGGACAGTGTTTTTTACGGTTGTGATGAAATGATTTTTCCTGGCACAATGCATGACTTTTTTTGGTGTGTGAGAGAGTTTTATGTCTAAATAACTCCCCCCCAAAACACTAAACCAAACCAAAAGGGGAAGGACCTAGTAGTACAGTGGGGTGCTAGTGTTTTACAATGTACTAGGCAGTGTTGGACTGATGTTGTAGCCATTGTGGTCCAGGACTTGGGCAAGAAGCAGGGATTGTTGTGGGTCATTTCTTTTATTCGACTAGCTGCACAGTTGGGATAGTCCCAAACATGCAGCTGACAAAGAAGTGATCACCCACAACTGTCCTTGCCTCTCGCATACACTTGGCACTTTGAGTCACGTTACAGTGGCAAATATGCCCCAAAATGCACAGAGGAAAGCAAGCAGCCCAGGCAAAGTAAAGACAAGGACTTTATTGCTTGTAATTTGACTTGTCTCATGAGCAAGACGAGTTTGGGTGTGCTGATCAGAGGCTGACTACTGAAGTGCTGACTCCAGAAGGCGGTCACTGCTCGGCTGGCATGTTGACCAAGCTGCACCCAAATTTGCCTCTGCAAGCCCTCTCCCTGCTCTGAGGATGTCCCTCAGGCCCCCGCAATGCCCTGCTGATGCCTACCTCATTCTCACCTATGAGCAGTCTTACCAACCCCAAAGCTGCGGCTGCTCCATACTTCAGCCTCATCTGCTTTGAGACTTAGTGGCCCTGGGATGCCTTGTAAATAAGAGATAAAAATAGGGAAGGGGTGAGGGACCACAGCTTACCATTCCTCTTTCTCTCCGTGCTCATTATAATCCTGCACTGTGGCCAGATGGAAGGGATGGTATTTATAAAACCAGGGGTGGGAAACCCTTTCAACAATGTTTCCCTCCATGATCTTTTCACTGCGCCCCATCAGAACAAGGTGATGCAGCGCTACCTCATCCTGTGATGTCGAGGCCTGTCATAATGGTTGCTTTTGTGCATCAGTCTCACCGTATACTTTATGTAACCACTTCTGGATTAGTGCACATCCAACTGACTGGGAAGCCACGTGGCATTCGTACCAATCCTCTGCATGATGCCTAGACCCTAGGTTTGCCTGCCGCAGCAGCTACAGAGAGAAGAAAAGGTCCTGGTTACAACTCTTGTTCAGTCTAGAGAACTGGTTGACCCAAAAGGGTTCATTAAACAGGTGCCAGACGTAAAGTCCTGGCCTTGCATACAAGTGAAACAATCAGGTGGGCTCATTATCTACAATTTAGGGGGGGAATATCAATGCAGAAGATGAGGTACAATTTGTCATGTGGCCTCAGTATTGGAAAGGCCAGGAGTGCTGGGCCAAAGTGGGGCAGGCAGTCTGAGAGAGGTAGCGCAAACCGGTGCTGCTCCGTAGTGTGCTTTAGTGCTTATTAGCCTTTTATGAGCTCTGTTAACTTACATTTTGAAAGAAACTAGAAAATAAAAATAGATGACGGTCTCCTATGTGGAGAGAAATAACATTTTAAAGCTTCTCTGTATGAGCACTTTCTGCATGTCCTGCTGTCATTAATAATAACCATTGAAGAACCATAGATGTTTAGCTTATTTGTGTTCTTTTAACACCTTTCTGTTTCATAACAGTAATTACCTTTTACAGTTTTGGCTTAAAGGCATATTCAGCTAAGTAGCGGTGTCTGCCATCATTCCTCGTAATCCAGTAGTGAATCAAAGCAACTTTTTACAAAACAAGATTCTCTTACTGTTGCAAAAGAGCTTTGGGGAAATCTGGTTTTTGTGGTTAAGGATCTTACTCTGATGCACAAGGAAAATTATGTATAGCTTTCATTTGGCCCAAAGGATTCTTACAACATTATCCGTATTTCCTTTAATTTGTGGGATTTCTAGTAAATGGGCTTAAAAATAGGTCTGGGCAAAATGCCAGGGTACATACGAACAGTAAAAAAGCTTTGCACACTATGAGTAGGTTGCTTTCACTTCTCTCTAAATGCAGATTGTATTAACTGAAAAAAATAAACACTTACCTTTTGCAGTTTAATGGGAATAATCCTCTACAGCTTCTTCAAGGTGGAAATTATTAAAAAGAAGCTTAGATTAAATGATAGCCGTTTTGACTATATTTTAATTGAAATGGAATTGGGAATCTCAGAAGATGGTATATTAATGATAATTCTAATATAAAATACTGGAGAGACTCAGAAGTAGAAAAGTCTCCCAACTTAACCATCGTTGAGGTGTCCGTGTCCTGGGGACACAACATAAGTAGAAAAAGAGAAGAAACCTGTTGTGAGATTTATTTGTTCACTATTTCATTCTCAGCAGTCTCTTACATCTTTCCTAAGACAGGAAAACATAGTGATAGTGATTCTATTGCATGGATTCAATAGTAGTCTGACTTGAAAATTTGATTGCCTTTCTCCCTTTGGTAATATTTAGCTTTTTCCTCTGAATCAGTCTGAGTTTAGATGACTGCAAAGTACACTCTTACTGGAGTACAGCCACTTGCCAAAGCCTAAAATTACTGCCTGGTGCACAAGGGAGTGGATATGTATCGCTAAGAGTCTCTGTGGTAAAATAAAGGAAAGTGAAAAAAGTTACAAAAAGTAGTTTAACAGTAAACCAACTCTCCTTCACCTTGATCGGTCATCTAGATGGTGTTTTCAGTTGTTGTTTGTTTGGGGTTTTTTGCCTTACTCCCTGCCTTTTGGCTGATTTGACTTCCTTTAACTGGAACTTTGAACTAACTCACTCTGAAAAAAAACAAAAAAAAGATTGAACTCCCTACGTGTTTTTTTTGGACACAAAGAAGCCGGTTCTGAGCTTTTTCCAGTGGAAGTGTGCTGTTATTACAGTGCTGCAGTGGGAGCACCCTGTGGTCCTGCATAGTAAGGAAGACAGAATTGCCACTCTGTGGTCAGGGCTGTGGAGATAGGGTTGTGACTAAGTTATATCGGTCTCAGTCACCAGGGAAATTTGGTGGGTTTCTTGGAGTTTTCTTTTGTGGGGGGGGGAGGTATGCTTTACATACAGATGGGGATGGGTGATGGCTCCAAGGGCACTCTTAAGCAAAAATCCAGTTAGTGATGATGTTCTTGGCCTTCTGTGCAATCAGCACCCTCTGTGTCTGATAAAGGAGTTAGCTTGTTAAAGAAAAAAAAATGCCATTGAGAGGATGGTGCTAATAGCAGTTTCCATCCAAGGCTCTCATACTGCTTTACAAATAGAAAGGCTTGCATCGCCAGCGAAGGAGGAACATTAAAGGGTAAAACTGGATATAGCATCTCATCGCACCTGTCTGTCTTGAAGTCACACGAGGTAGAACTAGGGGTAAAATCTGGATCTTCTCATTTGAAGTCCTGTGCTTCCTCCATTGAAAACAACAGCTTTGGGGTTGATTTGGAATTTGAACCTGCCGTATCATAATGACTGGAGTCCTGTCCAGTCCAGTAAACCTCTTAGCCACACTATTACCAGCCCACAGAAAAAATCTCCAGCAGAGAGCGAGAAGTTGATGGTAGATTGATTTATTAATAAGTTTTCATTTCTTTTTTTTTCTGCAGAAGCATTTTATGTCTCAGATGTGCATCTTACTTTTCCTTGTTCAGACAGTCCAAACTTTGCCTTTGGGCAGCATACTTGTCCAGCTGGAGACTCCATATTGAACTTGGTTTTTTAGCTGGTAGGCACCTGCAGCATTTATTAACTGAGCTCGGCACTCTCTACTTCTAGCCCTTAGTAGGGGGATTGATCTGCTCCCATGAGAGGGCAAGGCCAGAGTGTCAGCCTGTCCAGGAAAGTATGCTGCCTGCTCAGTGACAAGATGAGATAGAAAAATGCAGAAGAATTAGAGGGTTAAAATCAAACATATTTTTTCCTGTGGGGTCTCAGTAATCTGTGTAACCAGTTTTCTGCCCGTCGTACTCAGGGTTTAGAACCACTGAACCTGTCAATGTAAGATCCCTCTCTTCCCTCAGATCACCTCTTGCAAACAAGCTTGATTTCAGTGAACCCAGGTTTAACAGCTTGAAACGTCTGGGAGGAAGTAGATAATTCTTCCATTTCTAGGACTAACTTTTTGGCTAAGAGAGTTTTCCTTTTGCGTGAGTCTGTAATTCCACACTGACAGCCTTCGAATCTCTAAAGCTTGAGCAGAAGCCCGAATTCCACTCAGTTCTTCAAATTTACCTTAAGATAAAGCTCCCAGCTGTCCTGAAAGAGAGGCTGCTATTGTTTTGTTTTTTTTCAAATCCCAAGGTTAAATTAGCAGCT
This sequence comes from Gavialis gangeticus, assembly GCF_001723915.1. NCBI lineage: Eukaryota > Metazoa > Chordata > Crocodylia > Gavialidae > Gavialis > Gavialis gangeticus. Next base: position 22,115,017 of record NW_017729011.1, read on the forward strand.
GCAGTTCAGCTTGGTACTGAGAAGTACCATCTTTTTCTTTTTTTTTTTTTTTTTAAGTTGATGTTAAGATGAACTGCTTGCCAGCATGCTGGCTGCTGGTGGATGAAGGGACTCATTGATAGTCGATGACAATCCTTAACTGCTATAGCACCGTGAAATATGAAGCAGAATAGCAGTTGGAAACACCTCTAGGGCACCTGCAGTGGGTTTTTCTCACCTGGAAGATGGTATTATGCTCTGAATACTGAGGCGCTCTACATACTCCAGCTCCCAGCCCTTCAGATTGAATGTGTATATCCAAGGCCTCTCGACAAAATTACGGAGACCTCTGCCGTAGCTTGTATGTGGCTGCACACTTCTTGTCCTTTGGACTGTATTTGGGACTGACGAGATATGTAAGAGTTGTAACTCCGAGTTGCTGAGCTGCTTTAACTTTCCTCCCTTTTAGCAGACTCCCTGGTTTGAGCCATTTCCTCGTGCTAGAGCTGTAGGTGAGCACACAAGTAAGCAATCTGTATGGCAGGTGAGAAGAAGGTTTGCCTCTTGGCAGAAAAAGACCTTTGGGAACTGAGGAAAGATTTGCAGGTCTTCCATAACACAACTTACTCCATTTTCTTTTGCAGCTAGTAGTATTCATGCAGTAAATGCCGTACGTCAGATACCGGGGCTGTGGCGGTGGGTGGGAGAAGGTACAAGCAATTAAAAATGGCACAGGCCAGCTCTACATTCCAGTTGTGCTGTTCTGCCTGGGAAGTATGGGGGGGTTGCTCTTTTTTCTGGTTCAGTGAATATTGAGATGGACTGCTTTGGGTTCACCAAAGGATACAACTGAAAAGCAGAACTGGGGAACCTCTTTGTTTCCGTGAGCAGGCTGATGAAATTTGGCAAGGATACAGCCGTATTGTTTACAGGAAAGGACTGAGCAGTCCTATCTTAATATGAACATGCCAGCTTCCTTTATGGTCCTCTTGCAAACAAACTAGATGTTTGCAGCCAGTGCTGTAAATACCAATAACACAGGTAGCATGACAGTGTAAATTTGGGCACATGGGAGACCTCCAGCCCAAAGATCTGTGACCAGCAACTGGCAATTGAATTCTGCTTTGTTACTTATGTCTCCTTCTCACCCTACCAGGGTTATGGCAGGAACAAGTTAACTAGCCACTTAAGACAATACCATCCTCGCACACATCCTCATAAGCCCTTTGATTCTTTCTTTTGCAGATAATTGGATTTTTTTTTTTAAAGACTCAACTGAGAGACAGCAAATTTAATATTTTCTGTATCTTGGATGTGTTGTGATTTACATTTGATTTTAGGCATAATTAGAAATGCAAGTAGAGCGCTTTGTGTTTTACCTCTGCTTCAACTATTTATGGCATGGTATGCAAATGAACTAAGCTATGAATATTAAAGATTAGAGCATGTTACAAAGTATCACTGTCTTTAATGAGTTCAGTAATGGGCACAGGCTCTGCACGCACTTTAATATGGGCGTATTTTATGTTGTGTGCTGTCTTCCCAGCTTTGCAGCTATTTATTCCATGTTTGGTTACATCCCATGAGAACATGGCCATTATTTAAAACATATCGAGCCCTGGATCAGCTGCAATAGCTAGGTGCTATTTTCATATATGCCCATGACAAACACTGCTGCAGCTAGAAAAGAGTGTTGATGGATTATTTCACAGAGACTGTTTCAGTTCTTGTATAGGTCAATCCGTTTCATCTACTGCAGTGTTGTAGATGGATCTGAGAATATGAAAGTGCTTGTCGACCTTTCAAGGTGCTTTGCAGTACTGGAAGGGAATCTTAAGCATGTTTCAGGCAAAATGAAACTGCTTCATGCACACAGCCCAGAGACATTTCATTTGCTCTTTCTCTCCAGTTGGACTCATCTACATAGTATTTGGCTTATAGGCACATCGTAGTCATTTCAGAGAACGTTATCAACTGTTCAGCATAAAAGTGAAAGCCCAGGACACATGTTTGTGTGTACTTGGACCACTCAGTTAACTTCTTTATACCATTATCTATCTATCTATCTATCTATCTGTCTATCTATCTGTCTATCCATCCATCCATCCTGGAGTTGATGATCTTGCAGGTCCCTTCTGGTCCTATGATTAAAAGGGCTGTCATAATGACACCAAGGAGTCACAAGGAGAGGGCTCACTAATATTAAAGTGCTTGGAGATCCTCGCTTATCTAGTGTTTTATAGGTGAAAACGTGCTTTGGAGAACATATTTTGGAATGGTTACAGTTCCGATGCTTTGGCCCTGATCCTGCAAGCTTCTGTGTGAGGGCGAACATCTGTGTGGCAGCATGCACCATAGCAATCAAGGGGTCTAATACAGATGAGAGTCCAACCCCACCCAGCAGCTTGTAGGATTCAGTCTTCAAGGATGAGCTAGAAAATAAGAAGACGCTATGGAAAACCTGACTTTTCATGCAGAATGTGGTCAGGGGGAGTTGAATATGCCCCAGGGAAGAGCGCTTTTCAAGTTTAAGGTATTTAAATTACAAATTTGGATGAGGAAGATTGTCAGCAGTATTCAAAACAGTGCTTAAATTCTTTTGAAACATTGTCAAGTGGTTCTGTAGCAGCTGAGACGTTTGGCACACGAGGACTTGGCCCGGGTGCAGTTCGTTTTTTTTTCCTCCCCCGAAACTCTGATCATGTGTAGTTGAGTGTCCTACGGTTAAGGAAAACTTGAGGATTGAGCTGGTTTCAGATTGACCTTTGTGTTTGGGTGGAATCGAACCTAGTCTTGTGGGAAGTGTGGATGCTTGTTGAGATTTAATTAACATCAACCTGATTTTTTTTTTCCTACAAAAATGTAATTGAAATATGTAACATTGAAACTGGTATTATGATTTTACTGGATTCATACTTTTGTGTTCAATAATCTGTAAAAGTACACTTTTTTTTTTTCCATATAAGGTCAGATCAGTGTATGCAGCCTCTCCACCTGCAGCATGAAATCAAAAAACCAGTGATTTCACCACTCCTCCACTTCCCAAGGTTTTCTCTACCACTTGGTACAAAAAGGTAGATCAGATCTCAGTATAAAAATATCCCTTATTTTTAAATGCACCTGTGGACCTCAAGCTTAGTCTGTCTGGCCTTTCTCCTTCCCCTTTTATGTTGTTTGGTGTCCCTTTCCTGGCGACAGCGCTTTTGCTGTGGTATGTGCGGTATGCCACTCGGAGTCCTAGAAGTTTTTTGGAGGCAGTTGTGAGAGTCTGAAAAATTTAAGGTGCCCGTCAAAAATACCCTGTATGTGGTGTTTTGAATGGCTTGAAAGTTTCTGCTCTGAAACGCTGCTGGAACCACTGTGATCTGTTGGTCAGGAGCATGTACATCAGGAAGGTCAAGACCACACGCAAAGCACAGAGTTTTGTATGAGGGGGAGGAAAGTCAGGAGTCAAAACTTATAGGTGACTTCCCTTCTTTAGCCCGTGCCTTTTTTGCCTTGGTCCTTTAACACAGATAATATACAAGGACTTCTATTGAGATCCTTCCAGTACCCTGCCCCAATAAAGAGGGATGGTAATCTTAATGTCCCTGTCTTGTACGCATACGTGAGCTCCAGTGTACCATTTACACCAAGCAATGTCATCTGTTATTAGAGGACTAAGAGTTGAGGGCTCCCGTGTTGTGTATTCATGTGATTGGCAAGTGACCTAACCTCTCTGCACATGTTCAGCCATCATTAGGATGTAGACAGGCTTTTATAAGAAACTTAAAAAGTATTTTGTGATGGTCTGACAGAATACAAGCTCTACATGCAGCCTGCAGCCGGGGAGGTTTTTCAGTTGTATCCCCATCCCCCCAAATCAGTAGAAAGTGATTCACATGAGCCAAATGCCTGTACTGTAATGCCAATATTTCATCCCACACTCAGTTAAAAATACCATCCTTGGAGGCAAACATTTGGATGTGTATAAAAAGGTGTTGTAATTAGCACTGTTATAATAAGCTTCGTATGGTGATTCGCCAAGTTGCTGTAATTTTATACTCAAGGTGTGTCATAAAAAGGCCTTTATAATATCTTGTGGGTGGAAAGCGCTGATGTTCCTCAGGTGCTCAGGTGCTTGCCAACTATTCGGCATGGGTTACACCCGGTTTGCACCGGGCTCAGATGCTTTTCTGGCCATGGCGGCTGGAAGAGCAGCCCTCATACGAATGGCTCTGGACACTGGAAATGCAGAGTTAATATTCCTGCAGAACGTGCCTTTTCCTTACATGACCCTTTAAAGGCGAGCTTATGTTTCCATTAACAATCAAGCTCAGTTGCAATTGCAGCATGACTTTATAGAGCATTAAAAGTTTAATGTACAAATGCTTTCACTGGCCAAAACTTTTTTGGCAGCATCATCCTCTGCCACTGGAAACCGTACAAAAAGAGACCATCTTAATAGCCTCAAAGAGATTGCTGCCCTTGAAGGGTTAATTATGTTATGCCTAGCTGCTTTTTTTTTCCCTTTTTTTTTTTTTTTTTTAAACAGAGAGAATAAACTGTAGCCAAAAGTAAGAAGTCATTAATTTGAGACCAAGCTGTAAGCAAAGTTCCCTTCTTTTATGCAGTTTGGTAACGGTAGACTATGCAGTAATTGAAAAGTAAAGGCAATTGAATTACAGGCTCCTGTCCAAACGGAGAGTGCTTTTTTTTTTTTTTTTACAACCTCCATTGCATCAGAACTAGGCAGTATTCCTGATGTTCTCATGTGTGTTAATGCTGACTCACAGACTAACTTGCTCAAGAAAAAAAACACAGGCAGCTCCACCATACTAGGTAATGAGCTCTAGCAAGAAGCACCGTCTGATGTTTTGTAAGCTCTTTTAATTGACCTTTTAAGACGTATACTTATTTTAAGGCTTTCTGTTGTGTTAGTGCCATGATGGTAGAACTGAGTCATGCATGTTATATACTGCTAGCAAATGCTGTTGTATAGGAGGAGCGAGGATAATAAAATTCAGCGTGACACTTGTCTTTTTGATGTGTTATGGATATGAATTAATGTCTGTAATGGAATGCAGGCAATGCACATTTTTTGCAAAAAGGGAAAAAAAAAAAAAAAAGCAGCGTGGTATGGTATACAGCGTTCTTTCCAGTAATTCTTAGGGATGGGAGTTAGCCTGGGTCTTAGAGCTTTTATTAGATGGCAACAAATTTAAATTTTGCAAAATACTTGTATTTAATTTTTATATCCGTGCCTCTCCCTCCATCCCTCTCTTGTAACAACCTGCAAAAATGA
>NW_017729011.1:22125279-22141808 GCF_001723915.1 Gavialis gangeticus
AAAAAAAGCAGCGTGGTATGGTATACAGCGTTCTTTCCAGTAATTCTTAGGGATGGGAGTTAGCCTGGGTCTTAGAGCTTTTATTAGATGGCAACAAATTTAAATTTTGCAAAATACTTGTATTTAATTTTTATATCCGTGCCTCTCCCTCCATCCCTCTCTTGTAACAACCTGCAAAAATGAAACGGTGTGTTTTCCAGATTTGCTTGTCCTTGCTTTGATAGGCTCTTAAAAATCTGTGGTGAAATAAGGGGGAGAAATCAATTAAAAATAATGGAAATAACATGCTCTGCTGTGATTGAATGACTGTACTTTTTGAGACAGAATCCAGTTGGAGTTTATGACCTCGAGCACTAGTGTTTCATTGAGGCTCTGAGAGTGACTCACCTTGCAGTATGACAGCTCCCTTGTAAATCTAATGCATGGGTGCCGGAGACTGCTGCTGTAGAAGGCTTTGTCATTTCAGAAAGAGAGCTCCTGGAGACTGTTATATTGGGCTTCTTGAGTGCAGGATTTGTGCCCACTTTGTTAGGCTGGATTACCAGCATTAATTTCATTAACATGATTGTCTTTCCCCCACATTTCCTCCGAGACTGGGTATGTGAATATCTAATGGCTCCTTTCTGTGCTAACTTTTAAAAATCATAAACCAAGCAGAAGTGTTCCCTATCTGCACTGCGCTCTCTGTTGTATGCTACTCATTTTTGAAAATTTTAGTTTTTCCTATCTTATCAAACCAGAATGAATCCTGCTCACCAATTGCCACTAGCTGCTGCACTAAAAATACAGTTTCTTAGCATTGGTTACCACTTTCAACTCGCAGAGTTTCGGAAATGCACACCTTGGAGCTAGAGAAAGAAAGGCTGCAGAACAAAAATGATGTCAATACGAGTGTTACTTTGATTACCAAACTTAGCTTGGGTTTCCTTCTCCTGGCAGGGCTGGCATTAAATGAAGTAAATGCCAGTAAGGCATCTGTACTGTTCGCATGTGGGACTTAAGCCACATGTACCCCTAGCAACTTCTAACCCATGGACAGTTCTAATGGGGGTGCATTTTTAGTAAGTAATGCTCTTTATTATTTAGTAATGGTGGAAAGGTTTATCTTTTACCTTCTTTTTTTCACCTGATACACTCACACGCACTCATGCATGCACGCCTGTGCAGACCACATGGCATTCATGGCGGAGATACTTTGGCACTGGCAGTGCCACAGATCAAAATTGTAAGTATATATTTTTTCCGCCGGAGTTTTATACTGGTCAGGTGCTGGGACAATATTGCTTAGCCAGCAAGTCCCACAGCGAGCTGTTCCAGTTCCCCTTAGCAAAGCTGGACGTCCTCAGGACAGCCAGCCTGGGAGATGGGCTGTATTCAGCTTTTCTCCTTAACTACCTCTCGTGGATTTACCTGGGGGATTTAGGAGTATGTGAATACTCCCGATGCCCTTAACTGTCTTGAGGGATGATCCAGAAGAGATTTTGGTGCCCAGCTCTGAGCAGTCCTGTACGGCTGTTTTCAGAAGGAATTCTGCTTTTTTTTTTTTTCTCTCCTCCCTTTAGAAGCTGCTTCTATTGTTCCTTTCTGATGTGCAGCTTCCATGTTAGAAATCCCTTAGCAGCCTTAAATCCAAGGGTGTGATTTTCTTTCTTTTACAGAAGAAAGGGAAGTTTCTTTTGACCCAGTGGGGCCTTCAAGGGCAGAACTTCTCAGCTATTTGCTTTTGATGAGAGTTTTGCTTAGGGATAGTGGTGAAAGCCCTTTCTGCGGAGCTTTGGTTATAGCCCTCTGAGGATCACTAAATCTTTTCTTTTTCACAAGTCCAGCTGCTTTTTTAGCACACCTTGCTTTTGAAGAAAGGCACTTATGACATGGGCCTTTATTTTAAAATAAACATGCTGGTGTTTCAGTTAGGTTGCCGAGCTTTTTTGTAGGTTGTCTAAGGAAAAGACAATTTAAATAAATTATCTAATTACTTCTGATTACTCCTAAGGGAGCTGTGATGGCAGCATCTTGTTCTAGGTGAATAATTTTTTTGGTTTTTTTTTTTTTTTTTTTTTAAGTTTAGTCCAGATCACTTGGGCATTCAAAAAAATAAAAAACCTACCTTTTAGAAGGAGAAAATCTATGGTGTTGAAACAGTAGCAACTTCAGTGGGGCATGTCTGAGATGCTTGCAAAAACTGTGAAGGTTGCCATTAGGTCAAATAATGTCTAACCCTTTTATGAGCATGTTGAGACTAGGGATATGGCCTTCCTCTTGTGAAAATATATTTTAATGTAGAATTCGTCTTGGTAGATCCTCAGAAGTCCCCTACAAGAGGCTTCCAGCAAGAAAATAAATTAACCTCTTCAGGTGACTTGTGGCCCATCTTAATTCTTTAGTATTATTAAAAATTCTGGTTTAATTAAACTTCTCCAATTTAAGCAAAAATGTGGCAGGGAGGGGTTGTCTTGATCTGACCCTTTAAAAGAAAGTTTAGCCTAAGAGGCTTTTGCTTATGACAATCTGAAGATGAAATAATGTGGGCCCTTCACAATCTCTAGGACTTCTCATGGAGAGGTAGCTTAGTCGGGTGTAGTATTGTGAATCCTAATTTACATTGAAAGCCATTTCTGTAGTCGGCACAGAGAGCTTGCATGGGTAATAGGCTGTAACCCAAACCTCCAAATTGTAGGCCATTTAAAGTACCCCACAGTCTTCTGTTTGGAAAGTGTTTAGAGAATAGCTTTACTGGGGGAAACATTAGGTTTAAACATCTCAGATGTGAGGACATATGCTTATCGGGAAGTCACAATGCTTACTTATAATTGCAAAAGGTCAGGTAGCTTAGAGGTTCCCTCTCCTCCCCTTCCTTCCCCTGTTCCACTCTTCCATGATTGCTCTCTTGTATTTGTCAGCCAACCAATTGGATTAAAAAGTAGAAGGAAAAATACGGAGCAAAAACTATTTTGGCAAGAATTAGGCCAGAACTAGCACTTGGAAGATGATTTTGGTTCTGACAGCTTAGGCTTTGCTAAAATGCTTCTAGTCTTGGCAGGTCATGATCCATTCGGACTTCAAATTGTATCCTGATTACCATCTTGCTCTCTGTTGCAACTTATTTGAAAGTTATTTCAGCACTTTTTATCTGCCGAAAAATCTAAAGGCCAAAACAATCACTTTATTACCAACTGAAAGCCTGATCCCTAACCAGTGGTTTGTGAGAGTAGTAGCTGCTAGCATAGCGTGAGACTTGGACAGAAAGCAAGCCGGTAATCAGGATGATGCGATTTTTAATGTGGGATCCCTTAGGAATCATCCTAGCAAGACATGAATACCGTATTGTCCAAGCTTCTCAGTTGTTTTCTAAGCCTTCCAACAGGATAAGGCTTTAGTTTCCAGCTCTTTTCATGGGAGATTTGAAGTCAAATCTGCCAATAATCTCTTGGAGTAGCTGTGTTCTTTTGATTCTGGTCGAGGACTTGAATAGATCCTGGACCGGCATGACTTTCATTGCATGAAATAATCACGTGTGCTTTTCCTGGCTTTATTTCTTCGTTGATAGGGAAAGTGCATCAATATATTTTTCATTTCAATGCAACATTCATTGGAGGTGGCGAATCGTTTGATTTAAAGGCAGGTTGAAACTTTTAAGCCCGTTTGCTGTAGAAGATACTCTTCTGGACTTCCATGTAAAATGTTGATATTAACTTGGTTTATTTTGTAGCAATAAAAGAAACTAGTTCAATCTGATGTTGTAGTAGATAGAAGAGATGCAGGTGGGTGAATAGCATGGTAGCTGAAGAAAAGTTACTTGGAAATGTGAGTTTTTAAATACAGTACTCCAGTCGGACTTGTACTCCATTCGTTTTGAAGGAGACTGCTCCAAGTTCTCATAAAATGTTCCTGCATTTTGAGTTCCTAAAGTTTTCTGTGTAGAAGCATCTGTTTGTCTGGTGTCCCAGTCGAGAGCAGACATTTGTGGTATAAAATGCAGGCAGTGCTCGTCTGCTGCACAGTGCCTCTGCTGGGACATTCCTCTTGATGGAGGCCTTGGAGAAGACCTAGAGCCCTTAATTCTTTCCATCCAAATTACATGGTCTAATTTTCAGAAGCAGGAGGATTTTGATAAGCGTGCAATAAAAAGTACCATCTGCTGCCTCTCATACATCTAAGGGAACTATTCCTAAAAGAAAAGAGAGAAAAACCCTTCTTGACCCAAGACTGGCTTTCCATCAAGCAGCAGTTTCTTTCTTAGGAGGTTGAGTGGTAAGTTTTGGGGGTTTCCTTTCATTTGCTAGAGATCCCTGCTTTTGATATGATCCACTGAGACCCATTTCATGAGCTGATATTGCTGAGGTTTCTTCTAGCAAGAGCTGAGGTTTGAGCAGAAACTTCAAGGCTAGCGATTTTGCTGCCTTGGGTTCAGGTTGTTGTATAATAGTGGAGCTTTTACGAGAACTTAATCCCAAGCATTTCCACAGCACAGTGTGTTACTCTTCATGGTCTTAGGGAAGACAGCTGGAGTGGGGGAATGTAGTTTCTCCAGATATAAATCCAGATAGGATTTATTTAACTGTAAAAGAACAGACCAGCCTTGCAAGGAAGAATGGTAAAACCGAGTTGAGTCCAGGAGTTTCATAAGTTGTGGCATCTACTCCCAACAGTACATCGTACTGCGATCTTGGACATCTTTATGCCATAGTTACCTCATCAGCAGAACAGGAGAAACCTGCCCACTGCAAATTGTGTTGGAAATAAATTGTTAAACATTTGCAACGCACTCTGAGATCTTCGGCTGAAAGGATTACAGGACTGCCAAGTGCTGTTATAAGATTGCTGGTCCTGTGAGATGTAAAGTAAATGTGTTAGTGTCTTTTGCTGGAAAAGAAAAGGAAAGCCAGGCACACTTCCAGCCCTATAGTCTCCAAAGAGGCAGCAGTTCCCTCTACTTCTACAGAGCTGAACTTAATGCAGCAAATATACATTTTTGGAGCAGTAAAATCTGAGGGGTGCACGCAGAAGGAAGGAAGCGATCGAGCAGGGACATCCACACTGGCGTTCAGTGATGTCATTCTTGACCGAAGGTATCTTGAGTCCAGTCTTTTTTTTCTTTTAAGTTGTGAAATGTTAACTGTGTTGACATCATATCAGCCAAACTGTTCAAATAGACCAGAGAGTGTTAATTGGAACAAAAATGATCTGGGCAGGAGACAAGCAAGAAAAGCAAGACCCCACCCCCTTTCCCAGAAAAAGCAGTAAACATACTCAATAAATGTTCGGGTAATTTAAAATCGGAATCTGGGAGACAATGTGACTAGGATTTCATTACTTAAGCAAATGGATTTGCTTTTAGTGGATTCAGCCACAGCCTGATAGAAGCTTTCCCCAAGGGGTAAACATTTTTCCTGTATTTGAAAGGCTTTCTTGTGTGTTAAGGAATGGGTTTGGTTGGGGGGGGGGATAACATCATGAATGTTGCTCTGTCTACATTTAGGACGATCTGCGTTTCATACAGAATTGGGCATCCCCAGGTTTTTTTGCTTTTAGCTGTTTGCCTTCAAGGAGATTTTTGTGCAGGTTTTAAACCCTGCAGCTGCAGTTGTGGGGCAGAGAGAGAGGAGTTGAAGCAGGGCGGAGGAATGAGAAGCCTTTTTTTTTCCCTTTTTTTTTTTTTTTTCCATTGGTGTTGGGGAGGGAGGGTTGAGTTTTTTTTTTCTCTGGAATATATGTGCTTCCTTTGACTAATTTCTTGCTCACGCTGGAGGAGTTAAACAGCAGCAGCGCCAGCTCTGCAGACTGTTTGGAATAGTTTAAATGCTTTGACACTCTGGATGTACTAGATGGCAGAGGAGGCAGTTTACAGCGTAATTCATATGCAAAACTGCACTATAAATTTAAAACCTGTCTCAGTTGCCGTGGCACCACTAAGCATTTCATCAGCATACAGTACAGTATTTCTGCCATCTTTGTTTGCATTGCAGTGACTCATCAAAAGTCTGTCTTGTACCAACACTGAGAGCATTCCTCTGGCACTGATATTTCTCTGTTTTTAAAGCTTCGGTCTGAAACTGGCATTTACTTCAGGTCCCTAATCAAAGGGCTCTATTCATTGCAGAGAGCAGCCTGAATGGTAATCTGCATCCGGCCTATTCATTTAGATGCTATGCACTGCCGTGGAGATTTGACTTGGTAAAAGCTTGAGCTACAGCAGATACAAACGGAGGTTTTGATACTATTTCCCCCCCCCCTGCCCCCCCCCGAGCGATCTTCGGTGCTGCATTTAGTGTAGCAGCTGGGGTGCTAAAGAGGGACTTAGCAAGCCGTCCCTGAGCAGCAGTACTTGGGATCGGTCCTTGTGTAAGGTATGTTCGCATGGTGTCAGATGAGGGGACACAGAAGTTCCTGGCTCGGAAGAAATTTTTTTTTTTTTTTTGAAGCCATGCAGATAAATTTGGCTGGGAGTTGCCTTTTCTTTTCTTCCTGAGATACAGTGGCCTGGCTGATCGGATTCTTTTTCCAGCAGTTTGAACAGAGCACGTCTTTGTGGGTGATTATTTTCTTTTCCAAGGAGAGGCTTTGCTTTGCTTTGCTTTTTTTTTTTCTTCCTTTTCCTTTCTTTTTATTTTTAAATGCTCTCCGATAAACTTCTTTTTGCGTCGCTCTTGTGGGCGAGGTCAGTCCACTTTGCTCTGAACTGTCGAATGCAAGCGAGATTTGAGATCGGGTCTGATTTTTGGGAGGAGGATTCAGAGGGGTGAAGGGGGATGTTGGCAAAGGGTTCTCGGTTTTGCTAAATATGCAGTGGTTTGGTTTCTCTGGAGTTTTCTGCACTTATTAACTATTTGGATCTCGCTGCTTCTGTGGGTGCTTTTAATCACTTTGCTTTAAAGCCTGCTTTTATTTTTATTTTTTATAGAAAAGGGGAAATTATTCTTGTGGCAAAAAAGGGTGATGAAAGCCTAAAAATAGCATGCTCTGTTCTGTAATTTTGAGGCAACCTCTAAAGCCCGATAGCCTGACAATATTAAGCTGTTTTTGACCCAGGATTGTTCAGAGGCGTTCTGCTGTTTCTGCATTCGGAGATGCGGTAGTTACCATGTCTTGCCTCAGATGAGACTTGTACAGTGGCATCTACAGTATCCCTTTTTAATATGGCTGGGAAGAGATCACTGGGCACTTGCCACAGGAGAACCCATGTTGGGACTCTCCTGTCCTAGTCTGCATTTCATGGAGAAAACCAGCAAGCTTTCTGGCATTAAACTCACTGCAGTGTGACTGTCTTTGCTTGGGTTCAAATACCTGGCTTCATTGCTGAGAGGTCTTTTTTTCTTTTCTCCCCATTTCATGGATAATTCCATTTAGAAGTAGTTTGACTCTTAAAGACTTTTATTTTTTTCCTAGTATAAATGTAGAGACATCCTCTGGATTCCTTAGCACTGTTTTTTTCATTGCAGTAGCTGTACAGAGAGAATTCTGCTTTTATTTAAGGCAAAATCGTATGCTGTTTCCTAAATGGCTCAGTTTGGGTTTCTGCAGTCGTGTCCTCCCCTCCTTCCTCCCCCCCCAAATATTTCCAAAAGTCTGTTGACTATTTGAGGGTTGCTTCACTGTTCACTCTTCCCCTATTACTATACATATTTTCCTGTTTAAAGTAAATCTCAGAGCAGTAGATCAATAATGTTTGTTTGAATAAACCACAACCTGACAAAAATATTTGATTTTTGAAATACTCTTTATCCTTTACAAAAACTTTTTTTTTTTTTTTTTTTAAAGGCTTATTTAGAAAGTCGTAAGTAATTCTGTAAGTGGTATTAGACAGCAGCCCTTGGGGTCATCGCTGAATCTGTAATAGTTTTAGGCTGATTCATTTGTTCTTGTCCTTTCCAGAGAACTCTCAAAAAAAATCTGTTCCTTTCTCCCTGCCTTCTTGGTTTTTTCAGATGTGCCCTACTTTGGATATTTCTGCATTGAATGTCTAAGGAGCTCCAGCTAATCCTGAGCCATGTCGCAGATGTTGCACATAGAAATTCCCAACTTCGGGAACACTGTCTTGGGCTGCCTGAATGAGCAGAGGCTTCTGGGGCTCTACTGTGATGTCTCCATAGTCGTCAAAGGCCAAGTCTTTAAGGCGCACCGTGCAGTCCTGGCAGCCAGCAGCCTGTACTTCAGAGACTTGTTTAGCGGGAACAGCAAAAATGCATTTGAGCTCCCAGGTACCGTGCCACCAGCCTGCTTCCAGCAAATCCTCTCCTTTTGTTACACCGGGAAGCTCACCATGGCTGCCAGCGAACAGCTTGTCGTGATGTACACGGCAGGCTTCCTACAGATCCAACACATCGTGGAAAAAGGGACAGATTTAATGTTCAAAGTGAGCTCTCCCCACTGTGACTCTCAGACCACCATGATAGAAGACCCCAGTTCGGAGCCGCAGAGCCCGTGTAACCAATTGCAGTCTGCTTCTGCGCCCTATGTCATGTCCCCCTCCATGCCCATTCCGCTCCTCACACGGGTGAAACATGAAAATCTCGAGCTGCAGCCCTCCGCTCTGTCAGGCCTCCCCACCAAGCGATCCTTGGAGGCCGGTACCCGGGACAGTACAGGAGGGAGTATCTCGAACACTGGGCCCCTCAAGTTATCTCGTGTCTCCTACTATGGAATGCCCAATTTAGCGACTCTCATCCCCAACGTGCAGCAAGTGCAGTACTCCCAGGGGGAGCGGACGAGCCCCGGTGCCAGCAGCATTCCCACTACAGATAGTCCGACTTCCTACCACAATGAGGAAGAGGATGAAGACGACGAGGCATATGACACCATGGTGGAAGAGCAGTATGGGCAGATGTATATCAAATCCTCAGGAGGATATTCTGGTAATAAACCTAAATGTTCCCTTCCCTTTGCTTTTCCCTTCTCTGAAGTTGCCCCTTGGGCCTGTTCTCTGGTCCACAGGGATGCTGTTGGATGGCTCTTGGGTGGTTTTCCAAGTCTTGTTTCTTATAAGTTTAAGTGTTGGGCATGTGAAGCTGGGGAGAACTGCTGATCCAGCAGCCCAGGAAACTGAGTTCTCCATCCAGTGAGCAGGTACGGCAGAGGCCAAGGGCCTTTCCAGGTCTCCGCTCCACTGCCTTTGTGTCTCTTCCCCCCAGAACTTGAGAAACAACATGTAGTTCAGTGACAAGTCTGTTTAATCCCTAGCTTCTTTGTTGAAGCTTCCAGCAATTACCATAATTCTTGCATGTGTACAGGCACCTGTCCCCTAGCAGCTGGACTGGGATTGTCAACTAATTTCACATCCAGGCCATTCAAGATCTATTGGATAGCGGTTGGCTACTCCCAACCTGGTTTGGATTAGAGCAGTCATTCTGGAGGTGCAGTGTTTCACACCCAGCTGCAAGCCACTTCCTCCATGCATTTTTCCTCACTTCCCTCTCCATTAAAAATAATTAATTAAATAAAATAAAAATGTATTCCTCCCCTCCCATTTCTGCAAACATCTCGAATAAATCAGCTTTTGAATATGTTACAAAAAAGGTGAGACAAACCTTCCTTCCTCTAACCCAGACTGTCTATACCTCAGCCACGAGTTTTGACTTGTGCACAATGGCTAAAAGGGGCAAACTGGTTAGGGAACTCTGCTGTGATTTTTATTATGTTCGTTACCAATTCCTGGCCTGCCGTCTCTAGCGTAAGTCACTTTTCCTTCCAAAATAATGAAGACAAATTAAAGGCTAACTTGACCTAAGTCAGTTGTGATGATACTGCCCTGTGCATATAGTAATCGAAAGAGAAGGTTGCCTTGTTGAATGTCTAGAAGAGGATCTATTTGGTTCAGCCATGGAGAGCACACAGCTATGTCGTTCGTGGTGTGTACGTGTGCATCTGTGTGCGTGCATGTGCATCTGTGTGTTCGTGTGCACGTGTGTGTTCTCTTACCTGCTTCGCACATAAGTGACAACTTTTCTCTGCAGTAACCTCATTGCCTCTGTTCTTTGTCAAGATTCAGAACTGACATTTGGGCCTTTTTGGACTTTTGAAGGGTGTGGGAAGGATGATGGGAATGTGATAGCAAGCGCTGGGTGACTCCCAGCGCTGGGTGTCTCCGAGGGGCATTTCAGCAGGGAGATATATGTTCTTTCAGCATTATAGCGAGAGAGACTCGGGGTGAACACAGTGGATTCTTAACTGGTGCTGCAGGTGTTTGAGAATGCAGCTTTGATTTGTATGCAGTTCCTGGGTGGAAACACATTTCATGGTTTCCTTGAGATTTGTCAAGTCTGGCAATGCAGAATTTTCTTTAGCCTGTGCCTAGTTTTTTCCACTGTCACTATTTTCTGTTGTAATTGCTTGATTTGAAATGACTGATTTGAAAATATTTAACTCTCAAATGCAGAAGAGTTGGCATCCTTTCCTCAAAGTCGTTTGACATATTTTTAGAGCTGGGAAGAAAATGTAGCATTTGCTGGTTTCTCTGTCATCCAGAGCTGTATGTCTGCTGATGGTACCAATAAGACACTCCCATGTGTGTCCTTCCAGCCCTGTCCCTAAAGAGAACCCCAGACTTCACTTTAAATTGTTTAGTACTTGATATACAAATCTGGATGTGAGTAACAAAAAGAAATCATTTCCAAGCATCTTCTGCTTCATGTAGAGCATGGGGAGGGGGATTGTTTTAATATTAAAACAGCAATAAGAAGAATCTATGAATTTGCCAGTTATGGGTATTTATACTATGAGAGGAGATATGCTAGTTCAAAAAAAAAAATCTAGTATCTAAAATGCCAGTCTCCCTTCTCAGTTGCTGTTTCTGAGATGGAGTCCAGATCCTTAGTAGCCACAGTAAATTTGCAGAAAAGAGGAGACTTAATGTGACTTAAAGCACTGTTGGTGCACGTTAGGTGTGCTCAGCTGGCGAGCTAATTGGTGGAACCGACTGTGGTGAATAGGATGTGTTTTAAAGTTCCCGTCCAAGTGGACAGAGCTGAAGCTTTTTTCATGCATGTTTGTTCTTTTTCACTGCAGAGCCTTCGGAACGAGTAATAAGTGCGTGCCTTCGCCGCGCTGAGCATTGCTAACGTTGTCCTTTAGAGAAATGGGATTATACCCTTGTATACAGTATTTTCGTCTCCCGTCATGGGACTTGTTTATATAGTAGCAGAACAAAATAAATTCGCTGGAAACACAGACGGCTACTGCAGGATAAACTATAGGATGGTACACTGTGCAGCTATTAAGCACAAGGCCAGCTGTATATCATTCTTGCTATCGTGTAATGTTAAAAGTGGGTTGCTCTGCTCGGGGAACAGGGAGCTTGGGCAGCTTGCTCAGGTGAGTTGGCAGTGGCACAGTCTTTAGGTGGGATCCAATCTTACACAACTCCAGTGAAATGATCTTTCTGATCATACAGAAATCAAGTGATATTTTCTTTCCTTTGCAGAGGAAGGAGGCGTTTTGAGCCTTAGGTGGCTTTGGGGAAATGGAGGGACAAAAGAGGAGCCTTTCCCAGGCATAAGTTGTTGCTGTCACAATTTTGTCTAAAGCAAAGGGCCAGGCCAACAGCATCCCCAGCTCAGGAATGGAATAGGTTGACATCTAAAAGCACAAATGCATTGGAAGAGGGCTTTGTGTTTTAGATTACCATTGCCATAGCCTCAGGCTTCTGAAAAAACAGGGAACAGAGAGAGAAATTTAAAAAATAAAATTAAAATCAAAACTGTTCCATCACAGTATGGACTTGTATCAGTGTGCTTTAATTACTCTGAATAAACTGTGCCCTCAGAAGACACAGAATAATAAAACCATAAGAGGGAAGAGAGAAAGAAAGCTAATTCTGCTCCTGGCATGTTGATCTTGACAATTTTACAAAAGACCGGGGGAAACAGTTTGAAATAGTGATTGCCAAGGTTTCTAAGAGCCCCTTTAGTAAAAACAAAAACAAAGCCAAAAAAAGAGCACAGTAGATCATGCACTGAATCTCACGGAAAGATTTCTCCTCCCTCTTCCTCCTCTCCACTGCTAAGGTATTGTCTGAATTAATGTCATGCATAACGAAGCCAGGTACCCGTTATTAGGGGATGTTTGTCTGTTTCATTGCAAGGGGACACGTTAAACTGACCCTCTAAACTTCCCATTCGGTGTCATCCATCTTCTTTCAACCCCACACAGAGGCAGGCTTCTGCAAGATGCCGTATGGTGGAGCAGACAGCTAGGAGCCCCCGGCAGGATCAGGCCCAGGTCAGCCGTCATTAAAGCTGCTAGGACAGCAGTTAGACTGTGGTTTCTCATTGATGTTTATACCTTCTAGAAGTCATCCCCCACCCCACCCCCCCAAAAAAACCCTGCCAAATCTCCAAAGCTACGCAGAAATCAAAGCAACAGCAACTTGCAAATTCATGACCTTGGCAAAGGGCTGTGAAAGTAGAAAGACACAGTAAGGAGTAAGCATCATTAAATAGGCTGACTGCTAAGCCAGTGGCATAGTGGGATAAACTGTAAGGGATGGTGAAGTGTAATGGGAACTCCAGATAGAGCGGAGAGCTAAATTTTCCCCATATATTATGGTTAATTCCCCTTCTGTAAGGATGATGTGTAGCCCTCATCAAATGGGTCTGGAGTGGTCAGAGGAACATAGTACCACAGGGTGTCCATAGTGGGTCAGACCTGGCTTCACAGAGCCATGCTTTCCTTCCTTCTTGTTCCATTATGGAGTCAGAGGGCATTAAAAGTGCGCAGTGTTAGCATGGCTTTCAGTATTATAATGCCCGTTTACCAGGATCCACAGAACATCTGCATGTACTTTAACAGCATTTCAATAAAATGGCTCCTTTTCCATAAATAGGCTTGGACTTGGAGAATATTTAGGACTTAAAGCAACTAGTTAGACTTGGTATGGGCTCTGGCATTTGATTTGAGGAGTGTGCAGCTAGAGAGGATATTAAACAAAAGCAAAGTATTTTTATCTTTGTTAATTATAGTACCATGGGCTTGATCCTAAGTGGATTTCAGCGGGACTTGCAAAGGCTCAGCATTTTTTCAGTATCAAGCCATATTCTTGCCAGTCACTGTACTATAGAGCAGATGCACGTAATTTTATTTTAGTTTGATCGGCACAAGGGAAACTACACAAAGTGCCTTTCCTTCGCAACTGCCTTGGCTGTAGCTTTCGGAGGGGGGGAAAAGTCTTTTTTCTATGGATTGCTAGGAGATAAGGGCTAGACTTGGAAGTTATGAAATATCAAACTGACAAGTGCACATTTCATTAAAAATTCATCCAGAATAGCCATTATAGAATAGTTGTGGTAATTAGCTGAGAGAATAGCTTCCTCTCCCGGCTCTCCGATATTTTTGACAATAAGTAAAGAGGGCAAGAAACAACCCGAAGTCTTTTGTTACAGCTGGATTTGGGGTCTTCTTTGTATAAGTTTCCCATGTCCCCTAAGGAAAGAAAGGTCACAATTTAAACCACAGCCAGTAGCAAACAACCCATTAACATCTTGAAGCCAAGTAAGTGCAGTCAGAATAAAGCTGCTTGTTTTAACCATAGTGGTAGTTCTTTGATTCAGCTGCTACCAGTGCAGGCTGATGGCTCATTTGACCCCTTCATGTAAGAAGACAGGACACAATCGATAGCAACCAAGAATTATTATATCTTTCAGGAAATATAAGATGATAATCGGGCACAAACATGGAGCAGGAGACCAATCTGAAAACAGGGCATCGTGTTCATCCAGCAGAGCTGCTTTCATCCGGCTTCTTATGGCAGAAATGAGGAGCCTGGTTAGGCTGGGAGGCAAAAAGGAGATGTGTCATGCTAACAAGAGGGTGGGGAATATATTTGACTTCTGCCAGGTGCCTTCTGTCTGGCCAGCACGGTTGGTCTGAACTGGAATCCACCGAACGCCAGAAGAAATGACAGGTGAGGATCTCGCCACTCAGTGAGAACTTGGCAGCCTACAGGAGCCTGAGATCCACTCGGGAGCCATAGAGCATCAGGCCTTTTTTGGCATTAAACCTCTAGTCCCCATTTCTTCACAGTAAAACACAGATGTTTAATTTTAGACTGGCAGATGTTTCACTCCTGACTGAGAGCTGAAACAAAGGCAAGAGAAGGGGTATTTATAAACCAGTAATACTGCTCCTCTACTCATTCTAGATTACCTCTGTGGACAGATAGGACACACATCTCTGCATTTTAATGTATTGTTGTAAATGTACTATTTGAAAATCATGAACCATTTCAGGAGGGAATACATTATGTTCCTTTTTCTTTTTTTTTTTCTTTTTTTTTGGGGGGGGGGGCGGTTTCATATATGCACCTAAATCCATGTGTTTACACACCCATCTCTTGCCATCAGATCCGGTATGGATCTGTGATACTAGGAACAGATGTTGGGTCCTATTTTTATGGCAACTCCATAGCAAGTAGGGGATAGACTGGTGGGGTGGGGATTCTTGTTTAGTGCTGTACTTTGATAAGGAAGTGACTGTGTGAGAAATCAGTGGGTGTACTTTAATGTTCCAGCTACCAACTATGGATGAAAAGAGTTTTTGTGGTCAAAGCAATAGACCAAGACTTATATCTTCTCGGTTCATTTTCTGGTTCAACAAGATTTCCTGAGTATTCAAGGCCAAGCCATGTGGATCTCTCTGGGCCTTGTCTCCCCACTTCTAGAGCAGAAACATTACTCCTTTTCCTCCCACAGGAGTATGAAAAAGGGTGGTTCAGATTCAATACAAAAGTAAGCAATGAATCGAACACACACCTCTTGAGGTATGAAGCATCCAGCAGGAATTGGCCAGTTCAGAATGACTTCTGTAGTCCTGCAAGAACCAGGGAAATACTAAAATTTTATACGCTGGTCTTCAGGAGTTTGAAACAACATTTTCAAAGTTGGGTGCCTGAAACTTGCCATCCAAATCCAAGCACCATGATGCTGTAACAATGCTCTCTTAAATATGGGAGTGCTGGGTGCTTAGGACTTCTGAAAAAGAAGCCATCTATTTAGGTGGCCAAGTAAGCACCCAAGAGCATGACTGAACCATCCTTCTGCTGGAGTGTCGATCCCCATGTCACTCAAATTATGTCTCAGGCCATGGTTACTAGTGACGATAACCTGACCTTCGTTGTCTAGATAATCAGAAATTCTCATTTCTTTAATATTGTCTGCTTTTTCAGAGGTTATGATGTTTGGAGTAACGCGTTTCTATTAGTCTTAGGTTGTTGTTTTTTTTTTGTAACGTCTTGTGAATATTTACAAATGTGTACTTGCTTGGATTATAACATCTCAGAGCTGTGTCATTTAAAAAGAATGTAAAATGAAGGCTAAATATTAAATGCTTTCTAGCAGCTTAGTGCCAGAAAAAGGCAGAGATGCTTGCAAATGGAGAAATTTAGGTGATGGATTTGAAGGCAGTGCACATGTTAAAGGTAAGAGGGACTGAGTAACTCCATGTCGACCTACAGAGGTACTGAAAAGGTCCAGGGCAGTCTTGTTGAACATCAGTAACACCCACTGGTTTTAACACCTCTGAGTTTGATTCAAAATTTTCATCCTACCCGTTGGCTTTGAAGCAGAGTTTATCTGTGCTAAAGATCCCTGCTCAGTTGGTCCAGATTACAAAGACCATCTAATTTTCAGAACCAAATATATATTTGAAAAAGTAACATAGATTGATGTTGCTTTTGTAGCTCTTATTGCCTTCTTTTTAATTATTTCCTTTTTGCCTCTGTTAGTTGGTAGGCTGCTTTTCTTAGCCTAGAACAAAACTGTATTATACAATACTTTGTATTGTTTGCCCTTTCATTCAAAGGAAGAGGAGCTGCTGCCCTCTGAAGATACAAATTAATTAGAAGTGAATACTATGCTGTTCTTTAAAGCATAAAGGCCAAACAGACTTGCTTTCTTTGAAAACATAGGACCAAAGTGTCTTGTATCCTGCTGCTTTATGTAACAGTTTTGTGTGCAATTTTAGTATCTGTTGAATTTGAAGTTATATTGAAAGACCTAAAGCTTTCATCAAGTTGGCTTAATTTCAGTCTGGTTGCACTCATGCTTAACCCAAACAAATGCAACCCCCACCCTGCATTTACTCGAATCCAAGACAACCCTGAATGCAAGGTGACTCCCCAGTAATTACATTCTGTATATGGAAAATGTATAAATTTGTTATAATTTTCCATGTATAGAATCTAATTAGTGGGGGGTCATCTTTAATTCATGCCTCCTACTGTTGCAGGGGGGGAAGGCAGTTGTGGGGTAGGTGGTATAGAGAGGTCAAGCAGCTTGATCCTGCTTGTGCCTGCCCCCCTGCTTGCCCCCTCACAGCCTTGTCCTCCCCTTCCCCCCAACCTCTGCTCCTTTCTCTTCCCCCGCAACCAGCCTCTGCTTCCCCCTGCCCCTCTTACCCTTGGTCCACTTGGCAGGCTGTGTCCCCATTCTAGCCTAGGGCTCTGAGCACTGCCCCAGCCCAGCCCCCAGAGTAGCCGTGCAGATACACCCCTGCTGCGGAGCTGGGCTGGAGCCATGCTCTGTGCCCCCGACTGCAGCATG
>NW_017729011.1:22146808-22157321 GCF_001723915.1 Gavialis gangeticus
CTCTTACCCTTGGTCCACTTGGCAGGCTGTGTCCCCATTCTAGCCTAGGGCTCTGAGCACTGCCCCAGCCCAGCCCCCAGAGTAGCCGTGCAGATACACCCCTGCTGCGGAGCTGGGCTGGAGCCATGCTCTGTGCCCCCGACTGCAGCATGCACGGAGCTTACTGGTGCAGAGCAATGGTAAAGGGGAAAGGAGAGGGGCAGGCAGGGGAGCAGAGGCTGTTTGGGAGAGAGATGGTAGGGAAAGGGGCTGCAGGGGGGAGATGATGGAGTACAAAGGTGATGTGGAGGCTGTGGTTACAGCCAGATCCCGGGTAGGGGCTGGACCCGAAGCCACTGCCCTCATGAGATTCTGAGAAAAGGGGCTCCCCCACCCCCATGTTAATGGAGGAAAAAACCTCATCTTAGAATTGAGTAAATATGGTAAATAAGAATGTGAGTAGGTCCTGGCAGCCAGCAAGGGAGCATTATTGAGTTATATTGGACTGGAATAATCTGGATTAGACTCTGCATTTTTAGTTTCTCTCATCTGCTTTTTGACTTCCACAATACAGATTATTAAGTTGCCTCTGCCCTTGCTTTTGGGGCCTGTATGAAAAACAGGGCACTTAAAATCAAGAATATTGGGTTTTTTTCTTTTTGTTCCCAAAGCTTTCGTTGTGTTTATCTCCAAAAACATCATTTGAATAAAAAAGCAAGGGCCATGCTATTGATTGAAGTAGTTTTTCAGGACAAGTTGCTAGGTTTCAGGAAATGGGGTTAACTCTAAATTCAACTGGAATTAATTACTCTGGGAAGATAACAGATAGCAAGGCAGTACAATCTGATCTTTGACTGCACTAGCGTGGGTTGCTTTGCACACTTTATTATTGAGATATCAGGATGGTTAAACTGACCTTCCTTGAGAGTGATTGCATCAGACACGCATAGGAACCGATAGATTTGCCTGTCCATCTGTTGCAGTTTGTGTGTTTGGCCTGAGTGCTGCATGTCTTTAACTTCCTGCAATATCTTTGAAGAAATGTATACGTGGAAAATATGTGTAGACTAGTCATGATATCAGACCAGAACTCTCTGTTCCATCCCCAGATCTGCTATGGGTTGGTGTGATCTAATGTGTGCCTTAGTGCACCGTGATACTTATCTTTGGAAAGTACTTGGAGACTTTTCATGGGAAACCTTCATGTAAATGCAAATAGTGACTTTGTTAACACTGTGCGTGATGATATTTAGCTCTGTCAACTTTTGATGCTGCTAACAAATTTCATCCAATGAGATGATTTCAAATCAAAACTATATGATTCTAGCAATAATTAACCAGTTTGGTGTATTTTTCGGTATGTATAGAGAATGATATTTAAATGCACAGTAGTGAGAAACAAAAACATCTACCCTGTCCTGTAAATATTTATAAAATAAGCATCATCTCTCTCTCTTTTTCTCTCTCTCTCTCTCTCTCTCTCTCTCTCTCTCTCTCTCTCTCTCATGTTGGCAGAAGTGCTTACTCCATCTATCTACTGCTGGATATGGATATAGATATGGATGATGTTTGTCTTGGGGTTGCAGTGGTTCCAGAATGCTTGCTTTGCCGTCACATCAGACTTTTAACTTCACTGTCATTTTCTTGAAAAGGGAGTTAACTTGGGAGTTCATTTTGAAAGCCCTTGGGGAAAATGAATGCCAGCAAGCACAACCTCGTATTCTTGCCTTGTTAACAGCTTAAAGGGCTGCCAATATTTAAAGTGGCAAGAAGTAGTTTTGGCACTTTCAATCCAAAGCCATTAATATATTTTTTTTTAAATCACAACTTGGAAAAAATAGTGCAGGTGTATGTGTGTGAGCGAGGGAAATACTTCATGTCTTTATTCAGCAGTGTTAAACCAGGACAGTGTCAAAAGAATGGACTTTTGGAAGACTTTC
This sequence comes from Gavialis gangeticus, assembly GCF_001723915.1. Taxonomy (NCBI): domain Eukaryota; kingdom Metazoa; phylum Chordata; order Crocodylia; family Gavialidae; genus Gavialis; species Gavialis gangeticus. Next base: position 22,148,728 of record NW_017729011.1, read on the forward strand.
TCTGGCAAGCTTGCCCACAGTTAACACACTGTGAAATGGTATGGCTTAATCTTTATTGCTTTCTGTGGCCCTCGGATTTCAAAAACATTCCTTTGGCAGCAAAATCGTCTGCCCTGTTTCCTTAAATGTGAGCTACCCTCCACTCCCCCTCTCAACCGTATCTCTTGCAGTCTTTCCATTTGTCAGACGTACCAGTGGGATCTCTCTAAACTATCTGATCCATTTGCTCTCTTGTTCAGTCTGTGCGCGCCTGGGATACTCCATGTCGGAGAGTTACGGGAAAGTCAAGTACGGGGCCCTTCAGCAACCCCTCTTTATCTTGTGCCTTCAGGCTTATTTTTTCAGTGACGGTCGTACTTTTGGAGTATGCTTGTGTGAGCAGTTCTGGCAACACCAAAGAATATATGATGGAGAGCAGAGGGGCTTTAGTCTGAATATTAATGCTGTAGAAAATGCCCTCTTGATTTTTTTTTTGAAATGTGTAAATGAAAGACTAATATTTTCCAATTTAAGAACCTTGGCTGCTTGCTGTCCAAAGCAGGAGCAATGTATCAGCTCTTTCAGATGCTTATACAGCACAGGCAGATGATTTCTGTCTAAAACAAAGCATTTGAATATTGGGAAGTTCTGCTTACAAGAGCTTTGAAATAGAGAATTATTCCTGCTGGTGAAAATTCCTTATGTAAATGGAACTGCACATCAGCATTACAAAGTACTTCTACTTTGCATAGATAATCAGGCCATGCTGGTGGGAGAAAATATGCTTTAAAATATCATCTGGCTTATTCTTCCACTCTTGTTCCTCAACTACTCAAGATAGCAGCAGTCTGTTGCTCGATAGAGGAAGGTGGTCTTATTCTAGAAAACACATTTTAATGCCCTGGGGTTGTTCTGAAGTTTTTTTAAAAAAGCTTTTACACCTAAGGCCAGCATTGCAAGACACTGATACTCAATACAGCCTTATATTTTGTTGGCTTTTACAGCCTTGCGCCCTACGATGTGCTGTCACATAACAATACAACATTGCAGGACATGTCCTAGTTAGAACACTCATTTCTTTGTAAAAGAGGCATTTGGGTTGCGGTTACTGCAGCAACAAGTTCACAGAAAGTCCCCAGATTTGCTCTTCTATCTGAGGAATGGAAAAACCAGCTTATGAAACACCAAAACAGTAAGAGTAAAAGACACTTAAGAGAATAAGCAGTGTATATTTTCAGTCCACAGACTGAATTCTCCATTTTTGATACCAAAGTAGAATAGATCTACACCCCTGGGTATTAAAGCTGTATTTAAATCCTTTTGAAGGAATCAACCTGGTTATAGTTATAGTTTGGTGTGTTATCAAAACTCCAGGAAAAGGAGAACCTTATAAATGTTTTATTGGGTATAATGTTTAAAAATATTAACCGTGGAGTTGGAACCTGTATCACACCTGTATCAGTTCAGTTCTGCTGGGATAGGGCATTTTAAGCACGCCTGTGGACTTCCACTGTAAATGTGCTTTAGAAAGCTAATCCTCTGCATGTTCACAAAACGAGAATTTGCAGTGTTAGTAGTAAAACTCATTTGTTTTAGCTTTTCAACATTAACATTTGCTAATAGGCAGTGGCAGGCCCCATTAATTGTATGTAAGGGAATGTTTTAAGTGAAATCACAGCTATATCCCAGTATTGCAGTATAATTTGTTTTTCAAGCCAGAGCTTAAGAAAGCCTCTTTTTGTTGATCGTTGTTGAGATACAATTTTAAACACTTGGAGGGGAAGGAAAGGAGACCTGTTCTGATGTAGAAAAGGTGAGTGCTCACAGTGATAGCATTGAGTTGCCAAGATCGGCTTGCCTTGGTATAGTGTGTATCTATAAGGTTTTACGTTTAACTTCAGGAGCAGAAGTAGTTTTTATATTGAAGTAGCTACTAACCTAACTGGCAAATGTATGACGCTTTCGGGAAACCCGTAGACCATTGGCATAACGTTTTGTTTTAGTTTCATTGCATACACTAGTTTAAGTGTCCTAGGTGTGGCAAGCTAATTCTGTACACTCTGTCCGCGTTTTGGGAATAATCTCAGATGCTCAGAATCATCCAGTTTTATACATTATGAACACTTTAAAAAGAAGATACAAGCATAATTAGGCTACATTAATCTTTCTCTTAAAAGCCATGCAGAGCAAGGCTACTCCAAGAGCTCCTCTTCCTGAAAACGATCAGAAAAAAGGAAAGGCTGTTTTGTAGACATCAGGATGTGAGGAACTTTTCAGCTACATTTTGAAAACCACTGATAGTGATCCTGAATCCAGGCTAGCAGTGTCCTGTGCCCTTACCTGGAAAATGATTGTCTCTGGAGTCATTAGCTGCTTTCAGAAGTAATGCTGTGGAAAAAAAGATTGGGAATCATCAAAACGCAGCAGTGTTCAATTTTGCATCCCCCGTACTTGATTTGTTTAATGCTTCTCTTTTTCTTTTCTTTTATGCTTCTCTTTTTCTTTTTTTCAAGTAGCTCAAGAAAAGCCAGAGCAGATTCCACTAGAGAATCGTTCCTGCGTGCTCATTCGACGTGACTTAGTTGCTCTCCCAGCCAGTCTGATCAGTCAGATTGGATATCGGTGCCACCCCAAACTCTACTCGGAGGGAGATCCGGGAGAAAAACTCGAACTTGTTGCAGGTAACAGCATGGTAACTCTTTTTCTTTACACTAGAATGACTGGAGAATATTGACATTCTTATCCTTGGAAATTACTCTTCATCTCGCTTCAGCTTCAGTTGTAATTATATATATTACCTGCATTTTTTTCCTGTTTTAGCATTATTATGAACAAAGACACTCATCACCAATCAGTCAAAAAAAAATCTCAAATTTCCTTTCATTCACTGATGGAAGGATGTGTCATTAACAGGAATTATTCGATTGAATTTATTTAGCATGTTAATTGAATTTCGTCTGCTTGTATTCTTGTTTGCTATGGGCTGCATCGCAATTGTATTCTAATATAGGTGCACAGTTTAAAAAAATGCTTTTTTTTAAGTATCAGATTATAAGGTTCACAGAGCAGCAGCTGACAGATTTATATCAGTGAATAAAACTGTTTAAGGATTTTATGTAAACCGTGAATATCTTCAATAGTGTGGAGAAAAATCACCCTGAATGTCTTGATAGATCCCTCCTTGGTGTTGTGAGTTGTAATCCTGGATTTTTACAGACGGTGTGTAGATTAATGGCCATGGTGCCACTGGCATCAGATAATTAGCTGCAGATGAAAGTGGTCATTTTTTTGTCACCAACAGCAATTAAGGGTATAGCTCAGTGAAATTTTGGGGCAGAATTGCAGGTTGACAATCCTGAGTTTAAATTTGTGTTGATTTCTGAAAACAATCTCGAAATATTCCAGCAGCAAATGAAGTGTCACCTGGACAATACTGGTAAAGAAATGTTTTGATTTTTTTCCATTTGACAGTTCATTCAAAATTTTCCTTTAATTTTGCTTCTAGCCATTTAAAAATGTTTGAACTGTTGCAGAATGCCTTGTTTTACTCAAAATAAGGTTTCTTCTAACTTTCTGATTTGCCATACAATCTGAAAAATTGCATACTTATTATGAGAAAGTATTTTAAAATTCTTTACACTTGCCACTTAACCAAAGAGTCCATTATTGACTCAGTTGTAGTTAGGGTTTTAAAAGCCCTGGACCAGCTTAACATCCCAAGGACACATACCCTCTATAGTGATGGATGTTGTAGAGCAAGGTGGGCAAAATGCAGCCCATGGACCAGATGCAGCCTGCCAGGTCATGCCATCTGGCCTGTGGGGCCCCTAAAAATTGAGAAAATTTAATATATATCTGCCCCTGGCTGCCTATAATGTGGCCCTTGATGGCTTGCCAAAACTCAGTAAGCAGTCCTCTGCCTGAAATAATTGCCCAGCCCTGTTGTAGAGAAAGTGGGTGTTTTTTGAAGTTTTTCCATCTTTCTACCTGAATCATTTCAGGCCTGTGTGCATTAAGCCTTCTTCCACTGTTCTTCATCCAGATGGTGATTTAGGATAGGCATTGGGAAAGCTGGGAGGTGGTGGCGATTCGGTTTGATTTACAGGGAGGTTGTAGAGCTGGACTGGACAAGTAATAACCTGTGGTCCTGTCCTTTTGTGGCCACTAACCATCCTCCAGCACTCTGTGCAAGAAGATGCTCTTGACCCTTATGTCCACACCACGTTCCAGTTTGGACAGTTGCATTGTGCTTCCCTAAATTCCCATGGTCTCAGTTGGGTACGTATTCCTTCTTCACTTTATCTGCATTGTTTTATACTGTGGTGCACTTTTGTCTTCCACTCCAGGAACAATGGGGTGAACATTTCTATATAATATCCCTTACTTACTGCTTAGGTTGTTGAGGCTTAATTAGATACCTGTTAAGTGCTTAGAATTCCTCTAGTGAGAGAGGATATTGAAGGGAGTAAGTTGTCCTTTCTTTCTGACCATTTATCTCTTGTATACAATGCTTTGAGTGGCAGAGGTTTTTTTTTTTTTTATTTTCAGCTTGCAGTAGGGATCTTAATTTCAAGAAGTAGCTACAAAGGTTTCTGTCTGGTGGAGGACATGTATTTTCTTCAATGGAAGGCAGAAATAAAACGCACATAACCATAACACAAAATAAAACCACAAGTATTTATTTTGAAGCTAGAATATTCATTTTGTATCCATTTACATTTTATGTGAGACTTCTTCAAAACATCAAGTGGTATAGGTTATTTTCACAGTGAGAGCTGCAAATTGGCTCCAGGCATCTTTGCTTGATTTACATTTTTCAATCTGGGAAAAAGTAGATTAATATCTCTAACTGATACCGGCTGCCTTGGTTATTTTTTATTTATTAAAGTGAAGCTACCCTTGGTAGCATCTGGCTTGCTCTCTGATGGCTTATCTCTAAAATACTGTTACTGAATAAAGGCTCAGCAGCTAATTACTGTTGCAAACTTAGTGAAAATTGATGGGGTTCTTCTGCCTACAGTAGATGGGAAAAATCCTTCAGTGAAAGCTTAGTAACCTCCATAAACTAAGTATTTTCTTTGGTCTCAGATTTTACATATTGTAACTGATTCTGAAAACTTGGGCATATTCTGCTGAGATCCTTAAACAAATCTTGAAATGATCATAGTAAAATTGATGGATAGGTATAGCATACAGAGCATAATGGTAAGGACTGTTCACAAATCCTAAGGCACAAATGCTCTTTTTTTTCCCCCTTCACAGTCTAATCCATAGTCTTGCATTAACAAAAATCTATGCAAGTAGAAAGAGGTCGTCATCTGCTGGTGAAAATTCAAGTGGTCATCACACCAGTGAAGCTAGAAAGACACGGGTTTTGATCTGTTGCATCCCCTATAACAGTGATTCCCTGGGGCTCAATAGAGTTATTCCAGGTTTTCTCATAACCTAGCCAACTAATTTTTTAATATTGTTCTGTTCTTATATGTATCTGTAAGATTAAAGATAATCCTTGTTAGCCTTTCCTGGAAATGTAAGAAGTATTTCTGTTTTTCTGGTATGTCTCTGTGTCTGGAAGTACTTAGTCCTTTGCCGCTCTAGATATGATCCCCTATTTAATCTTAATTGAAAAAAAAAAAACCTTCTTATATGGTGTAACAGTGTGCTTAGAAAAAAAAACACACCTCCACATCTTTGTTCACGCAGGCCAGTTGTGAGGCACACAGTAGGTTTGTTGTTGCTAGCTAGGTGCTACATAAAGTGCTTGATAATGAAAGGATAAGAGATCTGCGGAGGATTTGTTTCCAAACTTCTGGACGTGTAAGGCAAAGCTGCATTGGCAGGGTTCCTTTCTGTCCGTGAGAACATATTTGAAACCAGTAGATGCGATATGCAAAAATTGTGTTGTGCTAGAAATTAAATGCCCGGCTCAGCAAAAGTTATCGTGGGTTTGCGGGAAACGCACGGGTTTCGTGTCTGCATCTGTTTTTATTCTAGGTGTGTATTCTGCAGTTCTTCCCTTTTAAAAAAAAAAAAAAAAAAAAGGGGGGGGGGGGGGGCCAAAAGGGGAGGTTTTTTTTTAAAAGGGAAAAACCGCAAAAAACACCCCTAAAAAAAAAAAAAAAAAAAAAGGGGGGGGGAGAGGCCAAATGGGTAGTTGTTTTCTCAGAAGGCTGGCAATTATCTACTGTGTGATTCTCCTTAAAGAAATCATATTTCTTTAAGGAGACAAAGCATAGCACCATGCACTTTTTGAGAAGCTAGGTCCTTTCATGTGATTGCAGGAGATCATCTTTCTGTTTGGATCAGATCAGGAGATTTTTCTCATTGGCCAGCATTTTTCACAGGACCTCCAGGGAGTGAGGTACCTAAACCCCACAAGAACCTAATTGCAAAAGCTTCTTTGGAAATGATTAGATATATGCATTATAGTAGCTCCTTGAGGATGCAGCTGAGACCCAGGCCCTGTTGGTACTGGGTGATAAACAGGTACATCGTTTGGGACAGCCTCTGCCCTAGATCCTTTGTGATCCTAATAGGAATATAGTGGTGTGCAGTCCATCGGGAATGTACAACAGCAGGGGAAACGAGGGTTGTTAATTATAAACTTGGTATGTTTGAACTTTTTCAGGGTCAGGTGTTTATATCACCCGAGGGCAGCTGATGAACTGTCATCTGTGTGCAGGTGTCAAACATAAGGTTCTGCTGAGACGTCTCCTAGCCACTTTCTTTGATCGGTACGTGCTTTTGGGGGTTTGCTTTGGCTGTCCAGGAATTCAAAGCAATCACTGCCTTGTAAACGTGCTTTACAGAATATTCATTTGAATCTGTATTCTAATATCATTCCCCTCTGTTTTTTTTCCTACTTTTCCTTATCTATGATGGTCAAAGCTAAAATACCAGCTTTGCTGATTCTTCAGCTTAAAATATACACTGTGGTTACCCTCTGTAACAAGATGTTCCCAATAAGACACTTTTTCTCTGCATCTTTATAAGCACTCGCTCTCACCTGAAATCCAGGGCATAAGGATCTGTGTTTCTCTCCCTTTCTTGCAGGAACACGCTTGCCAATAGCTGCGGCACTGGAATCCGGTCCTCCACTAGTGATCCCAGCAGGAAGCCCCTGGACAGCAGGGTTCTTAATGCAGTGAAATGTAAGGAGAGGGAGAGATTTACTGCTGCTGTGTTTGAACAGCGTGCCAAGAACAAAAGACTAAGAAAGAGCTGAGATTTTAAACAAGGGAGGGCCATCTGGATTGTGTGATCACTGAAAATATCTGTGCGTTGAAATTGGGGTGTAAGAAAATTCAAATCAGTTCACTGAAATATTCCATGATTTTCAGAAACAACTTCATGTTTTTGTTTGAAGTGAGTGCTCTGTGTTTGATGATAGTGAAGCATGAAATTAGCCTTACTGTTCACATTACCTCAAATTTAGCTTGCTGTATTTTCCAGGCACTCGTCCTGCAGCCTAATTTTATTAGTAGAAGAGGTATAAGAAAACTGGGTTTATAAGCTGACAGCTGTAGAACTGACTGGTTCATGGTGTGAAATAATTTTGATAAACTTGGCTCTGGTCCTTCAGTCAGATTGATGCAAGTACTGGGATTCACCCTTGCCCATCTGACGTTGAGATCAGAGCCTCGAATGCTATGGGGGGGAGCAGGCTTTTGTTTTCCAGAAGCCTTTTTGGTATCTCTGTCACTGCTTTCCCTGGCCCATTTTGATCCTGGACACAACTAGGGGTCAAGGGGCCGTCATTTTTGGCATGTGGTTTTTTTTCTTCTTACACAGCAAATGGGTTCCCAAGAATTGGAAATGTTTGCTGTGTGCCTCAGACCTTATTAATGTGGATTAATCTGTTCCACAATCTTCACATAAGCAATTGTGTTAGTTTTACAGTCTATTTCCTTGAAAATGTTTTTATAAATCTGTTTTTAATTTATAAGTAAAATAGGAACCTTAGCGCACGTAATTACACTTAAAAAGGAATATGTAAAAGCGACATTGGTTTTACATATATGGTGTCAAGGGTAAGATTTTCTACATTTTAATGAATAAAAATTTGCTCTTTCATATCAGTGAGTCAGTGGCCGAGATACCAAGAACTAACTCCAGTGTCAGTGACACCTAAAAGCATAGGGCCAACCATGGAGCTGTGGTGGTGGACACTGGCTGGTAATCTGGCCTATTTCTAAATTGTGCAAGCAAGCCAATAAAGCATTACATTGAAAAAACCCGAGACTATTTTTAATCCATGCAGAAAAACGGTTTCAGTCTTAAAAAAAAATGTGGCATACAAGGCACCACAAACCAACTGGATAAATGTTTGCCTATTACAGTAATTCTCATGAATTCAAGAAGCACTTTAGCAGGGCAAAAGGTGCTTGCTGTCAGCTGCAAGCAAGAAGCAAGAAACTCTGTCCTTTAGAGCAGGCTGGTATTTAAATGCAATGAAGCCCATTTAATATATGCTTAATAAACAGTGCAAACGAGTGCCCTCCACCACCTTCTCCCCAGCCCCCAACTCTGTCTGAATAGTAAATCTTTATGTAAATATCTTGCTAGAAAATGAAAACTCAGGTGATTTTTTTTTTCTTTTTTTTTTTTTTTTTTTT
>NW_017729011.1:22157405-22164730 GCF_001723915.1 Gavialis gangeticus
TTTTTTTTTTTTTTTTTTGGTGGGGGTGGGGAGGATTTGTTAAATCGGTCTTTCCTCTCTCTAATTGCTGCTAAACTCCTGGGGCCTGTAGATCTACAAGGCATGGAAGGGAGAGGATCAAGGTGACGAAGGCTATTTAATTTATCAAGCCAGGAACACTGGACTGCCTTTTAATGACCTGAGCCAAAATTTGTGCATTTAGAAAACAAAGACTGAGTCCCAGAGAAAGGAAGAAGCTTTTGGCTGAGGGCTCAATCCTGCAAAGTGCTGAGAACCCCCCAAGAGGTGCTCAGCACCTGCTACTCCATCTCCAGGAGATGGCAACTCTGTGTGAAGCTGATGTTCATGAGTATCCATGGGTGGCATGTGACAGTCACTGTGTCCATAAGCATCAAGGAATTGCTAGTGTATGTGATACCGTTGCATGATGGCATTAACTGCTCAGTTATTCAGCGAGAGCCAAAGTAAATGACCACCAAAACCCAGTCGCCTTGTACAGGCAGCTCCTCACGCAGGTACGTGGGGCACTTTTATGATTTTGTCACCATTGAAGGACTTGCTCCTTCTCCCCACTATCTTTTAGATGATATTTTACCCCTAACTAAACTACAGGACTAATAAAATCCTACTAGATAGAGAAACCTTGGGAACAATGTAAGTCCTGGAGTGCCTGCTGGGGAGGTTTCACCACACAGTGGCAACATCTAGGATATAAACTCTTGTGTTTCTGGGTATAAGCCAGGTCTTAACTGCCTGGGCTCAAGAAGGAATTCTCCCCATGGAGTCCCTTGCATCTTCTCCTGTAGTAGTTCTGGCTGCTGCTGAGATGGGATATGGGACGAGAGGGATCACTGAACTCGCCCAGAAAAAACAGTTCTTTACCTGATAAAAGAATGTGCTCCCTCCCAGATCTAAAACTATCTGCCCGTGAGCAAAGTCTTCTGACCCACTGATTGACTGGGACAAAGGCTTCGCTCACACGAGCCTCTTTGACATTTGCCTATTTTAACAGTCCTTAGTTTTTTTTCTGTCCATGTCTTTGCAGTGTATTGCCAGAATTTTGCCCCAAGCTTTAAGGAAAGTGAGATGAATGTTATTGCCGCGGATATGTGTACCAACGCCCGACGAGTGCGCAAGCGCTGGCTTCCGAAGATTAAATCCATGTTGCCCGAGGGGATGGAGATGTACCGCACGGTCATGGGCTCCACAACAAACAGCGTTCCCTTGGATCCAGAGTTCCAGTCTCCCACGGCTCAAGTCTTTGAGCAGCGAATCTATGCAGAGAGGAGGAGTGATTCAGGAACGATAGTAGCTTTGAGAACTAACACAGTCAATGTAGATCTAAGCAATGGATCCAACCAGTCATTTGAACAGAGTGAGGATGCGGAAGGAGCTGGCTCCGTCATACAGGAGGCAGCTGGCACAGATGCCATGGCATCAGAAACCCAAAGCACTCCACAACCTTTCGAACAAGGTTCTGGTTCCGCTAGCCGGCCAGAAACTCCCGTGAGAAGACAAGATGGTACTTATGGAGGGACTTTATAAAAAGAGAGAAAACGTTTTGTGACCTATAAGGGATCTGTAATACTAAAGCTGCTTGCATGCATTACTAATACAAAAAAATGTGATCAAGCCACTTACCTACTGAACTGCTACTGTTGCCTGAAAAAAATGTGATTTTTATTCTGCTTGTATTTAAAATTTATGAAGGAAATAATCGCATTCGTTATACTGTAAATGACTAGGTCTATGGTGACCTACTTAAAACTATTGGGCTTCTTTTTTTGATATTCCTGAGGTTAGTCTATAAGACTGTAGCTTTTTTTTATTTTTTTTTTCCTTAAAAGAAGGGGAGGAAAAAAGCTAGACATCTCCCCCCCCACCACCACCATATCATCACCCTATGCATTATTCAACTCAGAAGTAAAGCCATCATTAACTTCTTCCTCTAAAGAAAGTTTTACCGTCACTTAACAGGAAAGCAGGATACGTTAGGGTAGACGTAGTCTGACTGGAGTCATTTTTATTTGCGAGAATGGCTCTGGCAAGGTGGGGTGGGGGCGGGTATTGCTAAACACTTCAATGATCAGAGAACAGATCCTTAACATTAGTGTTGCTAAGCATGATGCTGTAACTAAGGTCTAAGGGCTCTTCAGTGTCTGTCCACTGATTTCTTTTTTTTTTTTATTTTTTTCAGTTGCAGGACGGAGTGGCCACATCTTTTATTTGATATGTGATATATGCAGGGAGGACTGCATGGTCATTGCAGATGAGACCCTGAGCTTACATTTTCCCTGCAGTGTGTAACTGTTGGGTTTGGGGTTTTTTTCTCCCAGAGCCATTCCTTTTCATTTCCCCCTCATTCTCCTGCTAGCACAAGCTGTAGCCTGATACTACCAGCTTCTTAACTGAACCATTTCCTATGACCTTATTTCTGATTGCCACCTCCTTTACCTTGTGGCAGTGACGAGAGCAAACAGTCCACCTCTTTCATAGGCTAATAGACTTTAATCATTGACTCAATCCAATCATTGAGTCAGATTGTAACCGTTTCAGAGAGAAACTTTAATGCACCATTGGGAGAACATATTTGTATATAATGTTGTTTTGTTTTTTTTCCTTAAAAAACTTAAAGGTGAAGGTCGTAGGGGGTGGAATGATAGTTGGAAGCAAAAACGTAACCGGCAGGTGGAGCAAGCCTCACTGCGATTCTGCTGTACTTAACAGTAATGGTTTGAATGAGCATGGCTTCCAGTGATGTACTTGTTAAATGCCTTGGATTGAGGGAGCAATAGGATTTAACTTCTAGGCAAGTACTTGATGGAAGGGGCATCCATCACATCCTCCCTCCGATTGAGGTGCTTGTAAGACCAGAAGATAACGATTTCCCCCCCACACACGCACACACGCACGCGTGTGCTACTGTAACTTAATTTTTTTAATTTAACATCCTGATTAAGGCACAGGTTTGAGGGGCCCTGCAGGAGTGAAAAATCTGTCATCACTTCCAGGAAACTCACTGTTGACTTGGGGTCCACAGAGTTGCACAGTACAGCACAGCTGCCAGTTTTCAGGAAACAAAAGTCATTCTCCTATATAACTGACAGCAGCCACCAAGCACTGTCCCTCTTAAAGAACAGCGAGTTTTGTGCCAAGCAGACTAGATCTGTTGGAAATAGTAACTCTCCTTCCAGCTGTGGAAGCCTGTTGAGGCATCTGCCTAAATCAGACCGGCCTAGGCTGAAACACCTCAATAGCTCTGTAGTCTAGACCAGTCTCCTATAGTCTGCTCTTAATTTTTAACAGTTGAAAGTGTAATAGAAGAGAAAAACACCAGATTTATATTTATTGCTTTTTGGCTTTCTCCTTCTTCCATGAAGTACTTTGCCTTCCAACATGCCTTCATGGAAAAGGGAGGGGTGAAATATTTGTTCTTTTGACGTCCTTCGCGGTGCATTTGGTGACACTTTGCCTTCTCGGTTCCGTGCCTATCGAGACACTGAGGCACGCATTATTATTATGCAATAACACACACTGTGTCGTGTCCGACTGTTAGAGCCATGCGTTCAGTGAAGGGGTGGCTGGTACGTGTGCAGATAGATGTGCAAGTCGTAGCGAAAGTTTGTCCAGCTGAGTGGGACGTGTGCGCTCACACTCTCTGCGTGTCGACTTCTCGTGAGGGCTTTCATTTTGGAAACCTTAGTTCAGGAATTCCCCAAAGTGACAGTAAACCTTTCCTAACGGTAGCAATGCTACCCCAGGACTTCCGGGGACGTATTGGGTACAAAGCATGGCACGCTGTTCACAGGTCACGCTTCTCCATTATCGTGCTTCTTCCTTAAGTCCCATTATTCAGTTTGTACTACTTGCAGAGGTGTGAGAGGTTTGCAGGGTTTTGCTGGTGGGAGTCAGGGGCTCTGCGCGTGCTGTGAGCCAACACAAAGACAATGGTGTACGGGGAAAAAAGGGAAATACCAGGTGCTCGCTGGTATGAAGCAGATGCTTGGTAGTGTCGAGCTTGGAATGCCTTTAAGTTTCGGGGAAAGTGATGTGAAAGCCAAATACGGCTGGTTTTGGTTTTGGTTGGTTTGTTTTACTGTGACTAAAATGCCTATTTTAAATTATCACTTACAATTTTCTTATGAAGATGAAGTTTTGAAACTATGAACAAGTGCAAAGTGCACAGTTAGTCACTCGCTAGTGATACTGGTGACTATTTATTTTGGGGTGGGGTTTTTTTTTTTGTTTCTTGGGTTTTTTTGGTTACTGTGTTCACGGACAGTGCTTTGCTCAGGGTTTTGCTCCCCTCTTGGTCTTCAAGGAGTATAAGGGTGACCCAGCCTTTGGCCATTTGTTGAGGGTTTTTCATTGTTGTGGCTGTGGTTTCTTCTAGACGTGAAGCTGTGATTGCATCTAAATAGCAAAGCTCTCCAACACTGAGTGTGTTCCAGCCTCCTTCTCTGTTTGCTGTGAGTAAAATACACTGCTTGGGTTATTTCTGCCTTCCATCTTGCATAGCTCTGAGCTCTGCATGGATTGAACCAGGCCAGATAGCAGAGTTGGGTAGTCTGTCCTCCCCGCTCACCTGGATCGATGCCCTGTACACCTATGCAAAGTTGTGGGGCTGGGGGGGGCAGGGTGGGTGAAGAGCTGCATCCACAGGGCCGATGATATTCTTCATGTGCATTTGCGTTTTGAAGCGATGGGCTGTATTTGCACTTTGCCCATTTCTTGTGAATGAAACTTTTCTCTCGCTGTTTGTAGTGTCCATTCTTGACTAACCGAGTGCCCAGAGCTTGCCCCGTGTTCTGTTTGCGTGGCTTGTCCGCGTGGCTGGCAGAATACCACGGGGCATACGCACTTTCTGAGCTTCATAGTAGATGGGTGCTTGGGTACCACGTGCCAGGATATGGCCCTAAGAGTATATCTTACTAAAGGAACTATAGGGGACCATAGAGCTAGGCATGCATTGGGCTGCCTTTTCTTTTCCTTTTTTTTGTTCCAAAGAGTTTGAGTGGTCCAGTTCTTTAGCCGTATAACCATAACACCCAGGTAAATGTCTACATGGAAATTACATCTCAGTTAGACAGACCAAACCCTCTGGTGAGCGAGGGCTCACTGGGTCAGCGCCGTTCCTGAGGAACAGCTGCATTTGCCGCACATCCTCCGGCGACTTGGCTAAGTCCAAGACTGAAGGAGCTAGGGCATGGGGGAGACGAGACCTCAGTCTCTGCTTTATTAGACCTGCCCCTGGTGAATTCAGTCTTTGGAGTCCGGATGGCGTTGGGAACGCTGAGACCACCTCTCTCACTCTTTGATTTTATATTAATACAAAGCAAAAGAGAATGCTGCCTCCTTTTTTGTGGCATTTCTTCATGTTTGGTAAGTTTACTGAACCCTCAAATTGAGACTCACTGTTGGCTAAAGCTGCTCTGGACCAATCCTACCTAGAAAACAAATGCACCGAATGCCTGAACGGGGAGACCCTAGACTGAATTAGCAGCAGAAGTACTTGAATGATTTAGAATGGCTTAGAACAGAGAATATGAAGAGAGTCAAGTTGCACAGTGAAAATATATATATTTTTATACCTAGCACAACTTCCTGTATATTTTTTTTTTGTTTTGTTTTTTTTTCTTTTGGGGTTCTACTTTGGTTTCGTTTTCTGTTTTGGTTTAGGAAGGAAAACTTTTAAAATGTGAAGGGCGTAGGGTTTTTTTTCCTTATCTGGTAGATGAGGGCAAGCATTTTGCACTAATGTTTCCTGTGTGTGGAGGATTAATGATATGTTTGAAAATGTATATGGATAATGATTGTATTCTTCAGAAAAAAAAGTAATCCCTTTAAAATACTGAATGTAAAGTGAAAACAGAGCAGTCCATTGATTGTACGGGGCTTTCCTGAGTGCCTTAGAATTTTTTGATCATTTTTTCCAAGGAAACTAGATTAAGGAGATCAGACCATAACCAACTCCTCCCTCCTCTTTGTTTACAACACTATTTTAAATTATAGAACTTGGGGCTGCTTTATAATGTGAATAGCAAACTGCATTCATCTGGTAGTATAAAATCAAAGCATCAGTATTTATGGTATGTCTGCACCTTTATTCTTATGCTTGACTATTAGCAATATTACATGTATATTGTATATCTAAAGTTATATCAAGCACCTTTTAAAAAAAACTGAATGGAGTTTAAGCTTACAAGTTACATGCAGTTGCCATATAGTGTAGAACCCAAACCCTCTCCTCCTCCTTGTTAGCTTGAAATTAAGAGCAATGTCCTGATTACGGTTGCCTGGTAGAAGGGTAGCATGACCTTCTGCTGAATCTCTGTCCACCCTGTGTTAATAATGAACAATTCCACACGTGGCTAAGGTTTGCGGAAAGCATCTGAACGCTGCGCGGTCGGGTTTGGCTGGCCACGGGCACCTTCTGACCAAGGGGATGAAAGGTGCCCATGTTATGGAAAGATGCTGCAGTCTTTCTAGGCCTGATTCCTTCCTTCTTCACATCCACTCGCTAGTAACTGCACAGAAGTCAGTGGAGTGACCCTGATGTAAGTCCAGTGGGAGTAAGAAGGAAGAGGAGAAGCCTGGGGAAAAACTCAAGAAGAAAGATGCGTCCATTGTGCCACCGGCTTGCTTTAATATTGCCTTAGCTGATGTAATCTCTCCGCAGCCACTCCGTAAGGGGCTAAAGTTCTCTTTGGCTCAGCCACGTGCTGTCAGGTAGGCCTGCATGTTTTATTTCCCTCTTGATCATCCTCGTGCATGCTGCAACACTTTAATCGGGAGAGAGAAACAAAAGGTTAAACTTAACTTGCCACAACCTTTTTTTTTTTTTCTTTTCTTTTTTTTTTCTTTTATTAGCAGCACAAAACTGGAATTGTTCCCTATTTAACACATGTTTAAAGGACCATAGCATTCTAGACATGGTATTCGGCAAAGGACTGATGCATTTCCTCAGTCATTTTATTGCTAAGGTTTTGTTCAGATTGCTTATTTTTATGGAAATAACTTGCTGCAAGTGGAGAAGGGTGTATGGCCCATTAAACAACTGAAAACTAAGAGACAACCCCTGTTTGCCTCTGCCGGCAGTAAATTCTAAACACAAAATTGAGAGTTCATAGCTGTCTTGGGCTTCAACTACTGTTTCAAAGTGTTCCTGCTGTATGAATTTGTCATTATGTCAGTGAGCAAGCTCCACACGTGCATATTACCATGCCCAAGATATTCAGGGCTTGCTATGAGATGGTTCAAAAATGAGGGTTTAAGAAAAAAAACCAAAATAACCCAGTAAATTAAAAAAAAAAAAAAAAAAAAAA
>NW_017729011.1:22164811-22166716 GCF_001723915.1 Gavialis gangeticus
TTTTATTGTTAAAAAAAAAAAAAAAAAAAAAAAAAAAAATACGCCGAAGTCTAAAGCACTCAAATTGGAAAACCTTCAAGTGTTCCGACCAGTTTCTTCCATTGTAAGCGTTTTGCACACAAGCGTGATTTTTATGTCAAAATAAAAGCCAAAACTTGCAATACTATTTTTAGCAGACAAAAAAAAAAACTAAGTATAAATGTATAAATATTTTTGACTTGAACATTTGGATGGCACTTGATTCAAATAGAACATTAATCCTTTGGACAGAATGTTTGGGGAAAAAAAGACTTAAAGTACAAGGTTGTTTTTAAAGAGTCTGTGTAGGGTATTAAGTAGTACTGTAATTCATGACTGTTAAAAAAAATACTTTCTGTGCGATAAGAAAAATTTCACAGTACCACTGAATTATGTTTCTCAACTGTCTCAGCCACGAACGACGCTAGCTTTTTTTTTTTTTATATATATATAGTGCATTATTCACTAGTATTTATGTGCTGTTACTCTGTATAGTTAAGACTGTTATTTTGTAGCCATGGCTGACACACTATATCAGTAACTAAAAAAAAAAAAAAGACAAAGTGAAGACCCCCCCCACCTGCCAAGAATTCAAAATGTGCTCATAGCTGTTTTTCATATGACAAAAAAATCCATTTAAACCCCCCCCCGATGTGATCATTAATTGTAAACCGCTTTGTAAAATTCACATTTACAAAATAATAAAGTTAATTAAAATTAAAATGAAAAGTCCAGCTTGGCTTTTTCTTTCTGGGGCGCAGAAGGGAAGGGCGGTTAATCGTCACTGGGGGTGGGTTGAGAGCAAGGAGGTGCGGCAGGGCAGGAGCATGGGAGCTTGTGAGGATGGCAGGAGGGATGTGAGGAGGACATCCCAATTATGTGCAAAAATTGCTAGCTACAGGACAGGCAGTGAAGTGGCTTCCAGGTTTCTAGACCTGGTCCCAGGCCTGAACCAAATCCCCTCTGATCGGGAGTGAGAAGACTCCTGTTGGCTTTGAAATGGAGCGTATAAAACCTTGCAGGGATAAAACCAGCTCCGCAGTCTAAGGTTGGCCCATTTCTTCTGATGTACTTGTATCCAGTTAAGTAGCCCCTTACTGGAATTACAAATTACAACTCCATCTTCTGCGCGGAAACAGGGAGGATGTTACCAAACGTCCAGCCCATCACTGTGGCACAAGAAACTGCACGTGTCCAGGTGCATGAGACCTTCCTTGGGTTGTCTTAGCCCATCAAAGGAGGCTTTCTCGTGTTTCCCTGTTGTTAGGAATAAGTTGTATTTTGGCAACCAGCTGTCAGGAAGAGAGGTGTCTGCGGCTGCGGTGCTTGGAAGTGGAGAGGCAGCTGGAAGCACATTGGACCCACAGGCTTGGCAGGGACCAATGCCAAGGTAGGTGCAAGGTTGCCTTTTCTCTTAGCAGGTGGGCTCGTGGTGGCAGAGCCAGGCAGGGGTTGGGTTGGCTTCATTCAGTGCAAAGCCAACTGGGCAGAGAAAGCCTCAGATCATTCCCGTGGTGGGAGGACACTGCACCCTGGATTATTCCCAGAGGCGCTAGGACCCAGACCATATTGGGGGAATGTCCTGAAATCGGGGACATGTCCCTCAGCCCCCCCGGTCTGGAAACATGCGCCTCTTCCCCCAGCCTATGCTGGGTTTGCTCATCTCATCCAGCCCTGCTCAGCTGCCCTCCCCCTGGGAACTGAGCTTGGAGCAGTGCAGAGATCAGATGAGCCAGGTCCTGGGAACGTGGGGTGCTGGGGACTGAGCGGCCTCAGCAAGGAGGTGGGCAGAGGTAGGGGGCTGCAGTCTGGGGACCACGGGGATCTCTTCCGTCTTGACACCCATCTTGCTGGGGTCATCTGAGCCCAGCAGTCTTTCCTGCCCAA
>NW_017729011.1:22166746-22176037 GCF_001723915.1 Gavialis gangeticus
GGTCCCTTCCAACCCTAGAAACTATGAAACTATGAAGCCCTGGGTAGGGCAAGGCTGGTCTTCATCTAGTTTCTCCAGGCTTGGTAAGAGCCACCCCCAAGGGGAAAGGAGAAAGCCTGTGTCACACAGTATGGGCAGGGCAGGGGCATTGCTCATGTTCCAGGTGGGGAAACTGAGGCACGGAGCACCTTCATCTGGGCGCAGCAGGGAGCCTGCAGCAGCCTTAGTTCTGGAGCACCGGTGCAGCCCAGAGCGGCTCCTTCCCGGTTCATGGGAGCCAAAAGGTCCCTCCTCTGCCCCTTCCCTGCTGTGCCAGTGTCCAGCCTTGCCCCAGGCATCTCTCAGGGCTGGAAACATCCATCCATCTTTTGTCACCCACGTACATGGCACATGAGAGAGGATAGGACCCAGTGAGAGCCCCAGCTGGGGATGGGGGCGCCAGGCCATGGGGCAGGGACCAGCTGTTCTGCCCTTGCCTTGGTGAGGACCCGCAGCACAAGGGCTCCCACCAGTCTGGGGGCCCGCAGCCCATCGCTGCCTCTGCCCTGCCTGCGCCTCTGCCCCCTGGCAGTCGCCTTCCCCTGCCTAACCCCCACCTGGGGTCCCCTCCTCTATCCCCACTGATGGGGAGACAGGAGAGGGTTGCTCTGGGACCCTCTCTTCAGCCCAGGGTCTAGCCTGGGGCTGTTGCCTGCAGCAGCCATCAGATGGACAAAAGCCAGATCCCCCCCTGCCGCAGCCTGTGCTTCTAGGTGCTAAGAAACATCCCCTCCATGGCATTGCCTGGCAGCACTGATTTTGGGGCTGGATGGGATCAGACCTGCACCCAGGGCTGGGGGGCTCGGGGAACTGTCTTCATTCTGCATTTGCAGAGCCGTAGGGTGGCCACATTGAGACACAAGTCGTTGCTTGGGGCTTTCCTATGAAATTCCCCCTGCCAGGGAAATCAGCCAAACATTTCTCCAGACGGCAGGGAAACCCGCCCCCGCTCTCCACCCCAGTCCCCCTTATTTGCTGGACCCTACCATGGAAACAACTGGAGCACCTGAATCTTTTTCTTTTTTTTAATTGAATCCACCCCCCACTAAATCCACTCTCTGGCTCTTTCTCGGATTCAACTGCTGAGGTCAAAAAAGGATGCAGCGTCAGCCAAAAAATGTGGCTTCTTTGCTTCACTGAGCACTTTATGCCTATTCATAAAGGAAAACGTTAAACATTTTCCAAAAATACAGGCACATAAATTACTTCTGCAGGGGCAGGAGGGGCCTGCGCGCACTCGCTGTCTTAACCCCTGCCTTGCTTCGGACCCGGGCAGCAGGGGCAGGGGTCACCCCCAGGCCAGCCGGGGCAGGTGGCCTTCTCTGTCTAGATCCCTTCAGGCCCCGGGGATGTTAGGGAATGAGTTTGCTGGGTCTCTGTCCAGCCGAGTAGTGGGATATCTGGGTCAAAAGTTAGGGACTGTGGAGTTTTATCTCGTTACCTGGATTCGCTTTGGTGACCCCCCGGGTTTGTTCCTGGGGGTTTACTGCTCTTTGCTGTTCTCTCCTAGCACTGCGCCCTCGCAAAACCTCACTGTCTCTCTCTCTCTCTTTTCCCTTCCTTGTGTTTTGGATGCTAATTCCTCTCTCCTCCTTATACTCTGCTTTCTGCAGATCCTTTCACAGCCTCTGATGAAGGGAATTCATGAAAGCTTGTGCTCTCTCTCTATACATAGATCTTATTTAGTTGGTCTATAAAAAGCTGCATCTCTCCCCTGACTTCAGACCCTCCATGGAGTGGCAGATGGGGCAAAACTAGATCCACCCCTGCCTCCCCGCACGGCAGCACGGTGATTTTCAGCCCCCCAGGCTGTCCCGAGAGCCTTTCCAGGGTGCCGCGGGGTGTCCTACTATGTTGGCGGTGCTGGAAGGGCTAATGCCATATAACCTCAGACACGAGTCCGTCATGTTAAAGTCACTCTGCCTGGTCTTCCTCAGGTCTCTGCAGCACAGACTTGCTGTTTTTTTTTCCCATCGTGGAGAAAGGAGGGAACACCAACAGTGGGCAGAGGGGCTGGGAACAGCTGTAGTCGAATGGCAGCAAGGGGCTGTGATGTGCTGGGGTCTGTCCCAGCCTTGCCTGTGTTAGCTGGCGGTGCCCCTGAGTACTGCTGGGAATGGCAGCAACCCCGGAGCCCCCCTCCAGGCTGCTCTGCTGTCCCGCAATGCATGCAGCATCCCAGGGCAGTGCTGTAAGGTCCCTGCAGGCACGCCGAGCCCTCCCTGGGGCAGACAAGAGCACAGCACCCTGGCCACATGCCAGCCCTGCTGTTCCCTGCAAACCCCAAGAAGCACCAGCCACAGCCAGTGCAGTGAGGATGGGGGTCTGGGTGTAGAGCAGCGCCTGCCGCGGCTGAGACCTGCAACCCCTGGCATCCACCTCCCATAGTCCCAGCACCTGCCTTCCTGTGTTTCTCTGGGCTAAGGCCGTGCAAGTCCAGGTGCTCCACTTCACTTCAGCTTACAGCCAGCTTGCCTTTGCAAGGCCTTTGTACTGCAACATTTGGGCAGCAGGAGGAACCAGGGGCTTGCTTAGCAGCAGCCGCGCAGGCCAAAATGTCGGTGGGAGGGCGGGGAAAAGAGAGAAGTCATTTGAAAGTTTCAATTGGCCTTAGGACTTTGTTATGAGGCTTTTCGAATACAGAATCTAAATGGAGGGCTACATTTCCAAGCACCTTTGCAGATGGCTGCTCTCATCCCGCTCTGCCTCTGCAGATCTTTTATTTGCAACAC
Source organism: Gavialis gangeticus (assembly GCF_001723915.1). Classification (NCBI taxonomy): domain Eukaryota; kingdom Metazoa; phylum Chordata; order Crocodylia; family Gavialidae; genus Gavialis; species Gavialis gangeticus. The sequence continues at coordinate 22,169,518 of NW_017729011.1, forward strand.
GCCTGTAGTGGGCAACCCATTCAAGGTCCCACCCTGACGGGATGGGGTAGAAGTGGGTTCGTGATGACAAACAGGTTGAATCACAAGCACCAGAAGAAATGTTTTGCCCAAAACCCCCTATTCTGTGCACACAGGCTGGACCCACGGGACGCTCTGCGGTGCATAAAGATAAGTATGGGCTAAGTCTGCCCCGGGGGGGCAAAAAATTAATTGTGCATGAAGTAACGTTTCTACAGGAAGCATGTGCGGAGGGGTGTTGGGGTGTTAAAATCCTAAGCTAGGGTAGCAGAAAATCACCTCTGCCGTTGGCCTACTTCTTCACAAATGCTTCCTAAATCAGGACAAGTGTGAGCAAGACAGACTGGGAGGACTGTAATTCTGTTCTCTGTAATTTTTGTCTTTTTTTTTTTCCCTCAACCCAATTGGCCATAAAATTGCTGAGAAGCTGCATTTCCTTTGGTTATCAAAAAAAAAGAAAAGAAAAAAAAATTAAAGCCCACCAAACCCCACTAGCACTTGGGGTTTTTATTTCATCTCGTCTCTGCGAAGGAAAAAAACACAGAAACTTGGATCCTCGTGTACAACACATACCGCTGTGTTATATAAACCATTTCAAACTGATTTATTCTAAATGAGTTGTTATAATCAGAATTTTCCTTATGAGCAGCTTTCTTGCAAACGTCAGTATTTCAGAAAAACCATCATGCGGCTGCTCCAATATTTCAAACTGATTACTTATAAACACCATTTCTAAAATTAGGTCTTTGGTGTGCAGCATTGTCAGAGTGGGTGTATTATGATCTGCAGAGAGTATAAAAAGATAAATGAGTTATTTAACAAAGTAAACGATGTCGCTGTAGAAATGTGGAGAGGGAGAAGGGGGTGGGTTGGGAGGGAACGGCCTTTTTAAATGGCAATATAATGCTTCTTTCATTATAATGTAGAATTTCTATAAGCTGAAATGGGCTAGAACTGCGATCGCCAACTCACCCCAGAAAAAAAAGACTGGTGGCAAAAACACAGCAGATAGGAAAAATGTTTCATCTCTGGATGACAAGTATGAAATGTCTGCCCTTCCTTTACCCACGGCAGAGAGAATGAAGACTGGGATTTGCATGCGGTGGGAAGTGGCATCGCTGCATCAGTCCTAGGGCACCTCTGCCAATTGACCTTATCCGGTGCCAGGTTTGAACATTAAAAGGAGCAGGTAATACAGACTGAGCTAAACGCCCTATTTTTATGAAGCTTACTTGCATTTCAGCTGCATCCAAGGAGCCCGTCGCCGCCCAGGGTGCTCGGTGCTGCAGGGCCTCGCTGCCATCCTGAACTTGAGCAGCAGTCGTAGCAGTGTGGAAAGGACGGGGCATGATTTGTTTGACAGGGGATTGGTGTCACCCTGGCTTTGCACATCTCCCCCTTGCTCCCACCCAGGTTTATAGTGACTTGCTTTGCTCCTGGGAGTGGAAGAGAGGAGGGTATTTGGCCTTCTGCTTGGCTGCCCTGGGCATGTGTGCCCCACTTACTCCCCTGAGATCCAATCGCCTACTGCCCTCCATGGTGCACAAAGGGTGGGAAATCTGAAAGGCAAGCCCTGCCCAGATGTTGGTACCACCTGCCATGCACACATTGCCTTTCCCCACCGCTTCCCCTTGAAACAGAGAGTGTCCCGCCTGTAGGGATGCACGCATGTTTGCCGTGTTACGCTCCATGTGCTCACGGACTGAGAAACTGAGGCAGGCATGGCACTAGCCTGAGGGTTGGGGCCCTGCCCTGGAGCTCGGGAGACGATGCCACCCCCTACGTGCCCTGGGTCACCTTTGGCAAGTCACTGAAGGCAAAGTTATACTCTGCCGACTACGTGTCTATAGTGCCCTTGGATGTCTAAATCTGAGCTAAACTGTAGCTTGCCTCCCGTTTCCATCTGATTCTACCCGGCATGTCTAGGCTTGGCCAACCAGGAGGTGACTACTAGGTCCTTGTCTATCTAGGTCTGGATCTGCATAGGGATGCATGTAAATCCCACACGTCTCTAACCCTAACCCTAACCCTAAGCTTGAGTCCGACCAAACCCACAGGTGACTGCCCTTGCCTCCCTCCTTCTCTGCCAAACAGGTGCCGGAAAGCAAAGGTGGGTTTTTTCCCTAAGTCTGTCTGGGTCTCCGTTCCCTCTCGCCTTTTCTCTTACTTCTAGGGACATTGTGGGGGATAAATCCAGTGGTAATAAGGAAGGGCTTAGATACTATAGTGGTAGGGGGCCCAATCTCTGGCTCAAATAAATTAGGAAAAGGGATGGTTGTCTCCTGCAGAGGGAGAAAATGGTCCAGGTTGAAATTTTAGGCCAGAGAGACTTGGCTGTGGAAGGTGATGCGATGGGTGATGGTAGATGGGTGATGGTCAAGTAAAGAGAAGACGGGGGAGATGTAGGAGAGGAGTCCTATCAAATGCAGGTGACAGGGTGAAGTGTCACGTGCGGACTCCTGTCTCCACCCATTCCTCCATTTCACCAGGGAGGCTCTTTCCAGAAATGAGAGGATGGTTAATGACTCGGGCCCTGCTTGTGCCACCTTGACCCTTCACGAGTACGCTCCCTTGGGGACTCCACAGCCTGGCCTTTACTATCACCAGGAAGGTAATATTTCCTGGAAGCAGAGATGAATGCTTTAACGGGGTGCCAGTTTGGGAAGGTGCCCCCTCGGGTAATTCACAACGTGAATCTGGGCTTTGCTGTATGAATTCTTCCCAGCCCAGCCAGCCAGCAACAACTGTTCAACGCCAAAACCACAACTAGGACAAGCTCGGTACATGGATCTATTACTGATAAGCTGCCGCATGAACCAGTAAGTAATAATAATAACACGATTGAAACAAGAGCTCGACAGAATCCCATTTGGGCTTGAAGGATTTTCCTGGGAATATGAGCTCCTGGCCTCGTAATTCTGAAAAACAAGGCAAACGTTTCCTGCCATCACAATCAATATTGGCATGAATATGTATGATGTCACATTCAAATGATTCCCATGAATAAATTAAGCGCGCACAGATGAGTTACGAGGGAGCCTGTGTTCAGGCCGTTAACTTGCAAATACTGTATTTCAGCCATTAGAAGTTTCTGGCACGGATGCAAGAGAAAGCAGATAGTTTACAACTTGGCCCGTCCCGAGTGTTTATATCCGTGGCCATGAGGCCACAAGTTCGAAATGTTCCATCCAGCAGGTTGGGTTTTACGTGTTCCCAGCGGCGGTTATGTTGGAGAGCTGAGACTGTGGGACACGGCTGTTTTTCATTCCAGCAGCCCTTACGGACGACTGCATGCCTTCGACCCGGGCTGAACGAAGCTTTCGTGTGAGCACTGTCAGAGCGGTAGATGATCGGGGAAGGTTATATAAAAATGGCAGCCTCTTACTCGCCGGGCGGACTCACTGCAGTGCAGTCGGCGTCGTGTGCTCTCATGGCTGTGACCAAAAATAGTTTTTTTATTCCTGTTAACCCTGCCGAGCCAAAATAGCTACAGAAAAGCAAGTCTGCCTCTGTTCCAGCTTGGGCATCATCATGCCTCGGGGCACAGACGCACAAATGAGTTTCCATGGGGAGAGGTAACCTGGGCCTGACAGTACACGGGTAACTGCCTGTGCACGCACTCTTAGTCCACAGTGGGTACGTCTACATGAGACACTTACTGCTCATTAGCTTAATAACACTGTGCAGTAGCGTGGCGGTTAAAAACCATGCTAATAGCCTACGGCGCAGTGTTGTGAGGCTAATGCACAGTAAATGTCACAAAATAACCGTGCACTGGCACTACTGCGCAGTATCTCTAGTTACTGTGCATTTAGCTGCTACTTCATTAAAGAAGCGCTGAACTAAATGCGCAGTACTTAAGGTGCATTAATGAACATGTAGACGCACCCAGTAGGTGCTCAGCAAAGGAACATTAACTCCCCCTGGTCTACAGCTGGAACAGGCCAGACTGCTTCTTGCACCAAAGCTTCCTTTGGAAAGTGGCTTTACATAGATTTCGTAGACGTTCGGGCTGGGAGGGACCTCGGAAGATGGTCGAGTCCAGCCCCCTGCCCCAGGGGAGGAAGTCAGCTGGGGTCATAGGATCCCACCAAGATAGGCATCCAAGATGGGCATTTCAAGCCAGCCTTTCATGGAAAATGTTCATGACAGCAGCTGCCCTCTCTGCTCCCAGGGAAATCCGTGGGGGCTCTGGGCACTTCCCACATCTCAGCACCAGGCCTGGGATATTAGCTTGAGGCTTTGCTGATGATGTGACATCCTTTTCATTCTCCTCCGCAGAAAGACGGTGTGCCTGAGCTCACAAGCAACAACAGCTGGTGGTTTCTACATGCATTCCTCGTTGACAGCACAGACTGACTGTCCACTATATGTCCAGTCCAGTGTGATGGGCATTTGCAATATCTGCTCCCCCAAGCACTAGGGTTGGCATAACACTGGATTGCAGGTCAGTACCAGAACCCCCACGCTGGACTGGAGTAATGGGACAGTGCTGCAGCCCAGGACCGATGTCCGTCGGCAGAGCTGTGGGGCATCTACAGGGACGACTGGCAGAAGGGCAAAGTGTTGCAGGTCAGACTGAGCTGCATTAGAAGAGACGGGCGAGATGGCAGCATCTGGCCCACAGCCCTATTGTCATGTTACTCTTTTCTAATTTTCTTCAGCCCCAAAGTCTCCCACAGACTTGCCTTTTTTTTTCCAGAAAAAAATAATGCTTTTGGTTTACTCGCAGTTCATTTGAGGACAGAGGGATCTGGTTTTTAAGAACCTGACCTTAACGAGTCTTCAGTTTTTAGGAACCCCTCCTGCAAGATGGATGGCAGAGGTCTGTATCTACTAAAACTTTATACCTTCAGTTAGTTTAGTTGTTTCCCTCCACGCCTATGCCCAGCTTTTAATCACTAGAATTATTACAGGCCCATTCAAGATGCTGTTCAGTGTCCTTCTTTAAATATGTTAAATAATGATGATGTAGTATTACAGCCATGTCTGAAATTACCATGCGCTGCGCTCCCAAGAGAACCCTGTAATTGTGTAATAACTTGAGATGGAAGATAAGGAGAGAGAGACCTGACATCCAGAGATAAATTAGAAGTCTAAAGATTCTTGAATTTCCAGGAAAAAAAATCATTTTTCTCAGAGCTTGGCAATGACCAGTTTTCCCCCACTTCTCCCGCCCTCTCACTCAACCAAACGGATTGGAAATTGCTCCAGCCATTATAGCCCTCATTGATTTGCGCAGGTTCAGGCTTCTTCCAGTTCCTTTACCGATGGGCGTTTCTTCCACCAGCTGGTGCTTTGACATTTGATGAGGTGCAATCCCAGGAAGCCATTTAGGTTTTGCACCAGTTTGGTTTTGGCGAACACAGAGCGCTGTCTCCAACCCAGTTCCTTCTGTGTCTTCAACCTCCAGCATTTGGGGTTGCTCAGCTAAATGAACCTGACTTCAGCTGTCTTGATGGTCTGATCAAAGTCTTTCCTGCCCAAGTGCAGGGGGCTGGACCCGATGATCTTGTAAGGTCCCTTCCAGCCCCTAACATCTATGAAACTATGAAAAGGCACATTGCTGACTAGAGAGGCTGAAGAAGGGGATTTGTGTAGGACACACCAGACAAGATTGTTCTAACTCAGTTAATCCGCCCGTTATTGCTGCCCAAGTTGGCGATCTCTACAGCCACCTGGAAGGGCTTGTCTACATAACGGAAGAGCTTCGAATAGTGAGGATTGACTGCGGGGTTGTTGGCTGTAGTCGTGTTGGTCTAAGGACAGAGGCAGGCAAGGGTCTTTGAATAGATGTGATATCTTTTATTAGCCCAACTAAACTGAGGAATGACTGTCACACTTCAGATCCAGGCCCATGTTATTTGTCACTAGCTTCCTGTGGCAGCCAACTGCTGAGCACAGGCCCTCCCAGGGAGGACCTTGCGGTGCTTGTCTGGGTCGCTATGCGATGCACAGGCACAACGTGGAGGAAGGTTAAACAGGTTTTGTACTGCCTGGTGTACAAACACTGCGCCACAGCAGCTGCGTTGTGCCCGATCTTTCATTTCGCTCACCTGCCCCTCATGCTCCGCAACTGCCCGGGGCAAGTTTCATAGTTTCGTAGTTTCTAGGGTCGGAAGGGACCTGAGCAGATCATCTAGTCCGACCCCCTGCCATGGCAGGAAAGAGCACTGGGGTCAAACGACCCCAGTAAGGTGGTCATCCAAACTCCTCTTAAAAACCCCCAGGGTGGGAGCCTGCACCACCTCACTTGGAAGCTGGTTCCAAACCCTAGCCGCCCTGACCGTGAAGTAGCGCCTCCTGATGTCCAACTTAAACCTTCCCTCCGCCAGCTTGTGACCATTGTTCCTGGTCACTCCTTGCGGCGCTCGGGGGAACAGGGACTCCCCCAGCGCCTGCTGATCCCCCCTAACCAGTTTATAACAGGCCACAAGATCCCCCCTCAGCCTTCTCTTTTGAAGGCTGAACAGGTTCAGGTCCCGCAACCTTTCCTCATAGG
>NW_017729011.1:22176464-22194878 GCF_001723915.1 Gavialis gangeticus
CCCCCAGCTTCCTAATGAGAATGGGGTGAGAGACAGTGTCAAAAGCCTTCCTGAAGTCTAGGAAAACTATATCCACTGCCACCCCTGCATCCAATGATTTAGTGACCTGGTCGTAAAAGGCCACCAGGTTGGTCTGACAGGACCTGCCGCTGATGAACCCGTGCTGGTTGCCCCTGAGCATGCAGCTCCCTGCTGGCCCCTCCTGGATGTGTGCCAGAATAATTTTCTCGAACAGCTTGCCCAGGATTGAGGTAAGACTGACTGGCCTGTAGTTCCCCTGCACAGCCCAGTTTTCACCAGGTTTCCCCACGTTTTGGAGAAAAGGGGTGTCTTGTGCCTTCATCTGTCCTCTTCTCTTGGGGGAACGTGAGGCCCTGCTGTGTCGTGGCTTCTCCTTTGCTGTAGCGACATCAAGAGAAGCTTGGTTTGCTCTGAACATTACCGCTCACTTCCCTCCCTTTATATGTCGAGATCCCGCTGTCTGTCACCTCTGAGTGATGCCGTCGGTTTCGCTCATGAATATCAAATGAGCGTTACGCTGCAAGTGGCAGTGAATTCTCAGTGTGGTTCTGGCAGGTCTACTTTTACATTGTTACAGAGGCAATATTTATTATTAAATGTGACTTATAGGCCCTACTCTTTTTTTTAATGTCTAACTGGTATTTTATTAACATACTATAAATGTCTTCTTTAATCTAAATGAAATCCTTGTTTGAGAAACTTAATTGAAAATGTGAATGCATTTAGTTATATTTCAACCACTGTTTACTTTGGGTCTCAAGACCAAGATAGGCCAGGTTTAAAATATGGGAGTATCTTAATGATCTATTAAAATCCCTGTCTGTCATCCACTCCAACAGAGAACTGCAAGGAAGCCTGTTGGAAGAGAGATTAAAAAACCCTCATCTTTCTTCTCATCTCTGTCTGGGGTCTTTGTATAGATTAGGCCCCTTGGAAAGAAGTGAGGCTCTTTGCAACATATTCTGTGATCACTGCACAGCCATTATTGCTCTTTGGTTTGATAGAGGTTAGGAGCCCCCGGCACCCCCTCCCTGTGCCAGGCTCTCTAGCGACCAGCGTGAAAGCACAGTCCCAATGTCAAACAGGACTCAGTGGGTATCGGACAAGCAGGCTTATAGGAGACAGTGAGGCAATAAACAGTTTCTCATCAGAAAAATAGAAGTCTAAGCTGTTACTTAATTGGACTAATGTCAAAGAGAAAGAGTTGTAGCATCACATCAGGGGAGGACATGAAAATACTTGAGGGAGTTCAGAGGTGGGGCAGAAAAATGGTCCAGAAGCTAGAAAACAAGTTTTATAATGTGAGCTTGGAGAAACTCCACTTATTTGGTTTCCTAAAGACAGGATCAAGGGGTGGCTTCAACTGTGTGCACAGGTACTTACGGGTGGCGAAGGGATTGCTGGTAGGGCAGGACAAAGACATTCCAAGAACCAAGGCCTGGAAACCAAAGATATTAAACTTCAACCTCAACATAAGCTGCAGGGAGGGGCATGAAGCCTTGGGACAGCGAGCTCAGCGCTGCTTGCAGCCCCACACAGGAAAATAGATATTTTTTCAAACAAAAACCCACCGATATGAACTGATCCTGTTGGATGCCCATGGGAGCCCCAGCTGGCCTTGCAGTCTGTGCATCTATGAATCTCCCGCAGCCATAGAGAGACCAGGATTGCCTGCTCCCACCTCAGCATGTCCAGGAGGCTTATAAGTCTCCATTAAGACAACGGCTGTAGTTACGTCTCGTGCTGCGGGCAACCTCCTAGCAAGGTCAGGAAGGAATTTTTCTGCCAGTGAGGTTCAGCTCCTCCTGACGCATGTGAGATTGGCCACAGCTGGAGACAGGACCTGGGGTGACATGGATTAGTGCCCCAAGTGGTACAAAGACTATGAATGTACCTGGTGTGCCTTGCTCACATGCTCAGGATCACACTGATCGCTGAGTTTTGGGTTGGGAAGGAATATACCTCCCCCTGCCGCCCCTGTCCCGGCTCCTGCAAATTTGGCGGGGGGGGAGGGTCTTATTCTGCACGATGGGGGATAGCTCCCTACTGGGAGGCTAAGCACCTCCTTGCCATTGCAGGGGCTTCAGGTGTCAGTGGCATGCGGGATCTCCCTGTTCTCTGCCTGCAGCAGTTTAGTCTCTTTTTAGGACTTAGCTGTGTTGGTCCAACCCCAGTTATTGGGCTGAGTATAGGGCAGAGCCCAGGGGCCTGTCCCATGTGGGAGGTCAAGGTAGATGACCTGATGGTCCCTTATGGCCTCCAGCTCTTGGACCCTATGGAAGGAGGTGTTTCGAAATGGAGGAAATATTTTTAAAGCCAGCAGAACTCGGGTGTCTGTAACCACCCCCCTTCACAGCCTCCTCCTATTCCCACCAAAGCCAGGGGGCAGATTGGAGTCATGGGAGATGTTGGGGCCTTTAAGTAACATCTTAAACTTCATGTGGAATATCCCATTTTTGGCTGGCTGGCAGACGTGATGCCTTGCAAACTGCCAAGAACGTTGCTGAAAAAGAAAAGCTATAAATAGCAAAATGTTTGACATTCCCTGAGCTCTGGCTCCTGTGACATACTAAGTATTTGTAACAAAAAAAAAAGTATGTAAATACATGCAATTCTTTATCTAGTGTTACCTACATATTTGTGGCATTTTTAAAAGTCTGCTTGAATAGGAAAGGGAGGTTGGGGGGAGTTGGATGTTTTAGATGTCAAGTGGGTGATGCAGGCAGCCCCAGAACCTGTCATTTGTCTTGAAAAAGCAGTTTGTGGAAGAAGAGATGCTAGGGCAGGGTCATAGGCCAGGATGTCCTCTGATGCTCGCTAAACGCCACTGTGCTGGGTAACTGAGAGCAGCAGAGCTGCATCAACCCACAGTGCCTACAGCGGGCAGGCCTTGCCAGCCCAAATCATTACCGATGTCATCTGTGATTGGGGGACTTGTTTCTGACCCCCACCCCCTCTTTGACAGTCTTGCTCTTGCTATCTTCATCCTTTTACTTAAGTCAGCTTTCAGTTGCACGGGTCATGGCTGCAGCTGGGGAAGGGGGCCTGAAGGTGGTTGGTCAATCCGTGTTGTGTACAAGTGCCCCCTCACCAAAGGGTGATGTTTCTCATGTGGAGGAAATCAGAGCACTGGTTCAAAGTCCCCAAACAAGAAGGGCTTTGTATGATCCTACATGGCTGTGCAAAGCCATCAGGGCTAATACAGACAAAAAAGACCTGGTCCAGATCTCCTGTTGGTTCATTGCAGCTATGCTGATTTACACCAGCTGAGGATTCAGCCCTTGGAAAATGTAGCAATTCCCAGCCAGGCTGGGCTCCTCCTTTCCTGCCAGGGGGTGCAGGACACCTGGAGAAAGATCTCTTAGTTGGGAAGCGTCCAAGCTGGCTATCGACGACTCGGTGGCTGATGCGCTGTTTGAAGCATGACCGTGTACTTTCACAGGGCTGGCAGAGGTGCCGGGCAGCACAACATGCCAGGTCTCACTCACGTCTTCTCCACTTTACCGTGGAGGGAGCAAGGAGCCCTGGGCAGCGCCAGATGGGTGCAGCAGAGCGAATGCTCCAGCTTCCTGCGATCAGCTCTGCAACGCGTTTCCCTCCTGACCTACAGGTCACTACTAGGAGATCTTGCTGGGAGATCTCCTGGGAGATCTTGCTTAGCTGATCCCAGGAGATCTTGCTTCACTGATGCACCACAGTCCTGGCCTGCAGGGCCCATGTCATGCCGATCTGTGGCTATTCACCCAGATCTGCCAGTGCCCTGCAGCTCTCTCCTCTCTACCGAGAACACCAATCCCTGTTCTTCCCTAAGTGAACTCTAACCATTGCACAGCATTGCTCTTTACCAAGGATGTGGTTTTTTCAGCAGAGGTGCACCCTCAAGAGCCCAAGGCGAGGCAGGGAAATGCTACTGCTTGGTTCTCACCAGGATCAGGTATGACGGTAGAGCTCTACAGGTAAGCAAGGGGCAAGGCCTTGAGTTGTATACGGGAGAGAGCTGCCCGGCCTCTTTGAGACACACTTGCGTGGAAAGGCAGAAGTGCACTTGCAGACTGCGGATAAGAGAACAGAAGTGGTACCAGCTGCTTCTTTCCTCTGTGCTGGTGCTCATGGAAATGTAATTGCTGTCTTGTAGACAGTGCATTGGGTTAAGGAGGCAAGACAGCTCCAATCCTTTTCAAGCCCTGGCCTGAGGTCTGAATGCTGCCCTGTAGACCAGGGAGAGCTGATTCATATTCAGCGTTTCCCCAAATCTTCCTTTTCATGGAGAAGTCACATTGTTAGCCTAAAACTCCTGGCAGGAGGAACCAGAGGAGTGAAATGTCCCCTTAAATTCAGTGATCCGGTTTGCGCTTCAGTGTGCAAATCCCGATCGTTTAGGCGGCACCAGGAGCTAAAATGGAAGTGACGTTTTGTGTCTTTTGACATTTCATTGTGAAGCCTCTTGCACCTCTCCCGCTAGGGCCTTGCCTGAAGCAATCCTCAGCTGCTGCACACAATTGAGGGCAAGTTCATTTGGTTCATTTGATCCAGTGCAGAAGCCCTTCCCAGGGAGATGCTGCGTCTGCACTTAGCTGGCATTGCCAAGGAGCCGGTTTGGGATGAGACACCCCCACCACCACCACCGTCACTCCGAGCCAAGGCTTTCTGTTATCGTTCAATTAAACACCCACATACTCTTAGGTTAGTTTGCAGCAAGACCTGCCCTGGGCCAAAACGAACCTTTCTAGCTTCACTGGGCATCGCACAGCAACTAGGATGATTCAAAAATCCTATTCACATTCCCCGGCGGACCAGACCTGCGCGGGTCCTATCCAGTGTCCGGTCCCCAGCTTTATCCCAGCACCATCTTCACCCCCCACAATAACGTGTGTCACGTGCTCAGAGCTGCGTGCGGGGGAAGAAAGTTCTTCCTCACCTTGTTAATATTTTTCGGAGCTGTATGAAAACCAAACAAATCGACCGAAAAAGGGCCTCTCTCTGGTTTCAGTTGAAAATTCCCATTTTCCACCCAAGCGTCCAGGTTTGCGTCAGCAAGTTAAAACCGCAAATCGGTTTTTAAAAGTTTTTCTCCCAACCTAAACTCCACATTTTCCACTGAAAACCTTCCCCCTTCAAATTCAGGTTTTAGCAACCAGAACCCCGATTTGGGGCGTCAAAGTTCAACCATCTTCTGTTTTCTCTCGACACATTCTGCTCACCGGTAACAGAGGAGTTGGAGTTTGCAGTCTTGCAATGCAAGTATGAAAGCTGATTTAGAGGCTTGATTAGAATAAAGTAGGTTTCTTTTTAATCATCTGTTTTCCACGGGGCCAAAATGTCCTTCCCAGCCGCTCTACCAGGGCTGTGGCTCTTCAGTTTTTGCACATTGTGCCCCCAGCTCCTTTGCCAGTGCGAACAGTAGTGGCTCATCTAGCCTCAGTGGACCTCTGCTGATTTACACAGGCTGAAGATATGGGCCTAACATTTTCTGCTGCTCTTTTTCATATAAATGCTCATTCCTTCTCAAATACTTAATTCATAGGATCGTAGACAACAAGGGTGGGGAGGGACCTCAGGACGTCGCATCTAGTCCACCCCCTGCTCCAAGCAGGACCAGCCCCAGCTCCATCATCCCAGCCAAGGCTTTGTCCACCCAGGTCTTAAACACCTCCAAGGAGAGAGACTCCACCACCTGTCCCAATGCTTCACCACCCTCCTAGCTAGAAAATTTTCCCTAATATCCAACCTCAACTTCCCTTGCTGCAGGTTGAGCCCATTGCTCCTCATTCTGGCATCCGCCCCCGCTGGGAACGGTCCAGCTCCAGTTAGATATTTGCACACCTGTATTTAAGTAGCTCTCGCCATCTAAAAGCCTTGCATGTAACTGGCATCATGCCACCTCGATGGCTGGTCACCGCTCAGCATTTCACGTGCCTCTGTGACTTCCAAGTGCACAGGGTAAAATGGCACCTGAGTAACCGCTTGCATCAGATGTCACAAATTAAGCAGAAATGTTAAAGAAATGTCAAAACTGATGTAGACTGGGAGGGTGATGGATAGATTGAAAGCAGGAAAAACTGCCTGTTTAAACCTCCTTGCAAACTCCGTGATTTTTACACCTTAGAAGTGAATGAAGCAGGTAGATCTGCTTATATCCTGCAAAGGCTGATAAGCCCCTTCAGCTCCTGGGGCTATACTTGTTTATAAAAATAAGTAAGTGTAAGTCTCTGCAGGATCGGGGCTTCGTTTCAGACCCCGGTTCCTCGCCGAGAGGTTCAGGGGATGGAAAAGGGTATCCAGAGGCCTTTTGTTTGTCAAGAGTCTGTATGCTGAGAGCTCTCCCCGTACCGACCTATTTGTGATGAGCTTAGCAAAATCACAGCGCCTGGCCTGAGCCAAAAAAAAAAAAGAGAGAGAGAGAAAGAGAATTCAGCATCCCCAGAGATGGCCCACGCAGCAATAAACCTGAGGGAAATGGGAAATTAATTTTTTATTGACATTTATAATACAATATAAGTACTATAAAAATCTGATTGCAACAATTAGCCTAAGATAAACCACAGGATAAGTGAGACAGTCCCAGCAAACATCCTGTTTGAAGGATGCAGCTGGCAACGTGTCATTGTTTACGAGGCGGGATCCGAATTGGTGTTGCTGCTCATTGCCCTCGAGTGGCAGCCCTGCGAGTTGGTCTGCGCTAGGGGCTGTACAGAGTCAAAGGAAAGATGAAAGCCAGAAAGTCTTTAGTGCAATGAGTCGGCGGAGATCTTCTCGCCGGACACCTGGCTGCAGGTAACGATGCTGTCCAAATTTTGGGAGCCAGCTGCAGCTCGTTACTGGAGAGCTGAGACGGAGAAGAAATACCCTGAGGGCACGCCTGGCTTTCTCTCGGGCAGGAGAGGTCGGCTGGCGTGCACCCGACTGTCTGCGTGTCGGGGGCGTAGGTTGTAGCCGTGTTGAGCTAAGGACGTGGGCAGACAAGGTCCTTTGGGTAAATGTGATTTCTTCTGTTAGACCAACTTGCAAAGAACAATTTTTCCAGCAATGTAGTTGGTCTAATAAAAGAAATCACGTTTACCCAAAGAACCGGGTCTGCCTGTCCATGCTTCCAGGGCCCCATCATTACAGGCTCTGGGTCCTTCCCAAGGAGTCAGCTATACAAAGAAGTCATGGTCACCTCTGTCCCTCTCCGTCCTGTAGGAGCAACGTGCTTATTTTTAAGTGTGTGGGAGAGAGAGAAACACCGAGACGGGGCGCTGTGCTATGCATCTGAGCTAAATCCAGACGCTAGCTTTGCTCCAGGGTCACAGTGTGCTGAGGGTGCCTAGATCCCTCCAAAGTTGAGGCCCGGTGGCAGAGAAAGTCCTTTTTTACCAAACCACTAGATCCTCGTCCCCATTCTTGGACAGTCTCACAGAATCGGCGGGGCTCGGCCAGCGTGACACTAGGGTCCGAGGGGGATGCCACCCTCCACCCCTGAGCCAGTCTTGGAGCAGAGACTTTCTCCGCTGCAGTGGAGAGCCTGTGCGGCTGACAGCCCCTGGGGGCATGGATCACGGAGGCCAATAGATAGACTTGGGCTTTTTAGTTTTAACCATCCTGGCTGCTTTGGCATGCCAGACAGAGCCAGGAGTCCTCGCTAGTGGGGAACGGTATAACAAAGCACCTTCTTTTGCAATACGTAGACGACCAGGACCACAGCAGAGCTAAGCGTGGCAGGATAGGACCTCCCTGAAGCAGTGGATTTAGGCCAGCCGACCCGGATGAACCCTGTATTTATCAGAGTTCGGTATTTCAAACTCTCTTGGGTTTCCTCAATAGTTTTGCCAGACGACACCCAGTCACTCTCAGCAAACAGCGGACGCGGTCCCGGCGCGAGCCGTCGAAGCCCAGAGGCAGAGCACACCTGCTCACGGCCCCCAGGTCTGGAGGCGCCTGCCTCCCGCTTTCCATATTTCTTTACATATGAATGAAGTGTGAGATTTATGTCGGAAAGAAACGTGGAGCAGATGCCATAAATCACCGGAGCAGAAGGCTTGCCACAGCAAAGGTTGGGGAACACTTCATGGATTTTCTTATTTATATGCATCTTTTGCACCGAGCCATTTTATAATAGACTGTAGAGCGGCACTCTAGCACTGGAGCCGGCTGATATATATCGCGCCGGACAGCAAATACAAATAGAGAGTGAAGGGTAGGGACTGCATCATTTCCTAACACACACAATTATGCCGGGATTGTTCTAGGGCTGTGACTTGGATGCCTCAGCGCTGAATTAGGATTGCCACGGCTCCCATAAATCAGGCGCTTGTGGCGAAGGGGTGCAGACATCACCTCTGGAACGTGATTGCAGGGCAGATGATGATCATGATAATGATGATGGTAATGGTGATGGCGATGCTGCTGCCGTGACTTTCAGTAATGGTAAGGTTACCCCAAAGCAGGGACTTCTGCAGCCTTATCGCTCACAAGCAATGCCTCAGTCAGAAATCAGGAGGGCTACTCTTGTTCTTTCATTTATTATTATGAGCAGCCCTACAGGAACCAAGCAGTGCATCCATGCAGCAGGCAAACCTTTTGGGAAGGGAAACAGCTCCGTGCCAAGGGTGTTACTGCAAAAAGCATCCGAGGATGACTTAAATCAATGGGGGCAAACTTTCTGGTAGATGTACCACAACTTAGCCCTACACCCTCCCTGAGTGTCGCTCCGATCCCCCCCCGCCTGATCTGCTGCTCAGCTTTCTGCACCTCTGCCACTGTTCTGCCTGCCCCCCTCCCGAATCTGCCGTGTGCCCCAAGCAGAGCCTGTCCGTCGGCGGTGGTCCCTCGAGGGTGATGTCCATCAGGGTTGATGGGTCCTCAGGTGGCTGAGGAGCCCAATTCTGGATGCACACATTCGTCGGCAATGGGGCATGTTGTTGCGTGGGGGAGTGGGATTCGTGGCCCCGGGTTGGTTTCCTTCTTCCTCTGCCACCTCAGTATCGAATCATTGGGCCTCAAAGTGGCGTGCACTTGGGTGGACCAGATGGCACCATGCCGAACGGTCAGCAGCTTGCTCCTCTGAGCCGTTGGTGTCAACACCTCGGTGCTTGAGGGTGACCTTGAGTGTGTCTTTGTACCGTTTCCTTTGGCCGCCCTTTGAGCGTTGGCCAACGGAGAGGTGGGAGAAGAGCATCTGGTGAAGGAGGCGGTTCTCGGACATCCGGACGTGGTGGCCCATCCATCGTCCTTTCTCAAGAGAAAGGCTTTCATGCTGATGGACGCAGCTTCATGGAGGATGCTCACGCTGGGCCGGCGGTTCTCCCATTTGATCCCCTGGATTCAACACAAGCACCGCTGGTGAAAGCTCTCGAGGGTCTTAATGTGCAGTCGGGAGACGGTCCAGGTTTCGCTGCAGTCGAGGAGGGTGGTCAGCATGACAGCCTTGCGAACCAGGACCTTTGTTGACTCCGAAGGTCTCTATTTTCGAACTTTGTCACAGCTTGAAGAAGGCAGCACTGGCGCAGTTGACCCGGTGCTGGACTTCTTCATCGATGGCAGCCTGTTGAGAGAGGCTGTCCTTGCCAGGGTGGCCACCCCTGAGCTAAATGCAGGTAAATTAAGATGCTTGGGTCTCTAAACAGCTAGGAGACTAGGGGTTAATGAACAGTGAGGCCCCTCTTGCTCAGCAGCTCTTTGACACGTTGGATGTCATCACCTCATCCTCGGCAATCCCTCGCAGGCGAGGATGATTGTCTTCCATGACATGTCTGAAGAAAGCTAATGAATATAACTTGCTTCGGGAGTCTGGACGAGATGGCCGGCCCGGCGAAGTCGACGTTGGATGATCATCAGCCCGATGCTAGTGGCGTTTGCTTGCAGGACGACGCTGATGCTGCTTCTGTCTTCACGCTGGATTGCAGGGGTCTTCTGCGGGCAGCGGTGACGACACCGCTCCAGCAGCTTGCGACATCTCCCACGCGTTGTCCTCACCTCAGCTCCGTGCGGTAAGGCGGGGATCACGACTGCGTGGTAAACCATGAGCTTGGCTTCAGGTCGTACGTCATGATCTTCCAACACCCGTTTCTTCAGGCTGCTCTCGCACATTTAGGGTGATGCTGGATTTCTTCATCGAT
This sequence comes from Gavialis gangeticus, assembly GCF_001723915.1. NCBI lineage: Eukaryota > Metazoa > Chordata > Crocodylia > Gavialidae > Gavialis > Gavialis gangeticus. Next base: position 22,186,583 of record NW_017729011.1, read on the forward strand.
GTCGGCCTTCTGCAAGAGATGGCTCCTGAGGTGCAAGGAAATACTCGTTGTTATTTAATGTAAGCGTCTAAAGCTGCACTGACTCCTGTCCTGTTCCTCCCTATAGGTCTTGCAACCACAGTAATCTAAATAGGCTCCAGAGGCCCGCTCCGGTCCAACAAACAGCCCTGGTAGCCGACTAAAACTGGGCGGCAGCTCGGCTCCGAGGTAAGTGCAGAGCATGTTACCCTCAGGGGAAGAGAAAGCCATGCTTCTTCATTGTGGCGCCCCTTGCTCCCGCGTGCATTGTATGGGGAGCCTGGGCATTTGCCTCGTGGCTGCGGGGGCCGCTCTGAGTCCTGTAAGATGGTCTGTGGACCTGGTCATAAGTCTCCTTATGCTTTATTTTTGCAAAGTGGGGATAAATGCCTAAAGCTGTTGAAGTATTGGGACGCTGGAGTCAGGAGGTGTCTCAGCGCTGCCTCTGGCTGAGTGAACGTCTCACCTGGCCCAGTCGTGCTCCTGGTGCTGCAGCTTGCTGGGCCGCTCCGCCTGCAAGGGGGGAAATGGCCTCTGCTTTTCGGACTGGCTCATCGGAGGTGGGCGCCCACTCAGTGAGGAGGGGCAGGTCCGCGCCATGACTCGCATGCCCAGCGTGAAAGCAGAATTAAACCACAACAACGTGAGCGGGAGGGGAAATGCATCAATGCCGCAAACTGCACCCGGCCTGAATAGCACGGAGGGGGCTGCCGGGCAGCTGGAACTTCCTCTCCCCAGCCTGAGACCTCAGGGGCAGGATTCGACCTTCGTTATGTGCGTGGAAAGCCCCCCGGCTCAGTGGGGCTCTGACTCCTAACCAGGATCTCTAACGACCAGTGCAATGCAAATGATTAATGCTAATAATTAACAAATGCCCTGCCCCGAATACAAAAGCCAAGTCATAACAATCTGACCACCCAGGGCTTTGCCGGGAAAGGGAGCGCAATTAAAATGCTGAAGCCGCGAAGCATTTCTTCAGCAATGCAAAGCCGTTCATTTTTTCAGGAGGAAACCCATCAGCCACTTCAGCAGCCGCAGGTTTGATTTAGAGGCAATATTAGACATCAGGAAGGTGAAGGCCCCACGAGGCTGTAGATAGCCCAGTGCCCTCGCCAGGACCAAGGATCCTGGGGTGCGTCAAGCGCTCAGACTTGCTGGCTGCTAAATGAGAGTGCAACACCGACAGCAGGAGCAATTAAATGAGCATCGCCTGCAAAGTTCAGGTGCGAGTTTTTACAGTTGCTGCAAGTTGCTGGAACTGGGGAAGCAATGCAACGTGTCTTTGATGGGATCTCCCTGGGCTGGTAAGAGAGGGGGGCTTCTGGGGCCCAGTTCACAAACATCAGTATGTGATCCCCCCTGGGAGGCAAAGGCGGTGATGAGGAGCACCTCTCGGGAGAAGCCCGGGTCATGGCCATGTGGTGACGTGCCCTTGGGCGGGTGCCGGGGCCGCAGCAGCTGGGAGCGCAGACAGCGGTGTGACGACTGATGATGCAGATTTGCAACCAGAATGAAGGTAATTATTAACTTGTGGTGCCTGCCCACGTGCCTAACAGAGGGATGCCGGGCAGAAGGGATTGGGTGACTTAGCCTCTTCGTTCGTGGCTCTGCGACTTGTTCGGAGCTTGGGGCTGGGACAGCAGGCCCCACCTGTGCTAGAGGAGGGAGTCAGTGGGTGGCCAGGCTGGAAGGTGCGGGGAAGCTTTGTGTCCACCCTGATCTGGATCCCAGGAAAGCTCTGTTGAGTCCTGGGTTCAGGAAGGAGCTCTACCTGGCCGGGGAGAGGGTTGCAAGTTGGGGCAAGGGGGTGTTACCCCATTTGCAAAGTTTCCGAGGATTTGCAGCCTAAGTTCATAGTGACGCTGCAGAAGAGGGAAGCACTATCCTCTTTCTACAACTGTCCTAGAGGGAAGATTAAGTGCCTTGCCCATGGTTACACAGGGAGTCTGTGGCAGAGCCAGAACTCATCTTGGTCTCCCAGCCTGGACTATCCTGCCAAACTCGGATCCCTCCTAGTGTCCTCCTGGTCACATCCACATGGCTTCCCTCCCAACCCTGGCTCTGCCTCCAACAAAATGAGCCCTGTCGACTTGCTCCCACCTGGGCCGTTCGGCAGAGCGCGCAGCTCGGTCACAGCCTTGAGCAGCTCGGAGCAGACTGGAGCCTCCCACCGACGCCTTGCCCGGGCCCTTTCACAAGAGTGTGCAACGCAGCCCTGGGGGCACCTCCGCATTACTCCGAGCTCTTCCCTGGACCGCAAGTGTTGGTGTCCGGTGCCCTGAAGTGGGGGGAGTGCATGGGGTTTATTTTGTCATCAGCTGTCCTATAGTTGGGAGGAGGCCACACAGAGGTCAAATCATAGAAAGTGAGGGTGGAAGGGACCTCACATCTAGTCCAACCCCCTGCTCCAAGCAGGACCAGCCCCAACTACATCATCCTAGCCAGGGCTTTGTCTACCTGGGTCTTAAACACCTCCAAGGATGGAGACACCGCCACCTCTCTGGGCAGCCTGTCCCAGTGCTTTTCTACCTTCCTCATGAGAGAGTTTTTCCTAATATCCAACCTCAACCTCCCTTGCTGCAACATGAGCCCATTGCTCCTTGTCCTGTTGTCTGCCCCCACTGAGACCAGTCCAGCTCCATCCTCTTTGCAGCCCCCCGGCATGAAGGTGAAGGCTGCTATTCAATCCCCCTCCGTCTCCTCTTCTGCAGACTAAATATCCCCAGTCCCCTCAGCCTCTCCTCATTAGTCCTGTCCCCCAGCCCCCAAACCATTTTCATTGCCCTGCCCTGGACTCTCTCCGATTTGTGCACCTCCTTTCTGCAGTGGAGGGGCCCAAACCAGACACAGGACTCCAGATGTGGGCGAGTGTTGTCCATGTCCGCCAAGCTCCGGGCCCAGCCTCTGCTTCAGGAAAAGGACGGCTAACTTGACTGTGCAAAGCAGGCCGGGAGCGTGATGCTTTCCCCAGGCTGTGAATAAAACAAGTCCTCCACAGACGCTATCCCGTTCTGCCGCAGAAAGCAGCACCCCCGGCAATGCCTGTTCTGCAGGGAAGTAACCATTTTGTCCCAAGGATAAAACATTGAGCAAGACTCTGCTTAACTTTTCCATGACACTTGCCCAGATGAAACGTGCTTCTGCTTGGAAAAAAAAAATAGACCCAAAAAAAAAAAAAAAGCCCAGATCATTCCAGTTCAACGCAAGGAGGAAAAAAATGCAGAGCCGCAAACTGAGAAGACAGATAAATCCTGGAGGGGATGTGATCTTGTTCCCCAGGCCAACAGGGAAGTTGCAATACATAAATTATCGCGCCTAAAAGCTTCCATAATTGAACTTGTATTTGATTCATCCTAAAGTACCACCAGGCCCTCTGCATCCAGTCGTTTGATTAGATGTCTGTATCTGGATGCCGTGTATGCTTGAAATAACATTACAGGAACAGAGATGGACAAGAGGATTCATTTGAATGGAAATCAATTTGATTAGAAAAGTAAATTACCCGGAGTATCAGAGCAGCATAATGCAGTCTGAATTAAAAAACGGCAAAAAAAACAACCCAGCAGTCACAAATACCTGGGCGTGAATGACCTGTCACTCTGCAGCGGGAGCCTCGGCGGGTGCTGTGGGGCACCCTTAAAGCACAGCCCTAAACCCTGCGAGTGAGCGGGGCTGTACAAGGGGCAGTGACTCTGTGTGTATGTGTATGCACGCACGCGTACATGTGTACTTGTGTGTGTGCATGTCTGTGCACACGCACTGATCCCAGGGTGGTGCGTCAGGGTTCAGGTCGTAGTTGCCTCTCAGAGCTCGGGGTATATGTGGGGTGCCAAGGGCACACTGGGCTGGGGTTCGGGTCAGGCTCCCCGGGCTGGGGTTAGTTAGTCTTGGCATTTAAGACAGGGGCTCTCCAGGCTTCATTGAGGATCTCGGTGAAGCTGAACCCGCCATGAACTGTATTGTGCAGCATGCTTCTCGGGGACCCGGTCCTAGGAGATTTCGGGGTGTAGCACGGAGCAGATGCTGTGGCTCCTTCTAGGAAAGGCTGCAGGCAGAATAGACGTGTCCTATGCAGAACGCACCGTTTTCATGCGAGTCCTATATACACCGTAGCTAATATTTGTAGTTTCCATCGATCCAGTGATGAGCATATTTTTTTTAGACCTGAACACTGCAGAGGGAGAGCAATCTATAACCAGGGGAAGAAGGGACCAATTTGGGCTTCTTAACTAACTGATCCTCTGTCGTTAGCAACAAGACCTGTGGCTGAAAAGCCCGCTCGTATCAGAGTTTATGGTGTAATAAATGAACGTGAAATGGGCTCTCCCTGCTTCCCCAGCAGGTTTTGGAGCTGAAAGAGCGACGTATGGCTCACCTAGTCATCTAGGGCAACAGAAATGGCACTTGGCGCTCGTGCGGATACAAGGGCAAGTTTAATTGCAGCACATGGCCGTGGGACAAGGGACAACGTGGAAGAATACCGATGAACTTCAGATCCCGATGGACACGCTGCTCCCTGCAACAGCCCAGCGGTCGCCTGGCTGCGTTTCCAGATTAACCGATGCAAGCTGCTCATCTACGGCCACTAGTGCAAACCTCGGGTTAACTAGAGGCTGCCTTTTCAAGATGGTGCCGTCTCCCTCGAAATCTGTGCTGCAGAAACGCTCTGGTGGCAGAATCGACGTCTCTCAGGTTACAACACCGCTCAGATCTGATGTGCAGGCCTGTTTTTCGTTAGCTGGTGCCTCCTTTTGAAAGCAGTGGAGCTATCCCTGGTTATCAGAGCAAGACGGGATTTTCTTTTTGCTTTTTTTGGGTTTTCATTGGGAAATGCTGATTTGTTGTTTTTGCAGCCACGTATCGGTTTTGGCACCGGAGAGCCAGGTTCGAGTGCTGGGCTCAGGCTCTTTTCACTGGATGGACTTGCACGTTGTAGCCGGTAAGGACGATGCTGGCCCGGGGCCACCTGTGCCGGGGCCTGGCTGAGCAGGCTGCGCGGTGACCTGAAACGAAGGTAGCTCCTGCTTTCAGTAAAGAGGGACAAAGGAGGCTTCGAGAAGGGTGTAACCCAGCCTGGAGAAGTCAAGCAGTCTAGCAGCACAGCTGAACACAGAGACCGGCAGGCATCGTCTGCAAGAGGATGAGGTCAAAGGTGGTCGGGACAAGGCTCCAAAATACATGCTGTGTCATCAGCGTGCCAAGAGAGTTCGGCTCAGGGTTTAATAGCGCGGTGGCCGGCTGGTCTATAAATAGCAATTGATTAGTAAAAGTGCATTTACGCCTTGTCAGTTATTGTGTGATAAGACGGCGGAGTTGCAGAGTTTGCTAAGCTGCACTATTTTATAAATAATCAATTGGTATTTAATTCCCATGCGATAACTGTCTTATTAAATCTAAATTTAATGTGTATTTGGGAAACCCTAATTTAAAGTGTTACTGCATGCACCATCTGGTGTGCTCTCTAAATACAAATGCAATACCATAATTCAGAATTACATCATAAAAGTAAGTTATAAGAGATTAAAATGCACAACTATGTTCTTCAGTCAAGGCAGGTTTTATGCTTTTTCTCCTGATTCGGATACAAATCACTGCAGAAGCCTTCTCCCCTGATTAAGTGATTTTTTTTTCCTGTTGGGATTTATTTAATGGCAAACAAGAACTCACTATAAGGAGAATCAAAAATAGGCGCTTGTTTGTGCTTCGATGTGCTGAGAAAGTCGAGTTCAACCTTTACAACAACACTCCAGTGCTTGTGATCCTCCATCAGTCCTGGACGGGATCGTGGTACTGCATGTGCTTTCAGGACCTGCCCAGCATAGGTTTGTGTGCCTTGTGGCTTAACCGTGTGTCATGGGTACTGCACTGCCAACAGCGGGTGGAGATTCTCGGTTGGATCGGGCATGACCTCGGCTTTGGAAGCGGGGTCCGAGTTAAAAACCTACAACCTTTCAAATCCCTGGAGCGTAAGTGGTAACAGAGAGGTCCTGCGGGGCCTGGCGTCCCCATCGACCTGCAGAAGCGTGACTGTAGCTTCTCCCCACATCCCGGGAAATGACGGTCTGAAGGGCTGGGAAGTGTTTCTGGACAGCTCTGAGGCCTGGCTGCCTTTCTGTGCGAAGTGGAGCGCTTCCAGGAATAAGGCCCGGGAGCTTCAACAGCCTTTGGGATCCTTCAGGAGAGAAGATGGCCAGACCGTCTCAATGCCCCTTTGCTAAGGAAAGTGAAAATAAAGGCCGCGTCTACAGGCACCCATAGACCCCACAGGCAACCCGCGGCCCTGTTACAGGAAGCCCAAAGCTCAGAGAAGAGAAGCAGTGGTGAACACGCTAAAGCAACTCTTATTTAAAAACTGGTCAAATATAAAGCATACTTAAGAGCATCAATGATCTTTTATAGCCGCAGTAAATCTAATATCTTTACAAAACCCCCTATTTTCGCTCAACGTTGAATGAAACATGAGATTCCTTAATAGAGAGGGAAATTAAAATCTAGTTTTATTGCAGTTCCTGTAACTGGTATCTAAGCTATTAATAATCAATCCATTCTTGCTTAAAAGCTAACATTTATCACGCCAGCTGAGATGGGCTGATGGGCACTGGGGGGGGAAGTACAATTGTCGGCAATTACACGGTGAAAAATGTTATCTGTGCCACTGACCACTCGGGATAAATGATGAGATTTCATTTGTTTCTTTTTCCAGGAGGGCGGTTTGCAGCCTTTTTCCTAGAGCTCGTTGCATGCCAAGGTAATTGATACAGGCATTTGCCTTAAAGGCACTGCCAAACAATGGGGCTGTCCCCAGGAAAAAGACGGATGCCCGTTTGAGTCGGATGGCTGAATAACAGGGAGTTTTATCTTGTGCGCACAGAGGTTGGGGGGAGAAGTAGTTAAGGAGCTGTAGCTCAAGGCATCTGTCTCAGCTGGAGTTACAGGGGGTTTCTCCCTCCCGTGGGAGTGGGTATTGGGGGCCAAAACATGACCGTTTCTTGTGGGATGGATTTGGGTGCTGGAAAGCGATCCTGTTATCATTGTTGCACCCTCGAAGGGCCTGGGGCTTCCTTCAGTAGCAGCCAAAGGCACCCACAGCCATTCGCTACAAGCCTGCGACACTTCGGTCAGGTGAGCCGTGTCCTGGGGGGGTGCAACCGTGCAAAAAGAATTGCTTTTCACCACCACGAGCCTCTACTCCAGCCTGCCATTGCACAAGAAAGTCACGTTTTGACGTACTGGTGAAAAGCAAGGCAAAGAGAAGAGCGAGACGTGCTCCAGCACAAGGGAGGATGCTCGGGGATTCCTGCTGCCCTGCCTGGACCCCTGGACCGCGCCTTGTGCACCTGCCCACTCCAGAAATCGCATTCGAGGCCCCTTCCTGCAGGACGCTGTGAACGTGCGCAGAGATGCACCGCGAGCCTGCAGCCCTACAGTGCCAGGCCAGTGCATACAGCACGGGAACGGGGCCCACGGGCCCGGGGAGACGCACGTCCTGCCTTCGCGCAGGGGTATCGGCACGGGGATCTCAACTTCCCATCGCATCTGCACTGTCTGAACGAGGAGCAATCCCCGGCCCTGGCGCGCGTCACAGGCGGGGATCTGGGCACTGCTCACTTAGGTTTCTAGCCAGGCAGCGCGCTCAGCTGCAAGCTGTCGACAGCCCTCCGTAAACAGCCATGGATTCGCGCAGCGTCAGCACTTTCTGCCAAGATCCTCTAATCCTTCCGCAGCCTGTCTTCCTTTTTTTTTTTTTGCAGCTTGGCAGGCAGGAGCTGCTGGAGTCAGACTGGCACCAGCAAGCGCTCCGGATTTCTTTGGCAGGCAGCGAGCGGCGCAGAGTTCAGGCTGGCGGGGACAGGGAGGAGGGGAGATGTATCCCTCCCCCTCCCCACTTTTTGGGGACCTGGTTGGCAATGCAGGTGAGGGGGGAGGCCTTGGTGCAGGGTCCTTGCACCTGGCTGGGCAGGAAGGTGTCGCAGGTCTCAGACGGGGGTGAGGAATCGGACGGACGGCCAGGTCCGGGCCTCCCGCTGCCCCGCAGCTGCTCCTTGCACGCGCAGGTCAGTGTGGCCCGGCCTTGGCGGCTGGTTCGCTGTGGGTCAGTGATGCCAGTCCAGGCACCCCTCTTGCCCTGCCACTTCACCTGCCAGTTAGACTAGACCCTAGAAAGGTGTTAGATTGGACCCTAAAAAGGTCCCCCATAAAAAGGGGAGAGCTCTGCAACCACCCCGCTGCACAGCAGTGTTGCAAAGTGCAGCCTTTAAAACCAGTGTCCATTGCTGCA
>NW_017729011.1:22199878-22203442 GCF_001723915.1 Gavialis gangeticus
GTTAGATTGGACCCTAAAAAGGTCCCCCATAAAAAGGGGAGAGCTCTGCAACCACCCCGCTGCACAGCAGTGTTGCAAAGTGCAGCCTTTAAAACCAGTGTCCATTGCTGCAGGTGTTTTATGCTTCTACAGCCAACACCTCCCCGGCTTGGCTGGCTCCAGATGTCCCCCCAGCGAGCAGCCCACTCCCATTCAGTCCCTTCTCCTCCTTTCTGAGACTTTCCTTGTATCTGCCCAGGTCTGTGCTGCCAGGAGAAGCTTGTTCCCCCGATTTCAAGGGGGCTTTGAGATCCGCCCTGCTCTGTGCAGAAGCAGATGGATTGCCCTTTGGCTATTTTGAAGGGAGCGTGTGTCTTTTGCCTGCTGTTGTCAGAAGCCACAAGCTGCCAGCATGCCACTTTATTGAGGTGCAAGCATAGCTGCATCGGACACACTGTTTGCCCCCGGGGCTCTGCCAGGTTCAAAACCTGGGTGACAGAGCGCCCCGTCTTCTACCAGGCTGGCCTGGCCCATCCTTGCCCCACTGCAGACTCCACGGACAACGGCAGCTTACAAAATGCAATTCAAGTGAAACAGGGAGTGCATCCGTCCCCGCAGATCACTTACCCCACAGGCCGCTCTTCCCACTGTCCCTGCAGCTCTGCCTGGGGCAGGCCAGGTCATCAAACCCATTAACAGCTAGAGGAACTGGAAGCTCAGTACCCGGTGCCCCTTTGGCGATTGCACTGGGATGAATGATTGCATGTTCCTGAATAGTTATTACCATCCAGGCCAATTTTTCAAGGTCCTGCAGGTGTCTGACTTTAATAAGATAATAGGTCTTCAGGAAGGGAGACTCAGAATACGTCGTATGGCCACGGTCACCTGAAAGGATGTTAAAAAATAACAAGAACGCCGTATTCAAGTAGGGCAGCTGTATGAAGGCTTTGCATAGCCGTGTTAGATGGGCCACTGCAACTTGCCTTCATAGCATGCACACACAGCACTGGGGGCACTTTTAAATGCTCCCCTCTCTGCTGTGTACAAACGGTTGAGTCCTGCTGGTAGCTCGGTGTCTCTGCTGGGCTTCCCTGGACCCTGGGGCAGCAATCCTAGCTGCCTGGGCGTGAGAGGCAGTAGCTTTCGGAAGAAAAATGCCCACTGCAGAGGTGCTGCTTTGGGTTATGAGCAGCTTTCTGATCACAGTGGGCTCTTGCATGCCACTTTTCATCCATAGGCCTCAAAGCACTTTGCTAGGATCGGACCAGGATCTCTTATTGGATGGGGAAACCGAGGCACGCAGAGCAGTGCAACTTCCCCTGCTCAGTGGCGTTGTTGGAAGCAGAGCCCAAGTGTCCTGACTCACCCTGGGGCCCCAACCACTAGGCCACACGTTCAGTCCAGTAAGCTCCCTTTGCTCAAGTCTATCGCGTGATCCCTGCCTATTCCTCCTGGACTGCAAGAACAGTGTTCAACTTTTCCTTGAGTTAAACACAAGCCCTTTTATTGCCTGTCTTCAGCTTAGGCTGTACCTGCTTCTTTCCCAGGCCCGAGGAAGGGCACGTTGGGCCTGAAAGCTTGTGTAACACCTGTCCCAGCTCCAGGCGACCACATGAAAGAGATCATCTAGATCCCGTTCTTCTTGCATATTCCTTCAGGGGCGATTCGACTCCATTTGCTTTCTAGACACTCTCCGTTGTTACTCACTCCCTTCTTAGCTCTCACTTAGCCATGCTTATATGTATTTAGCCTTTCCTCACCAGGTCAGTCTCTGTCCTTAATTCTCTTTGATAGCCAAGGTTGGCAGTCACTTAATACTACACCTGAAAAGGAGAATCAGTGACTCAGCTGGAAAAAACCTTAAGAAAAAGCCACATAAGCAAGATACTATAGTCTTGGCCTTCAGTGTGATTTGAAAATGCCACATTGCTCTACCTGCTGCAAACTTCTCCAACGTGTTGCAAGCCCCTTAGCATCACGTTAGTGCTTCTTTTCTTTTCTGTTTCTACAGTCAATATTATTTAAAAGGTAACCCCCCACATCCCTTGTCCACCTATTGCACTCAAATTAAACTAAGGCGCTGTCATGCTTGAAAGACCCTCATTGCATTTAGCTGCTAGGCATTGATTAATGACCTCCAAAGTCAGTCCGTCGTTTGTTGATATAGGTGTTAGGGCATTTTATTTATAGTGGACACGGATGAACCAAACCCCCAAGTTTCTGGCTCGGAGTTTGTTGGTTTTATTTTCTGCATTTTATCACGGGGAAGAAAAAGGAGGTGTTGGAACGGATTTGTTTGATTTACTGGTATTAATGAAGTGTCTGACCACAGAATTCCTGCAGCGGTCTTGCACTTGCTGCGATAATTCTCCAGACTCCAAACTTTTCAAATGAGATTTTGCAATCTAAAATTAATAATTGTTCTGTCTAGAACAAGGATAATTAAATGCCTGTTCATCCTCATTATTGTCAGCCTTGTGATTTGTTGTTTTCTCTGTAATAAAATTAACCAGTTTAACTAATGGATGCCAAAACTTGATAATTAGAGCTGAGCAAATAATTTGCAACAAATAATTTACCCATTGGCTTTGGCAAGGGATGGCTTTGTACTCAAGGCTAAATTGGGACTTTGCCATAAGCCCGTGTAAGCAGCAGCACGTTGTTGCTCTGCTCCAGAAGCAAACTTGGAACCTGATTGTGACTCCGGTGCAGCGACCGCAGCAATGGACGTTGCTTTGAAGGTCTCACTTTGCAGCCAGCATTGCGACGCAACGGGGTGCTTGCAGAGCTAACACCCCCCTTTTTCAGGGAGAGATTTGAGTCCAATCTAACTCCTGTTCTTAGACCTTCCTAGGGTCTAATTTAACTCCTGTTGATGCTAGTGGGTGTGGGTTCAGGATTCAGGATTGCATTCATTTCTAACTCCTGTTACGTGCACCTGGGTCTCTGGCTATCATTAAAGCAAATAAAGAAAAAGAAACCTGTGAAACACATGGCTGCAAGATGTCGTCATCATCATCTGCAATCCCGCGCATTCGAGGATGATTGTCTTCCATGATAGTCTTATCTGTGGATCCGAAGATGGCTGATGAAGCCAATCCTAGATCATATGATACGGGATCTAAGGCTGCAGTAGCTTAGCAAGTTTTAAAAAGGCGTAGACACGAATTGGAGTACCGCGCACGTTCGCGGGTACATTAGGTAGTGCATTAGTTGCTCTGTCAGGGCTGCCTCCACACTTCACACTCTTTGCACTGCTGGCTGGTTAGATCAATTAGTACTGCCCCCCTCCCAGGCTAATTTGCACACCCTGTGCACTATGCATCAGGCCTAGGAAGCCGCCCACACAAGTTACACTGCATCCTCGAGGGTGCGGTTGCAGAAAAGGTGAGATTACCCTGTTGATATGGGGGCTGAGTCTCTTAGGGCCCCGGTTCCCTGTCTGTACAGCGGGGATGTAGTTTTCCCATCTGTACAATGGGGATATGGGCACTCTTCTGCCACCGAGGGGTGCTGGTCAGGATGTGTGTGTATAGGCTTGTAGGGTGCTCAGACTCTGTGGTAGCAGCTGCCATATAAGATCCT
>NW_017729011.1:22203453-22207677 GCF_001723915.1 Gavialis gangeticus
TGCTCAGACTCTGTGGTAGCAGCTGCCATATAAGATCCTCTTCATGGGTGAATTCCTCCTGGCTGCAATTCCCATAGAGTTAAACTCAGATGAATGTGGGTCCCTTGATCTAGAGACCATTTACAATTACTTATCTGCCTGGTGTAAGGCAAAAAAACCATCCCTCCCCCAGCAGGCACGTGTCGCATGTTCTCTGGGTGGTATTTTCATTGCGATCTAGAGAGTTGCCTTTTGAGGAAGGAGTGCGGTATCTGCACTAGAGGTGAGTGCTTTGAGATAAAGAGGATGAATGGCTAATAATGAAGATGGAAAGTGTAAAATCGTGGAGTAGGTCCTCCAAGCAGAGGAGTGGAGGAAACTTTTAGGCTGCATCATTCTGATACTGAAACTTCTCCTGCGACTGCGCAGCGCGCTGTGAGCTAGAAGCATTATGCCAGCTTCCGGGTTCCTAGGTTTTCATGGCTTGCAGCAGTTGGAAGGCCGGAGTGATTAAATTAGCGCTCCTGAGTGACTCTTCCTGGACATGATTGCGCTAAATTAGATTAGCGAAATGCAGCTGGGCACATTATGTTTCTGTGGTTACTCTTAGTTCAGGCACAGCAGACTGCGAAGCATCAGGCAGATTTTATACTTAGCCCCCAAAACGCTCACTATTTTCCCAGACGTCACTCAGTGGAGTTGCTCTGAGTGTGAGATGGTCATTTTACGGCTGGGGGTCAGCGCGCATGGCTAAAAAAAGGCATCTTCATGACCCCACGCTCGCGCTTGTGTCGAATGTCAAACAGTGAAAGGCGAGGAAGGCTCAGAGTTGTGATGTGGGAAAGTATAAGGCATCCCAAATATAAGGGTCTCTGCCTCTCCCCCTTTAATACAAGTGGAACATGTGCCCATTCAGCACGGTTTCCTTGCAATATGTAAGCATGGCATTGTTCAGCGCAGGAAGGTTGCAGTTATAGGCGGTCTTCTTGCTGTTTTGCAGAGCTATCCTTGCTGTTGTTTGCTCCACACCCCTTCCAAGGAGACCTGGCAGCAGCTGACTTCTTATTTCCATTTGAATGCCTCATATATTTGCATTGCCTCTGACATTTCAGCCAGGAAGACTGACATTAGGAATGTCAAAGCGCACATAGGAGACTGATCCGAATGGCAGAAATTCAAACCAGAAGATCAGCACGCCCTAGGCATAGCCACTGCACGGGGCTGCAATGCCTCCAGCATTGCTAGCAACATGGTTTCAGGTAGAAAACTCATGAGTAATCAAATTAAATGTTAGCAAGAGAGGTTTAAAAGAAGGCCACAGTTGAAAATGCCATCGATGTAAGAACGTGACGGGGTAAGTTTCAAAGTTTTGTGAAATTTCATATAACTGGGTCTGGCTTTTCCTGTAATAGCAGCTTGTAACCCATACAGACTTGACTGGAGTCACTCCTAATTGACGCCAGTTTAAATGACTCCATCACTCATGTCCAAGGCCTAGGAAGCAAGGTGTGGAGCGGTGTATACCAGGATACTCCATCATGGCTTTGATGAAGTACGATGAATAACTGCAGTGAGCAAGTAACCTCCAGCATTTGCCGGAGACCTCGTCTTTCTTAAAACCCATCAGTTGGTTTTTTTAAAACATTTCTAAGAAGAAGAGATTCCTTAAAAGACTTTTTCACATATGCAGAGCATGAGATTGACTGCTCATCAGCCAAAGTTTTGCAGGGTAATCAGCACATTAGAAATGCCCAGAAGAAATGACAATTACCCTTAAGTAAATTCCAAAAGAGGATATGTAGATAGTCTAAAAATGGCAAATCTCTCGGGGAGGGGGGAATTAAAATAATGAGCTAACAAAAGGAAGTTGGTCAGACACAATCTTCTAACAAGAATGGACTTTAAAATTATGGTTATTAGTGGGGTTTCATTTCATAAGCAGTTAAAAAAGCTTTAGAAGGTATTGCAATTAATTTTTAAGTTTATATTGCACATTATAACACAAGGGGCCATTAACAAGGCAGTGATATTAAATTTAATGTACTTGGCAAATTGGACAGTGTGTCTCTCCCTACTGAGTATATTCCCAGGTGGCAGATAGGGGGAACGATGACAGAAATATAGCTCATCGTGTCAATGAGGAGTAATGGCTGGTTCTCCACATACGAGGGAAAGGAGGACATGACTTTGGAGGGGCGACATCAATCTCCCAAAAAACATTCAGGGAGAATGTGGGACACTGTTAAGGTAACGAAGGGAGGATGAGGTGTCCCAAGTGCCGGTGGAAAATAGACGATGGGGTACTGGGCATGGGCATCGTTGGCCAACCACCCGAAGAGAGGAAGAGGTTCATCACAGAAACATGCTCTCACAGGGTGGCTCTTCACTGATAGGAGAAAAAAGATGAGCTCCCACCTCACTTGCACCAAACATGGCAAAATCCTATGATGCTGTGATCTGAGGCTGCTTTTAAAGATCCCACACAGGGTAGCTGGGCAAGGTGAATGCTATGGGGGTCTTACCCTCATTTTAAAAATGCCCCGTCTTCACTAGGATGTCACCTCCTGTTCATCACCACAGGTTGCCCGTTGCCAGGTCTTCCAGCAGAGGTGTGGGCCGGGTCATAATAGGGGCCTTCCCCAGGCAAAAGATCCGTGCCTATGAGCCGGCAGGCGAGAAAAGAGGCAGAGTCAACTTACCTAAAACAAGTCCCCTGCAAGAAGGCCGAAAGCAGAATACTGAGATTCAGAAATAATACCGGCTTCTTTCTTGGCAATGCTGTTTATTTAGACATGGCAGGATTCGATTTTTTTTATCGGTAAACGCGGATAAACATCAGTTTTGGCTCACACTCGCTGTGAAATGAAAAAATAGTTCAAGTATTAATCATCGAAATTTTATAGAAAGCATCCATAGGAAAAACGGTGGCTGATGGAGCGCGTGACAGCAGGGGGGCGGTCCGACAGAACCGCGCTGGCCGTAGTTTGGATGGCAACTCCCAGAAACCCCAGGGGACTGGGAGCAAAGGAGCAGGAAGTGACAAAGAGGATGAGGGACCTACAGGCGAGCAGAGCTAGGACTGATGCTCACACCCCTGTACCAGATGCATGGATGAGCATGCCCTCTCCATGCAGTCCTACAGTAGCTGCAGTGGTGACAGTGGGTAGTTAAACTGCACTATAATAATAGGATTTGGTCATTAATAACTTGCCTGCCCCCCACACCCCTACTTCCATGCATTCCTGACAATGTAAATCGAGGAAAAATCAAAACAAGTGCTTAAAAATAGCCGATGATCTTATCCATCGAAATGATTTGAAAAAATCGAATTCTGCTACGCCTGTTTATTCCAGTCTCCTCACTCGAAATCACCTCCGTTAAGCTAATTCCTCATTCAAAAGAAATAGCCTAAATTACTCTTGTGTGCTCCCCAGTGCAAATTCTTGTTCAGTCGTTGAACATCAGCTCAACCAGACCACCCATTTTGTCTCCCCCAGTCACTTGCTGGGGTTGCTGCAGGTGCTTTTTGCTGCGCTGAAGAAGGAAGTCCAATGATCCGGCAGTTCATCTCCCTGCAGGGTCGAGGCGAGGAAAGATGCAGGATCCTGTCAAAGTGCATTTCTGAGAAGTGAAACCACCGATTGCATTCAGGGCATAACAGGTAACGTTTGAAGCATCCTTTGTGGTGGAGACCGAATGGGTGCTCTCAGGCAGGAGAACCAGCGGTGAGCAGAGCATCCGAGGAAGTTCAGCAGGGTAATGGAAACGACGATACTTAATGAGCTGATCCGATGGTGCAACCGTGAGGGATGCTGCGGAGGAAAGGCGGGAGATGGCTAGTCGTGCGGGGCTCCGTGGGCAATGATAACAGAGGACATTTGAAAGTAAAGCAACATATTTCTGACCTGCTTGAGGGAATATAGTTATACCAAGTTAAGGCAGCTGGTAATAAGGAGGCGATCATCTGGGTTCTCCCTCCAGGCAAGTGATGGGCCAGGGGGATGAGCCCTTGGTTTGACATCAGAGATGAGGAAGGAAAGGTGAGAAGAAGGCAGCCATGCAGGATGACAGTGTAAAAGCTGGAGAACATGGCAAGTGATGGAGGAGATGGCTTGAAGGGGCTACGGAGCTGCTTAGAAAGCCATTGCACACCCTGCTGAAATCCAAAATCACTGATTTCAGTGCCACCAGCCGCAGCTCAGTGCTTCTTCTTAAATCAGTCACTGAATTGTATGACTGTATTGG
>NW_017729011.1:22207688-22216211 GCF_001723915.1 Gavialis gangeticus
TCTTCTTAAATCAGTCACTGAATTGTATGACTGTATTGGCAGCACCTGGGACAAAGGGGGGGCTGCTTTGTCTGAGTAAGGGGGGCAGAGCCTGGTCCTATCTGTGGATCTCAGGAGCAGAGCCCCCGCCTGCGCTGTGCAGACCCCCGAGCCCCTCGGGCACCTCTGCTAGGAGATGCGCGTTGCTTCATGCCATGTCTTCGCTCCGTTTTTCTTTTGCTTCCTTCTTCTCCGCTTACGTTTTCTCATTCCCTCCTTCTGTTTTCCCTTCCTTCTCCTCTCATACCTTCTAGAAGTGCTCTGCATACTCCAGGACCACATCTGCCCCACTTTGAGAAGCACTGCCTCTCGCATCTCTCCTTTTCCCTGTGGCTGCATGGGAAACGAGGGGTGAGTTAGCTGTTGCTCACACCCCTGTACCAGATGCCTGGATGAGCATGCCTTTTCCATGCAGTCTTTGCCCCGAATCCCCCCGAGAGCAGGCCTGGTTCCAGGACGCAGTCCTTAATTTTCTGATTCCTCTGTGATTAGCCATTTCAAAGGTTTAAAATACCCTGATGGTTGGGGGGTGGGCCAGGGGGCATGTTGGCCAACTACTCTGCTGACGTTTCTTCTTGCACTAACACAGAAACATGCACAATGGACTTGATTGAGCAAAAGGAAGAAGTGATTCCTATTGCTTAGAGCACCGTCGAGGCAACAGCTAAAATAAGCCTGAGCTGGAGGTGAGCAGTTTCCTGCTGCATGATTTTTCTAAAAGGCTGAAAGGTTTGTGTTCACCGCGTGTTGTTTTATAGCCTTTCTGCAGGGCAGGAGTCTGCCTATTTATTAGCCAGGGAAAATTCAAGGATTCAAAGGTGCTGAGTTCCTAGCAGGCCTCTGGAGTCCATCAGGGTGGGCTGGAATATGATCTTGTTACTTCAGAGAAGTATACCTCCCATTTGTCGGATCGCGTTTGCTAAATGAGTGCTGGGATTTAGGTTTCACTGTTAGACTTCACTTGAGGTTGCTTTCATCCCCAGGACCCTGGTAGTTTGAAGATTTGAACAGCGGCGATGGCTGCTTTTGCTCATAGTAATGTCACCGCTGAGCATCTGTGCTGATGTCAGTGAAGGTACTCCAAGTTTGCAGTGAATAGGGAGCAAGAACCAGTCTTGGCCTTGAGTCTTGGAGGTAAAAGCCCCCACTCCAGATAAAGCCAAAGGCTGCCATCACGCGAAGGAGGACAATGACGCTAATCCAACTCCTCGGCCCCAACCCCGTGCCACAGCCAACAAGGCTCAGATAAATATGAGGAGCGTATGAAATGTCTCATACCTATAACTTTAAATTAAAAAAGCAATGTACTGTTTATTGGTTCTTCCAAGTGTCTCTGGAGCGGCAGGCTCATAAAGATCATATTACAGTACAAGCCATTATGCAAAGAGTTTACTATATATACATTTCTAAATGCTTCAGCAAACAGCAGCCTGCTTACGAGCAGAGGATAACTGGTTCGTTTGGGGTAACAAATGATCCTTGATTTGATTTTAAATGCAATGACAGCAAAATTTATTTCTTATTTAATCACTTGCCTGAGCTGTTGAGGATGGGATGGTATTAAGCTGCACAATGCAGCATATGACTACTGAATCAGTTGAAATAGGCATAAGAATATATTATGTTTATAGGACAGAAAAAGATTGTACAGCAATGCATATAACTAGAATGGGTATTTTTGTCATTTATACAGTAGCTTATATCATTATTTCTTCCCGCTTCCAATTTTTCAGTAATAAAAATACAGGGGATGTGATTCTCTTTGCATTACAGATAAACCATCTTGATTCTTTATTAAATATTTTTATTAATCTGAAGTACTACAAAGCATTTGAGCAGATAAATCAGGCCCCGAATAGTCATTTCCTCTCTGCTATGGCTCTATAAAGTGGATTCATTTATGAGTGTGCAATACCAGAAAAGAAGGTTTCCATATTCATTAGTATGCCCCCTTATGTTCCTATTTTTATATCCCTCTGTACTGTGCAGAAGTGGTAGTGCCAACGGGATAGTTGTTCCCCTAAATGAAATAGGTCCTGGTAATCCGTTCCATAATCCCTCCCTGGTTTTGTGTCCAATTTAATTAGGAATTACTATACAGATATCATTCAAGCAAGCGTTGCTTTGAGAATGCGGTTGCTTTTTATGGGCTCGCACGCCTGGAAATATTGCTCTTTCTTTCATTGCAGCAACCCCCAAGTACTGATGGGATTGCAAAGCCTTTGTCTTCTGGCTGATGCCGTCAAATATCAAAGCCAGATGAGTTTATGAAGCTTTGTGTGTTGCAAAGGAGCCTCAGTACGACAAGGTCACTCTGCGCACTGCTCTTTCATTGACTCCTGTAGGCTGGCAAGCAGGGAAGGGGGCGGCAAGGCAGCTCTAACTGGGCCGTCGGCGATGATTATATTAGCATTGACTTGCAAGCAGAACCCCACCGGTTCCCACGCTGGGCAAGATCCTAAAAAGACAGTGGCTTGCATATTTCCTAGGAGGTGAAGTAGCCACTAACAGGTCCTTCCTCACGTTAAAGGGATCTTTTCCAACCCTCCGGTCTCAGTGTTCGGCATGCAGGTATCTCTGGGTGGAACAGGCCTCCTTGCATTGCTTTACGTGAGGGGTTGTACACGTCCCAGCGTCTGCAGGCCGAGGTCCCTCCCTGATCCCTATCCTTCCCCCGTGCCAGAGCTCGCACACACCCTTTGCTGGTTGGGAAGAAAGGTTGTTTAGGGTGGTGGCGTGTCATTAACTCTTTTAAGAGGGTGAGTGGAGGTGTTGTTTCACGGGAAGGTGCGTATTGGGCACTGTCCACCAGCCGTCTGATTTGGGGACGGTTGTTGTAGAGAGGCTGGATTGATTTTACCCTATTTATTTGACCTCATTCTGCTTTTGGATTTGCGTCTAAACCAGGTTCTGGCCCCACAGACATCTAGAACTACCCCTGAAATTTTGGAAGTAGCAGGAGGCAGCTTTGAGACAGCTACCCAGGCAGAGCCGGGTGAGGGTAAATCCTCTCCCTGAGCAGCAGAGCATCCGGTTGTGCACATCTCAACAGCTCAGGCCAATTGATTGGGAAGTTTTCTCTGGTATTTACCCTGAAGTCCACATGCATCACTAATAATTACCTGCCGTGAGCCTTGCCTATAGTTTTTGCTGCACAAGTCTGCGTAACTACCTTGCAGAGGGCAATTAATGCCACCGGCATTATTTAGCATAAAAGAGAATGTGCCGATGGAGGGTTAAGTCTCCGTTGGTCCCAATATCATTTCCTGTTTGCCTAGCGCCCCCGTCTCCAAATATTTTTGCCAGCCTCACCAGTGTCCCAGCTTCCCCTGTATTTCTCCGGGGTGTCTCCTGGATTAAGGGCAGCCGAGGGAGTTCTGCCAAGGAAAGTTTAACTCAGCAATGCTCAGCCTTTCGCAGCTGATGAGTCGTTTAGTCATCGCAGGAAGCTGCAGAGAGGCACAAAGGAATTAAACCTATTTAAAATACAGCCAGGTGTGCAAACAAGTTTACTCTATTGTAGCAGCTAATACATGAATCAAAAGGACTAAATAAAGGTTACAGTGGAAGCGGTGTTATTTAGGGCTCCTTAGGAGACGTGACATTTTGGCATCTGGATCTGCTACTGTTTTTACCATCCACAAATCCGTCTGGTTTCTTTTCAGGTTGCTGTTTTGTCGTGTCAGAAAGGTGGGGAGCATCTTGGTGGCTCTTCCTAGAGGGTAGGATGCATATTGGGGTCCGCTCTGACCCGCAAGGGGTTGTGAGATCTTTGCACCTCCCAGCCCTTTTGCTCAGTCCCACCAAGGGGCTGGAATTCAACTTAAAATTTAAATGCAGCAGCTGTCTAGCATTTATCTGCCTTTTGGCGAAGGGAATTTACAGAGCACAGCGAAACTTGGCATCCTCCCGGTAATACCTGACTGCAGCTAGCCGGGTGACTCTCGACTCTTCAAGCTCAGCTGGTCTAGACCCTCCAAAATGCCCCAGGCTACTTGCAATATATGAGGCCTTTTACAACAAACCTGAAGCTAGCCCGGGTCATTTTGCACCTAGGAATTCACAACTCCCCTCCCGTGAACATGCTTCCTTGGTGGGTTTAGCCAAGCATCTGTTGTGCCTGTTTCTCTTTATTGCACCTTTACATTTTTGCTCCCTATAGAGAGCAGCAGCAGCTGTTCTGTATTTGTACCGTGCCTATCCGGGGGCCGGCTCTGTGATTTGGGACTTCCTAGATGCAGCCCCAATAATAATACTATTGTGCTGTAGAGGAGCTGCGCCTAGTTCATTCCCTGACCGAGCTCACCCCCCTGGTTGCTCTGTATTTGTGGCTACGCTACCCTGAAATAAAGGTTTGCGTATAGAAGAAAGCCTCTTGTTGGCAAAATATAATAGTTTGGAGCCAGGGCTGATTTAAACAGAGACCAGTCCAGTGACTTTTAGAGCTGTGCTGATTCAGAGAGGTGAGGCTCAGACATGGCATCTCCCAGGCTCAGCAGAAGGCCGGAAGGCTTGGGTAAGAGCTTGACCTTGGCCCTGCTGCTTCATATCCATCAGGCAACTCCCAAAGTAGCTGCTGCGTGGTACTGGGAAGCAGATCTTTTCCCCATGAATAGCCACATTGATGACAGGGCAGAGGAAGTTACTACTCAGCAGGAGAAAGAGGATCTGGGCTTCTCTGTAGGCAAGAAGGTGCAAGGCATGGGTGGCTCAGGACCCCTGGGTTACATGCGACTGGCTTTGCTGCAGGAAGGAAGCCACGGTGCATCCCAGCCTGTGCTGCAGAGGAGGGGTTTTGCATGGGGGAGATAACGATGAGGCCAGCAAATAAATATATAGCCTGCCACAATAATATCACAGCTGTCCCGGGACATTCATTTTTTCGCTTTTAGTGCTGGCGTAAAGCTAAATTATGAGACTTGTCAGCATTAACAAAAATGTTCATCTCAGCCCTTCTCATAAACAGTGCGCAGCCAGTGGTGAGGTTTTACTGGCTGGTGAGGCCCCAGAGACTGGAGCAGAAGGAAGAAAGTTGGGTCAACTCATATATTTTTCAAATTATGGGGAACAAAATGTTCCAAGACACGTAACTGGAGGATGCTCCTTTGTCTCCGGTAGCACGGTGCCTAGTCAAAGCCTTGCTTCCTGTCTCTAGGGCAGGTCGTGAAGTTGCATTCGTGCTATGGGGGCAGGTGTCAGCTGTAGCCACATGAGCACGGTGTGTCCTGGCTGCTTCCCCAAGCCAATAGTGTGGTCCGTCCTTTCAAATTAGTAAGTGGCTGGTCTGAGCACTGACATGATTTCAGTAGATTATAGACAAACCGGACCTTTTCCAGCATTAGCGGTATGTATCTAGTCCGACCCTCTTCTCAAGATCACTTTGCAAGCTTTAATTAAGGAGCACCACCTCCCCATCCAAAGGAGAATCTCTTTCATTATCCCCTTGTACAGATGGGGAAACTGAGGCATGGAGAGATTCAGGCGCATCACTTCTGTGTTGCCTCGCAGTCTTGTTGCTCTGGTTAATAGGTGCCCCTGTTTCCATATCAGAGGTCCTAAGCATCCACGGTTGCCCTTGATTTCAGCCGGAGGTGTAGGGGACTCACTGCCACTGCAGATCGGCCTCTAGGTTGTTAAAATAAATGAAACCCTGGAGCTTGAGAAATCCTTTGAACTTCTGCCAGGAGAGCCATGCCCCAACTGAGCCAATGTGCAGTTCATGGTTGGTCAGCGTTACTCCCTAACCCGGGGCAGGCAATTATTTTGAGCAGAGGGCCGCTTACTGAGTTTTGGCAAGCTGTTGAGGGGCCACATGACAGGCAGCCGGGCATCCATCACCCCTGCCCTAACCCCACACTGGGGGGGAGAGGGGGTAGCTGTTTTCAGATGTCATCGTGCCCCCTCTCTCCATGGTCCTCACGACCACTTCCCTCTGCTGGGATGGACTCAAGAAAGGATGTATCCCAAGGCTTGCGAGGCGCACAGAGATCTTGGGATGAAGGAAGGCACGCGAAGGCACATGGTAGAAAACACCAGCCTTTCACCTTCCGGGACACGGAAACGCTGTCAAACACCTGCTGTAACAAAGCGGGAACAAAAAAAGAGTTCTGCACCTTTTCAAAATGGCATTCAAGGAGGAAATGGGCAACTATAGCGATCCTAATTGAGATGGATGAAAAGACGTCTGGCTTCCCCCAAAGCGTTTCGAGCAACGTACTTGAGAAGAATATGAAGTGCTGCTGCTCTCTAAAGATCGCCACACTGCGGCTAAATTATTAATGACTAGGAATGATTTCATATTTAATCTAAAGACTATTAATTACACTGCAGAAGTGCCACACACTATCCTGAGAGCCCCTCTCACCAACTGAATAATTTAGTGATGTCCCATATTTTAACTCGATGTCAAGGAAAGCAGCGACACACCCCTTCCACGCGCAAACGGATGGCATTTGGGATGGAGATTAATGTCCCAAAACATAAATGGTTTTTGAGCTCTTTAAAAATATAGCAAACTCGCAAACCTGGTGTTCCCAGTTCCCAAGCCCAAGCTCCTTTTGTGACAGCTCTTCTGGAACCGGTGGCTTGAACTGGATATCAGCAAAGTTCAGCAAGAGTCACATGTGGCGACTAAAACTGCAAAGGACTCCCCCAGCCTCTCTCTTCCAAGTAATGTTGATTGCCTCCTCATTGACTTTTGCTCCCTCCCATCCCCTTGCATGGGAAAACCACCTCTTTGGCATTTGCAAAGGGCCCTTCTGTCCTCTTCTAAATGCTTCCTTCAAGTTCAGCTTTGCACCGATGCCTGCAGATCCCTCCCGGTTTGGCCCCTTCGAGCTCGGCCTGCTGGTTTCCTGCACAGCTCCTCCTTCTGCCTCCGCTTCCTGCTGGTCCGATTTTGGCTTTTGCCTGTAAAGTGAGTGCTCTGGGTTAAGGGCCATCTTCTTTGTTGCACGTCTGTACAGCTCCTACAGCGGAGCCCTGAACCCCGAGCGACAAGTGTAGAGGATCAGCTGCCATTCTCCCCGGGTAGGGGTGTAGGCTGTAGCCATGTTGGTCTAAGGGCATCGGCAGACAAGGTTCCTTGGGTAAATCCAATTTCTTTTATTAGACCAACCTCGCCCCTGGTAGGGTGTTTCTTCCTCGGCTTCCACCGTTAACGGGTGTGTTAAAAGCTCCTGCTATCTCAACGTGATGTCACCGTAAAAGAGAAAAGCGATGGAAAGCAACGTCTCCGTGATGAACCGCAGGTCACCAGCTTGGCGACACACCGGCTGTACAGGGTGTTCCAGCTGCCTGGAGCCGCACTGACATGCAGAGCGGCTGCTGGAGCAGCACAGAGTTGGGGCTGCGAATGGGTATGAAGAGTCAAAGCAGAAGCTGTGCTCCCCTTGTCTCAATGGCCATTGTGTGGCACCCCTTTCCCAGCGCCTGCGAGATGGGCAGAGTTCATCCAGGCTCGTGGCGCATTAGCAAAATGGCCTAAAACCAGGGTTCTGCTCTGGTCCAGTGGGCGCAGCATCTGGAGCTGGTTCAAGCACCTGGTGCATTGCAACAAGACGGTGCCTGGCTCTAGTTTATCAATTGGCTTTCGGTGCTACGGTCCAGCTACTACAGCCCCATCTGTTTTCACTCGGGACTGACCCTCCTCTCAGTCTAGGAGCCAAGTCTTGATCCAAGGGCCATGCCAGGCTGTCCTAACATCACAGCACCCTGGCAAGCCCTTCCCAGTCCCTCGTGGTGGGAGTCGCCTCCATCCTGGTTGTGGGCAAGAGGGGCCAGTATTTCAAGAGGCTTGCTGCGGGTGACGTGGAAACCTTCCTGCACCAGCCTCCCTGTTTCTGATAGCAAGACCTGCTCTGGATCCCCTTCTGTATCACTTATCTCTGTTTATCCAGAGCTCCCCCAGGCTTTACAGCAGCAAGATGAGAGTGCTGCACGCCTCTCAGGGGCTGCGGGTCCACCCGCCGAGGGTCCCGGGGGGCAATGTAGTGTGCTGACCCTTCTCTCTACCCAGATTTTGCACCCTTTGGCCATTTCCCCTGTGTAAATGCCTGAGACAGACAGCTCATTTGTACGGGTGTTTATTTGTCCAAGATTAGTGTTAAGATCGCTGATCACTGTTACGGTGATTCCAGGGATGATCATTAAAAAGTGAAATGGGCTGTTTAATAATAATGCTTAGAGCACACAGTTTGCTTCACATTATGGGAACGCTTAAGCATAAGCCCAATTAAGTCCCTCACATCCTTACTGAATATCCCAGTTGTGCGAACTATTAGCCAAGCTACAGGCTCCTTGTGTTCGAAGACAACCCTGGAGTCTGGCACGCTGCTAGAGACCCATTTCTATCCTGAAGCTAAATTAAAATCCTATTGTGCTGGCGCTGTTAATATTTCATGCTCTTGTTTCCAACAATTAACTTGTGACATTTTGCCAAAACTTGCAAGAAAATGAGATGGCCCCTTCGACTGGCAGGGAGGA
>NW_017729011.1:22221211-22230503 GCF_001723915.1 Gavialis gangeticus
CTGGCACTGTTAATATTTCATGCTCTTGTTTCCAACAATTAACTTGTGACATTTTGCCAAAACTTGCAAGAAAATGAGATGGCCCCTTCGACTGGCAGGGAGGAGAATTTGACCGAGCAGCCTCCTCGGTGACGCCCAGATGCCGTGGTGATGGCTACGGTGAGGACAAGGAAAAGCCGTGCCGATAGCACCATTTCTGGTGCTGCATTTGTGCACTGGGAAGGGACTTTGCCCTGTATCTGCTGTAAACTTTCCCTCTTTCCTTTTAGGGATTGTGCACTGATGTGCATTTGTGTAGCTTTGCTGGCTTTAATGGAGACGTGCCCTGTCACACCAGCTACAGACATGGCCTGGAGTGGGGTTTTTTCTACTCCTCTTCCAAGCAGGATCATTAATAATGATATGCTGGACTTACAAAGCACAGGCGCCAGGGACAGGATTCTGCCATCCTTACTCACCCTGAAGAAACCTCGCTCCTCGAGAAGCCCACCAGTTTCTGATTAACCCTAACCCGTGTGCTCCCCTTGCCCCCCACGTCAGGGCCTGGCAGAAACCACCCTTAATCCATTTGCTGCTATTTCCTTTCTCTTCCAGGTAAATTTGAAGCAGGTGACAAATACCAGCATGGCAGCTCTGGAGCTATCATGCCTGTCTTGAGCTGACAACCACTCACCGTATGGTTATACATACAGGGCAGGCTTCCCTGTGCTGCCATGCCCCGAGTCTTGGCCCCCGGCCCGGAGGGAAGGACCTCATCACTTGGATGAGAAGAGGGGTGTCTCTGTGGCATAGTGAGATCTCTGCTGAGATGGCCTGGAAAGCAGCCAAAGTTGTGCTGGTGAGGACAGGGCAATGGGAACGCCTGTCTACCGAGAGCCACCTTTCACTAAGAAGCCCCCAGGAAGATATGACTTTGGGACATAAGCATCCTGGGGCCGTTGGCAGCTGGCAAGGCAGAGGGAAGCGGTTCTTATCTGTCTGCAGGAGTCTTCTGGGCTCTGCAGCCTCCTTTTCTGAACCCCTGTGTACTCGCATGCAACAGCAGCTTTGAGGTGGGACTGGAATTCAAGCCACCTGGTCCAGCATTTCCCTTTCCCCTCTCTCATGCCTGCAGTTTCTGGGGTGTAAGTCTGCCCCCCTTGCAGACAGGAGGGATGCAACAGCACTCTGGGCGATTGCAAATAAGTAGCCTTCTGCAGGTGCTGATCCCAAAGGAAGGAGAAGATTCGGGAAGAAATGGAAGAGGTCAGGTGCGGAAAGGCCAAGGGTGGGCATCTGAGTCCCAGCTTGGTGAAGATGACTTGGCTCCTCTCCCATAGTCAGTAGATGCCAGCTGTTCTTTAAACTGGCTCTTCTTCCAGTAATGAGCAGAGCTGCTAAAAGAGGGATGGAGAACTTCTCTAGGAGGAAAAGGGAAGACATTTGGCATGATTTGTATTTACTGGAATGGTGACTAGATAAATCCAACTGAGGGAAGGGGGGGATCTTGTTTAAAAAAAGAAATGACTGTTTGGTCACAGCTTAAAAGCCTGTACTTAGAAATTCCATGAATTTTAAAACGAAGACATCGTGCAGTTTGAGCATGCTTTTGAACACACACAAACTGTAGTGTCTAATGCCTTCCTTACCTATTAAAGAGTTGGTGTGGATGGCAGAGTATGTTAAGCACTGAGCTGATGAAGTAGTTAAACAGGATAATAGAACTGCATTTGGAAAGGCTAGCGATCGAGATACTGGGGTCATACATTACCATCCACAGTAAGCAGCGAGAGCAATTTGTGCCTATCTCCACAAAAAGCTTTGTATATTTATAACAACCTGAAAACTTGTTTGGAGCACAGCTGGGAGCCTTGCAGAAGGATCCTGGGAGTTAAGTTTCACCAGAGAAATATGTTTTCCCTGACACTAAAACCAGCCATAAACCCAGCCTTCCCCAGAGCCCTTCATGAAGGTGATGCTGTAGGCTAACACTGCACTCCACTCTTGATGAACTAGACCAAGGGATAGCAAAATTCTTTGATCAGAGGCTCACAAAGGCAAATACAGCGGGGTTTCAGACAATGAGGGATGAAAAGAACTGTGCAATGATAAAGATGGTGCTTCATTAGTGCTATGCAAGCAGCCAGAGGGCATGGAGGACCCATTTTGGCTGGCACTGTACAAGGTCATACAGCTAGAGGTCACTGGAAATTCTCCGACGGGATGGTTTTCTGTCTGAAAAGGCCAACGTGTCCTATAGGTATATATATGCCGATTTCAATAAAATTCATTTATTAAAAAAAACTGAATCATAGAAAATTATGTTTGGAAGGGAGTACATCTAATCCACCCCCCTGCTTAAAGCAGGACCAGCCCTAACCAGATCATCCCAGCCAAGGCTTTGTCTAGCCACGCCTTAAAAAGCTCCAAGGATGGAGAGGCCACCACCTCTCTGGGTAACCTGGTCTAGTGCTTTACTACCCTCCTAATGAGAAAGTTTTTCCTAATATCCAACTTGCCGCAACTTGAGCCCATTGGTCCTTGTTCTCTCATCTGCCCCCACTGAGAACAGGAGAAAAAAGTATTAGTGAATTGTCTCCCTGCCCTCACTAAGCAAAAGAGAACAAGCACTGAGAGCTGGGAATACCTGCCCTCTTGGCAAGCCAAGAAGTAAAGTAAGGAACAAGGAAAATGCATGTTCCATCCTCAGGGTTTTGAAAAGATGGACATTTCCAGATTCTTTGGACCATAAGTCAAAACAGGAGCGATTAACCTTAGTACCTTCCATTTTACACGTGCATCTTTTAACATCCTAATTCCAAAGATAACTGAAAATGTTCCCTCAAGATTCAGGATGGCCATAGCATTTAAATAAAGCTCACAACCGGTGGAAGCTGAAAGCAAACAGAGCCTCTTCCATGGCAGGGAGGAGGTTCAATATTAGGGAATATGGAGTAGACTCCACATTGGGACTGCTGGCCAGGTCCATGGCTCGCTCTCTCTTGTTCCTGACTTAGCATTTCAAGACATGTCACTTGTGAAACACATGGGGGGTATAAGACATCCATACAGAAGGGTGCTGGTTCAACCCAGGGCTAGGAAAGAAATGATTATAATCCAATGCAAGGTTGTCAGAGCAGCAATGGCAGCCTTCTGCAAGGCATTCATACCGGTAACCCCTGCAAAGTAACTGAGCTGGAGCAACAGCCAGGGTATATTTATTGCTTTAATTTTAATAAGTAGGTATCTTACAGTTACAAAAACTTCACTGTGCAACTCTTGCAAAACCTGAAACCGAGAGATACCTAAGCAGTTTGAGCACTATCCATAATAAAATGCTAATTGCAATTCATAAATTATGTTAGGATGCCCAAGACTATTGAGGAGCCCTAAATGAGGTGTAGTGTTCAATTTATCCTTTGCATGTTGCCGACAGCGCTGCCAGCCCCCTCTGTGTTCCCCCTGTGTTATTTTGTCATTTCTGTACTATCACCAATTCATCACAAAGGCAACTGAACTCTCCAATGTCCACCCACCAGGTGACTTTGTCTGCGCTACTCTATGACTTCTAAATTAAATTGTCAAAACATATTACAGAGAAAAAATATTGCAAAGGGAAAGTTCTCTACCCTTTTATCCTGTCTGAGGGGAGCATCATTTGATTTGAGGCAAGCAGGTCTGTCTTGTTATCCCTTCCGCTAGCTTATTGCTGCTCTCAAAACCATCAGGACAGATGTGTCGTGCCGAAGTCTTGAAATACATGGTGACCTTCCGGCAGTCGGTACATTCATGTATAATCAGAGAGGCCATAAGGAAGAGGCCGGTTCTTGCTCCCACTCTGTTCAGACTGCATGAAGAAGCATAGGCTTGCTATAAATTTCCTGTTGGAAATGGCAGAAGTCAATGCAGGTCTCCAGCTGTCCAGCGTTGGTTCTTACTGTACCCTCCTGGGAGCAAGCGTGAGATGAGGTGAGAGAAAGGGAAGTGGTCATCTCACAATGCACTCAGAGCAGTTTTAAGGTTGCTCTGCTATCTGCAAGCAACTTCCAGTGCACCAGCTGAAGAGTGGTTTAAGTTGCAGGAGAGGCAAGGCACAGATCCAGGCAGGCATAACCAGCTCTCGGCAGCTGTTGGGACCAGCATAAAGTGATATCGCTGCATCTGTGCCAAGATGTACAGTGCCCAACTACAATAGAGCAGCCTACAACATAGCCCAAGAAGGTCCTGCAAAGTGAGGTGACCCATAAGCTCCCCCTTCTCTATTGGTCTTGTCCTTCAATGCAATGTAGAGCAGCCTCCAGGCCAAATCAACAGGCGTTTTACAGCTTTCTGCAGTAGGATTTAGCCTAATCTCAGGAATAAGGGAGATAACCGAGGCTGGAAGAAATCACGCAGAATAATTCAGCAAGAGAAGCCATTTGTCAAAGGAAAAGAGACTTTGATTTTCATCATTCCTCTTCTCCACACTCGGTTTTCAAGCATGGCACATCAGTCATAAAGAGCAGGTTAAACATTGTACACTGATTCCTTTGGATTGGGACAATATTAACATAATACACATAAATTGTTTATTTATTCTACTTAAGTGCAGAGAAAGCAAGTAATGTCCCTCATTTAAGCAGAATATTTTTAAATGCTCGCAGTCCTTGAGCTTTGATGATGCACTATCCATCAGCAGTCAGATTGCCTTGTATTTGCACTTTTATGGATACATTTTATCAGAACAACAGGGGCTGCATTCAAAGCATGAAAACAAACCATTCTGTTCTGCTTCCATTTAGCAAATGGTGTCCATATGCAAGAAATGGGCAGAAAAATCATTTTTGCTGCTGCTGTTCCAAAAAGTTTCCTCGCCCTGCAATGATTTCTGTTGATAAAACAGCTGGATGGTTGTGTGAAACTCCACCGAATCATGGACTCAGACAAAGCTCCCAGCTCAATTTAGGCCCATACAGAAACCTGAGTGCCGCCTTATTGCCTTTAAATATCTCTGAATGTAATCCACTGTTTGCTCCCTTCTTAGGGGAGAGAAAGGGCTAGGATTTCAGTGAGTTGCACTGCTGATTCAGACACAAGGTTTTCAGTTCTCCCAGGGCTGTGTAACTAGTAAAAGTCCCATTGAACAAATAATAATGGTGATAATAATAAAAGTGCGAGTGGTGGTTCCTATAGGGGTTCGATTGATTCTGTGTCTGGCAGCCACCCTGGGTCTTGCAAACATCAGTCCACAGCAGTAGGATCTAATTAACAGCTAAAAATGTAAAGAATATGATGGGAACCAAGTGACTAACGTGACTAATGGCTATAGGTTGTAGCCGTGTTGGTCTAAGGACATCGGCAAACAAGGTTTGTTGGGTCAATGTAATAGCTTTTATTAGACCAGCTCAAATAGTTGGAAAAAATCTTTGCAAGGTTTCAGGTATAAACACCCTTCGTTGGGCTGAGGAAGCCTCTGCAGATAGCCTGAGCACAGACCAACTGCAGACGCTTCCTCAGCCTGACGAAGGGTATTTATACCTGAAAACTTGCAAAAAATAAATACATTTCCAACTATTTGAGCTGGCCTAATAAAAGTTAATGTGACGAGTGGACCTCCTGCTGAAGTTTATGAGAAGTCTGGCCTGCAGTGGGTGTCTGATCAGGCCCCCAGTGTGTGGACAGGCTCAGAGAAAAGCCAGTGTTTCAGCACCACGGAGAGGGGCAGGGAGAGGTGAAGTTCAAATTCCCTCCGCCTGCCCCTCACCTCTACCAAGAAAACAGAAACGGGTCAAGAGCTGCCTGCCCAGGCCAAGGTGCCGGGCAATGCCCCAAGAAAAGCTATAAAGTTCTGTTGTTTTTTGCACCTATTATTTTACCGACCAGCAGTGACAGTCGCTGCCGGGAAAGGTTTAATGGCATTGTTGCCATGGGGCATCGCAAGGGAAAGGTGCTTCTAAAAAGCAGGGCATAATATTGCAAGGTTGGCTTTTCACCCCATTTTGATCTCATGGTCATAACAGTGGGAATCCCAATGTATGCATGGACAGGGAACACCGCATAGCACACTCAAATAGCCTAATGGTTGATGGCGTATAGCACTGGTCATTCATAAGGAAAGGGGATCCGTTGTGAGCTGCAAGGCTCTGGCGGCCCTTCCCTAAAGCTGATGGGAGGTGGCAAGTTATCAGCTAAGGGGAAGTTTACTCCCTCTTGTGGTGTGTTGGCCTTCAGGACAGAGTCCAAAATGCATCTGTTTTCTTTGGCTTGGAGACTTGGGCTAATGGTGCAATTAGGATTTATTGTACGGAATAAGGAACGCTTGATTTTGGGCACCAAGAGAGATTTTTTTTTAAATGTCTATGGATGTGCCCAGATATTTTTGTGATGCAGGCAAATATACAATATTCTGTAAATAATATCCAGTGGGACGTGACTCTGGGAAGCAATAAGGCATCTCCCTTCTTTTCAGAATTCAAATGGGTAAGTGTTAGAGAGCTGTGGAAGGAGGGGTACTTTCTATCATGTAAAAATGGAGATCTGAAATCTCTACCTTGCAAAGATCCGGCCTGGTCTGCTGGTGGGTATACTATCAGGCAGGGTATATATGTTACCAGTAGTTTTTCTTGGCGTGTTGCTTTTTTTACAAAGGGTGGGAGTTTTTCCTGTACTCGAAAACCTCAGAACGAAGGCTGCTCTCTAAAACCACCTCCCATTTTGGTAGGTATAAGCGGAGGCAAATGCATCAGCATTAGCAGGAAGTGGCTTGTAGGAAGTCATTTGCATTTCATGGAGTCAAATGATCACTGTGCACTGCGACACCAAAGCCAAATCCCATTCTTGGTCAGGTGCAGCTGTAACTCCACAGAAATGTAAATTTTCCTGCCCCACATTGCATGTAACAGGTCCAGGGTAGAGTGCATCATTTTTGTAGGGAAGGGTTTAGTACTAGAATCTCTTCTTCCTGAGATTGGCCCTACGCTAATTAGAAATATGTATTTATGTTACATTAATATGTAGAGGACCCACCTAAAATCAGGGCCCTGTGGCACTGTGACGAAGTGATGTGTAATGAATGAGAGACAGAGTCTAAATAAACAAGATGGAGAAAGGGTGGAAGAAAGTTAGTAAAGCGAGCCCCAGGTGCAGTGGAGGATCGAGACATGGGGAGGGTAAAAAATATCTCAATGCAGGCAGGCGGCAAGGTAAGAAAAGGTGTTTCATCTCCTGGTTTCAATGGGGTCTTAGAGCCAGGAAACCTTGGTTCTCTTGTGTGAGTTTGAGAAATCACTTCAATAGAAAGATCAAAAACCAGTTTTTGGGTTTTGCTGCCCATATGAAGACACCTAGCTCTAAATACTATGTTTTGTTTTAATTCTGGGTTTGGTAAATGTAGTGTTTGTAGAATATCTTTCCTTCTGGCACGACACTGTTTTTGCAGATGCAAGGGAAACAAAGCGATGGTCTAAACTGAATCTGTTTTTTTTTTTCTCCTAAAAATATTACTACCAAATTCCAGAAACATGAAAAATGAACTTTTTTTTTCATTTGTAAAGGCATAATCAGCACAAATCAACTGGAAGAGCAAAATGAATAACCTTACAATGGAGTGAAAGAAAAACAAGAGAAGAGGATGAAAGGATAAGAATATGCCTCCCCTGCTCTAATAAATCAATCGCAGTATTAATATATTTTATATTTCCAGTAATTCTTCATCTTTTCTGTTCTCAGTACAGTTTATTGTCTCCCCCTACTGGCTAAATTGAGCTGCTTGTATCAAGTCCCACAGCTTCAAAAAGAACCGTTCAATAAAAGCAGGTTGCCAAATGTTGTTTACAGACCAGTATCCAACTTTATCTTGGCTTTATTTTTTAATAGTCACATATGGACTGCAGAAATGGGAGAACACAAAAGTCAAAGCCTTTTCTGCATCAAGTTGCAAAGCTTCTGTTTTCAGTCATTTGCGAATGTCCAGGAACAGTGCTTTGGGTCTAACAACTGCTATGTTCAAGAGACAATATTTGACTTTTTTTTGGTGTCAGATCAGTCCTCCCTCTACTTCTTCCATTAAAAAATAAGGTGGTTCTCACTGTCTTTTGTTTTCCTGCATTCAGCTGAAGTCAATTATTCATATTTTCAAGTTACAGCTGGTCTGACTTGTCGTTCTGCATTTTCATTTAAAGCATGTATTTTCCAACATCATTCCGCTTATTTTAATGTATTTTAACGTATTTTCTTCACTTTTGGGGGGGAAACAAATGTTTTTCACTGTGTATCCAAAATTCCCCAGCCAATGTTTCACTACCTGAAAGCCCGTAAGCCCATTTGCTGACATGATTCACAAGCGGTGCTGGTAGCAGCGGTGTAGAAGGTAAAGCAGAATGCTCCTAAATCAGGGGGACAATGGTTGAGACCTGCGTTCCCCAACATCAACCCTGCAATACACAAATCTACAACTCTTGGTTCAGACATGAGACTGTTTATTGGACCAGCTGAGAAATTGCAAAACATTTATATATATATTTAATTTTGGAGGGGCCACCATAAACCTTAGCCCCTAAGGTAGATTTCTGAAAGTCAGTAAAGGCGGACGGGTGTGGGGTGAAGGGACTGAAACCCAAAGCAGACGCTCTCGAGTGCTTAGAGAAATATCACCGGACGTTACACTGATGAAATGTCGCTGGATGTTATCCACAGAAGAATTGGGGGGTGAAAAAGCAAGACGAGACCCCCCCACACTGTACACCAGTGATTCTCAACCAGGGTCCTAGGGTGCCACCAGATCCTTTGAAGGGTGTCCCTTCCCACAATGCATGAAGTCACCTTGCCTAGAGGGACTGCATCTCCCAGCATGCACCTGGCGGGCTCCATCACCTGACAGGGACTACGGCTCCCATGGTGCACTGGGACAAGGTGGACGTAGGGGAGAACATCTAGCACACAGTGGGGGGAGGAGAAGGGGCAGGCTCCCGTCCCTGGGAGGGTGCTGGCAGGACCCCGCTGTAGGCCCAGGGAGGGGGGGAGGACTGCAATTCCCACAGTGCACTGGGAAACAGCCCTCCCCCTTCTCCCCACTCTGCCCGGGGCCTCAAAGGCCCCCCGTACCCTTCAGGAGGGTGGACTCCAACTCCCACAATGCATCGCACGGCTCCCAGCCGCCATGTTGGGGGAACTATAATTCCCACAATACGCCACAGCGGCTCCCAATCTCCATATGGGGGTGGGGGGGAACTATGATTCCCACAATGCACCGCAGCGCCTCCCACCTTCCATGTTGGGGGGAAAACTATAATTCCCACAATGCACCGCAGAGCCCCCCCGCTCTATGCTGGGGGGG
>NW_017729011.1:22230965-22231372 GCF_001723915.1 Gavialis gangeticus
TGGTTTGGGGGTCTGACTATGGAGGGGGTTGATTTTGGGGTCTGACTGGAGCGGGGTTGGTTTTCGAGGGGGTCTGATTTTTTGAGGGGGGGTGATTTTTGGGGTCTGATTTTGGGAGGGAGGTTATTTTTGGGTCTGGTTTTTCAGGGGCAGGGATTTCTTCCTGACCCCAAGTACAGCATCGGTGCGACTGTGAGCGGCCGGCCGGTCCAACCCCTGTGCAAACCATCCCGTGCAACCATCTCAACTGTGTATAAGACGAGCCTGATGCAACACGACCCTAATGCCCAAGGCAGATCCTGCAGCTTGGCTCCCAGCAGAACACTGGCACAGCCCAGTGGAAGCCCCCAGCCGCAGCTGTAGGCAACCCCAGATGCCTTTGGGGAGGCTTAAAAATACCTTTGTGC
>NW_017729011.1:22236372-22237016 GCF_001723915.1 Gavialis gangeticus
TGGGGGGGGGGGGGCTATACTTCCCACAGTGCACCGCAGTGACTCCCCACCTCCATATTGGGGGAAAACTATAATTCCCACAATGCACCGCAGCGCTTTCCGGTCTCCATGTTGGAGGACTACAACTCCCACAAGCACCGGAAACTCCAGCAGCGGCGGCAGCAGGGCGCCCGTAACTCCCGGCAGCCCGTGCACGGCCACTTCCGGCCGTGAGCGAGGCGGCTGAGGGGGAGACTACAGCTCCCAGCATGCAGCGCGGCTGCGACTTCCGGCGCTGGGCTGGTCCCCTCAGCAGGGGCCGCGGCCGTGACAGGAGCCGTGCAGGGCGGCGGGTCCAGGGCCCCTCAGCGCAGCGGGGGCGCCGCCATGCCGCTGGGCCGGTGAGGGGGGCAGCGGGCGGCGATGTTCGTGCAGGAGGAGAAGATCTTCGCCGGCAAAGTGCTGCGGCTCCACGTCTGCAGCGCGGAGGGCGCGGAGTGGCTGGAAGAGGTCTCGGAGGACACCACGGTGGAGAAGCTCAAGGAGCGCTGCCTCAAGCACGTAAGGGACCGGCCGCGCGCGCCGCGCCTGCTGCCTCGGGGGCGGCACCGCTCGAGGAACACCCCCCCGCCCTTGGGTGTCTCTCACATGCCCCCCCCCCCCCC
>NW_017729011.1:22237050-22243620 GCF_001723915.1 Gavialis gangeticus
CCCCCCCCCCCCCCCGCGTGCACCTGGTTTTGTGTGTGTGAGAGAGGGGGTGATTTGGGGATCTGATTTTGGAGCGGGGTCGAGTTTGGGGTCTGACTTTGGAGGGGGGGTTGATTTGGGGGTCTGACTATGGAGGGGGTTGATTTTGGGGTCTGACTGGAGCGGGGTTGGTTTTCGAGGGGGTCTGATTTTTTGAGGGGGGGTGATTTTTGGGGTCTGATTTTGGGAGGGAGGTTATTTTTGGGTCTGGTTTTTCAGGGGCAGGGATTTCTTCCTGACCCCAAGTACAGCATCGGTGCGACTGTGAGCGGCCGGCCGGTCCAACCCCTGTGCAAACCATCCCGTGCAACCATCTCAACTGTGTATAAGACGAGCCTGATGCAACACGACCCTAATGCCCAAGGCAGATCCTGCAGCTTGGCTCCCAGCAGAACACTGGCACAGCCCAGTGGAAGCCCCCAGCCGCAGCTGTAGGCAACCCCAGATGCCTTTGGGGAGGCTTAAAAATACCTTTGTGCACAGAGCTAAAAAAAACAGGGATTGCCTTGTGATTGTGTCGGCTGCTGCGGTGCTGTGCTCAGCTCAGTCCTCGCTGCTTGTAGCCAGGGGAAAGCGGCTGCGGTGTGCAGTCGGTATTCAAGCGTGCGCTGTGCCTCTAGTCAGTTGTTTCTTTTGCCACGTCTGTAATGTTCCCCCCCCCAAAACTCGGGGATCCTTGCAGGCCATGGGTGCTGGTCTCCAAGTGCAGAGGAGGAGCAGGGTTAGGAAGGGAGTCGTTTTGGGCCTCGAGGTCGGGATTCGGGTGGCTGGTGTTGGGTATGCCTATCTTTTATTCATGGCTGGGGGGTGGGGACTGGCAGCTCTATGCTGGGAGAAAATGGTAAACTGGTTTCAGATGACTCCCTGAAGTAACTGTAGTATCTGTGCGTTCCTTGCTCTGTTTTAAGCGCAGACAGACGTGTAAAGGGGAATTGTAGTGGGGAACATCCATGCAATAGAAATCCTTCCACCTCCAAGATTAATATAATTACACTATGGATTATGGTGTAAACCTATCCTTTTGCAATGTGTTAATTGAAAAATCACAGCCTTCAAGCTTTATGATATCCCTGCATATATAAATCAAGTGCTTAAAGCTGATTTTGTTCTGTATGAGTGTGTTAAACCCTTACACAGGAATGAATATAATGTTGATAAAACAAATGTCACAACAGTGCTCCCAAATTGGTGTGGTAATAGTGTAGATTGCCTTTGGGGGGACCAGTGGATTATCCTGATGGCCTCTTGCCCTCTATCCCTTAACTCATTTACAGTTATTCCAATGATTCTTTTAGATAACTGATCGCACAGAAATGAGAAGTTTAAAGGTCTCATTGCAGAAATTTGGCTGGAATACAAAAAGTTCCTTCATTCTGGTTGGCCCAGTTACGGTGTACATGGTCATAAAGTTAATAATCTTCTTATCCAGGGCTCTACTGGATTGAAATCCTGAAGTTGTAAGGACTGTTCAGACACAAATCTGAAATAGTGTGTTGGATCTCAGTGTATGATCACAATTTGCCCCAGAAGATGTCATTTCTGAGCCAAGGCAGCACGGCCTAACAGTCTCAGCAGGAGATTGCTGAATTCTAATCTCAGGTTTGGCGAGGACTGGCTGTAGTGACTTGGACAAGTTATTTAACATCTCTTTAAATGATTTCAAAAGTGTGAAGGATGCCCTGTACTGTACTTTGTACCATCCACGTGTTTCAGAGGTGATGTTTCTTCTAGCAATGATGCAGTTTTAATACAAGAAGTTAAAACCAGAAGTGTATGATTACATTTCACATCCCATAACATAAAATGCTGTTATCACAAACTAACTCATTTTATCCTGTAGACATGCAGTGATTGTATTTGAGCAAGGCTGATCAATAAGCTAAACGCATCCATAGCAGTCACACATGACCCATAGCTGCTTATTTTTACACAGCCCCTTGGAATTTACAGGTCTCAGCCTTCAGTATTGCATCTTAATCCAAAAGGTCATCTGTTTAGCTCATAGCATGCTAGGGCCTGTAGTCTCCACAGCCACTCCTATGTTTAAAGAAGGCAAGCAGCAGCATTTGGCTTGGCTTCATCCAAGATAGATGTTGTCTTTGGGCAAAATCAGGCTGTTTCTGTATGGCAAAATAGGTATGGGACCATCGCATGCTGCAGAGCTTCTGGAGCATGGTATTGCTGTTTTTATTCAGCCCCCCTGAATGGTGAAGGACTATCAAAGTACAAGCTTTAAAGCCTTTAGTTTTCAGGAAGCTTAACTGAATAGAAGTTTGTACACAATAGGAGTCAGGCCAGAGGACAATTGATAACTTGGCAGTGGTGGTTGATTTCATTCCATCTACTGCCTACTGCTAATGGTGTGATTTGCATAACTATTATGATAATACACTGTCTTGTGAAGAGGAAAAATAGAATTGGAAAAATCCTGACTAGCTGATGGGCATATTGGGAAGAATCTTGACAGCACCTCTTGGTATCTTAGGTGATTCCTGTGTTCTCGAAAGCCTCTGCCATCACTATTTCAATGAGCAATACAGATGGTTTCATAGATTTCATAGACATTAGGAGCTGGAAGGGACCTCCTGAAATCATTGGGTCCAGTCCCGCCCCCCCCCCCCATAGGCGGGAAGTCAGCTGGGATCAAGTAACCCCGCAAGAAATATATCCACCTGTTTCTTGAAAGAGTCCAGAGTAGATGCTGTTCTTGTTCAAATTATGTTCTTTGGCAGTTCCTTTTTTAGATAAGGAAGGTAGGCATTTTTTTCCAGTAAGCTCCAAAGTGCCATTAAGTATCCAGATGTATTTTCTTAACTATTTATGGATTCTGAGCAAGTGCCCAGCTTTTAACTCCCTACCTCCCTGCTCTCCTAAGGAGCTTCCTTGTAACGGCTTGTTTGCTTCTGCCTAGAAAAGGGAGGGATCAGTTCACTCTAGAATTTCCATGGGCTGATCAGACAGAGGTGCGTGTGTGTCACCTAATTCATAAGCAGAGATGTCTATTCTAGTTAGCTGTGAACCAAGGCCAGTCCTCCAAGCTGATTTGGGTTGTCCATACTTGCCCCTGTGTGGAGTCCCACTGTCCTTTGTGGGTCTCAATGCTGGGTGTGAATTGCACAGGACATCTTCCAAGATGAGGACCAAAATGTTCCCAAAACCTGGTTTTGAAACGGACAGTTTCTTTTCAAAGTGACTTTAAGAAAACTCTGTCCACACACGTGCACATGCATCTTTATTTTTATCAGAAGGCGGTAAAGGAAGCCTAACGTATGTGAGCTTTACATTTGGAGTCTTATCACTAAACAAAATACAATAGTACAGAGTAAGCAAATGGCTGTGCAGGCAGAAAATGGGTGTGGGGCACAAGTTTTAAGAAACGATACCGAGCCACTGTAAGTAGAAAGGTTAATCATCGTAATTTCAAAGAAAAAGTGGGAAGGTGGAAGTTAAAAAAGCCTAATACTCATAGTGCTGCTTATTTCAACAGATCCACGGGCTCTTATTTACAGAGAGCCAGTATCATTACTCCTATCATTACTTCTATTTTATGTAAGGAAAAACTGTGGCATAGAGGTGAAAAACAAACTTTCAAAATTGTACCACAGTGTTTGGGCCCAACTTGAGATATCTTAGGCTTGTTTCTCAGAGATGCTGGGTACCCTCTGCTCTTACTGACTCTAGTTGGGTTATTGAGTGATCAACATTTCTGGAAGTCAGACTTCACCTCTCAGAAGTTGGATACCTCAAACCAGAGACCACTTACAAGTGACTTGCAAAAGATCACAGGCTGAGTCACTGGCAGAGCTGAAAATAGACAACAAGCTTTCTGATGCTTTATGCAATAACTGTCAGACCATTCCCTGCCAAAGGAACATGAGGAGAGGAATAAAACTACAAATTGTTGTCTCACTTTGAAATTCAGCATGTGCTGTAGTTGAGGATTTAAAAGACCAAAATAATGAGTAACATGAGTTGTGTGTGTATTTCAGCTCTGCCTCTGACTTGGTGTGTGATCTTGGACAAGTTTTGTAGCCTTTCTGTACCTCTGTCTGCCCATGTGTTCAGTGGCTACAGTCGTATTTCCTCACCTTACAGAGGGGGTCTGCTTAAGCTTAAGCTTAAGCTTGAGCTGTTCAGGCAGAAGCCTGTGTAAACTCAA
Organism: Gavialis gangeticus; assembly: GCF_001723915.1. Taxonomy (NCBI): domain Eukaryota; kingdom Metazoa; phylum Chordata; order Crocodylia; family Gavialidae; genus Gavialis; species Gavialis gangeticus. The sequence goes on from NW_017729011.1 coordinate 22,241,249, forward strand.
AGTATCAGCATTAAAATATGCAGAAGGGTGTGGTGGGTGCTCCTCATCACACTTCTGGATCCTTTGTAAGACATTCATGTCCTTTAAGCTTCCATGAGTACAGTAGAGAAAAAAAGTAACCATTAGTAAACTAATCATTGCTGTGTCTTAGTAAAGAATGCATTCAGTTGGCTTCTGTTAACAATTTTGAGGAAAGCAAGCAGTGTATTGTGTATAGAGCCCAACTCCCGAGATGCCATTAAAGCATTGCAAGTTCACTAACCGCTCAGACATCTGTGAATGAAGCTTTATCCCCACTTTTTCACTGCAAAGCCACCAAGCAGGCTGCTGCAAAATCCAAGATTAGAAATAAGTGCAAGCATTTAGGCTGGCAATATAAACATAAAATGATAGGTAGTAAACTTCAGCTGAGCCCATCTTTCTTTTCCCTTGACATACCATGGCTTGCCCAGTGCTGATGTCCCGCTTCCATATGTTCCATCAACCACCACACTTCCAACTTAGGCTCTGGGGCTCCTCATCTTTTTTCCAGAGCACTCCCAAGATCCTGCCTGCCTGGTAAACCAGGCACAGATCCCAAGGTTCCCCGTATGGCAGTGCTGAGCAATAGTTCCCACTTGGCAGCAGGGTCCAGTGCAATCTTTCTGTTTCCTTTAGTACAGGTATGGTTGTTCCTATGCTATGTAGGGAATCCCATGCCTCTTTACAAGCTCTCTTCCTCTCTCTGGACATGAGAATATTTGGTTAAGAGTGATCAGATATTCTGCATTTCAAACAGCTTTCCTGAGGCAGAGGTTCCATGTTGTTGCTGAGCCTCCTGCTGGGGATCTGCAGAAAGGCTGCTGGATTATACTCTGCTGGCTATCATCCTTATTTTCTGTGGCAAGTTAAAGAACTCTGATGTCTTCCTAATTATACCAGTCTGTGCCAGTAGTTCCTGTAGTGGCCATGTGATGCTATGTGACTAAAAGCGAGAGAGAGGTGTTTAGAGTAGTAGAAAGGAAGGACAGAGGTCCGCAAGATACTTATTTAGACGAAGCCCACACTGTGGACAAGTTTGAGAACCCTACTTCCAAAACAGTAGGTTGTGTGCAATTGGCGGTATTTCCCATTCCCTCCCAAAGAAGATAGAAGTGCAACAGATTTGATGGATGTGTACATACAGTTTTGCACGTGCTAACTAAAAATCTGAAGGTTAGAAGCAGCTGTGGGGTTCCTAGCAAGGTTGTAATATGACATTAGCTGTTACAAAGCTCTGCACTTAATCAAACCTATTTCTACAAAGCTGTCTTTTTTCCATATGACTTCACTGTAGAGCCGTAACGTAAGGATTTATAAAAATAGCATTCTGATTGGGTCCCGAGGTCAAATGCAGTACAGATATGGGAGCTGTTTTGATTTCTCATAGATTCTCACGCACTCTTTGGCTGTAGCTCTTCAATTAGCATGTTGAAAAGGCACTAGTAGAGCTGAAAGTCTCTAAACAGTCTAACGGTGCTAAAACAAATGCAGCAAAAATGTCTTGGTAAAAAACTGTATTGAAAGGAGTGTCATTTGGGAAAGTTTGTCTAATGGACCAACACTTGGAAAGCTCATTTTTGTGAGCAAACTGCATGAAGTCTTGCCCAAGGCTGTCTGCAAAAGGTGTTTTGCTTGGCCACAGTCAGCTGCCTGGGTGATGAGAGTAACCTGGCTTCAGTGATTTGTAGTTTAAACCATTACATTTTCTAATTCCCCATGAATAAGTGAGAAGCATCTTGATGCACTGATGTAATGCTTTTCCTGGAATCTACTATCACTGTTGTGTGAAGATGAGTCAGTTGGAGTTGTGGATTCGTGTTACTGTTGTCACTATGCTAAAATAGCTAAGGAGGGCTTGAATCTGAGCCCTGTTGTGGAGCTACTTTGGATACGTGTTCAGAGGGTTGGCATGTGGTTATAGTTGCTCCGTTTACCAAAAGTCAACCTTCTCTGTAGTCTGTCCAGCTGCAGTGGTGCAGACTCTCAGCTGGCATGAAACAAACTAGTTCCATCAAGTTGAACTGAATTCATCTCTCTTATGCCAGCAGAGAATCTGACCCACGCTGGTAGCTTATTCCTGATGCTTGGGAGCAGTTCTCCATGTTTTAATTGGGCTTTCTTTGGAGAAAGAGAAGAATCTGTAATCATGTGCCAGGTTTTGTAAATACCTTTGGCATTTCTGAGCACTGTTGTAATCAGACTGCAGACAGCATATCTGCTGCAAAGTCTGAGTTTTAAGATTTTTGTTGCCTAAGGAAAGTGCACTAACATATGCAGTAAAAAAAAAATGTCTTAAAGCAGCTAGAGGCCTAATGCTTTTTTTTTTTTTTTTTTTTTTTTAAAAAATTGGG
>NW_017729011.1:22243691-22261910 GCF_001723915.1 Gavialis gangeticus
TTTTTTTTTTTTTTTTTTTTTTTTTTAAGAAATTGAGAAAATGCATTTTCTTTTCTGGTAATTGAACTAGTCATTAAACAGTAAAAGGAAAATGACAAGAGACTTTATGGTGTAACTTCAGTCTGGTGGGTAAAGCAGGTATCTTGATACTAACTGTTAATTCCATTGAATTGAAGCAAGATTCAGAAACTCCCACTGCCTTTCTGATCTATAGAACGGGGCCAGTGCTTCAGATTTCTTGTGTTCAGTGTTAGCAGGTGCTTTCAGATTCTCCAAAGGATGCCGTGGTGCAGTACTTGATATATCTGTAGGATGGAGGCAGAGCTGGCTGAGACCTCAAGGTCATATAGTATGTCCTCCCACCCCAACCTTTTTGAGGCAGGATCAAATATACCCAGACCATCCCTGATAAATGATGGGTGAACCTGGCAATGCATGAGCAAATAGTGATGCTAGATTAAGCAGCCAGCTTCTCCATTTAACACTTTGAAGAAGCCCGCTGGCCATGTTACAGCCTTCCATCATAGGAAGCATTAGAGATATTCTCTGTCCTTTTCCTCAGTCTTTTAACTTGAAGGGCTAATTGCTACCTTGTGAGCTGCCACTCTCCTTAAAATCCCCCTTTTTGTCTGAACATTAGTCTTCGTGCCCAGAGACTTGCCTGTATTGCCAGTGGGATACTATCTGCATTGTCACGTCAGCATAAATCCACTCTACGTGGAGTATGCTGATGTACTCGAGACTGGAAGTTTGCCCAGTTAAAAGCAGCTCTAAACTTCTACTGTCCTCACTTGCACTTCGCCTGGAGGCAGAAACTCAGTCACCTACCAACACAGAAAAAGACTGCAAAAGAAAATGTTCCTTTTAAGACAAAGCTGTTATCTATCAGGTTAGGAATACAGTACCTTATTTCACTAGTGTTAGAAAAACTGCAGCACAGCTATAGTGCTGGAAGTCACCATTCAGTTCCCAATAACATGGACAGTGAATGATGCAGCGATGGTTTTGGTTTTGACCGGTTGCAAGCCGTGTGGTGTTCTAGCTATAATGATCCACCAGTAACACCCTGTGTTCAAAACTATGTTTCTGTGCAGCATGTATTTTTTGAAAAAGCCCTTAGAAGCTCTGCAGATGCACATGAAAACTGTTAAATGAAAGCCAGGCATCCTGGATGGGAGCACCATCACTTTAAAGTGGTGTTTCAGTACTGACCTTATTGGCATAGCCACCTTTTCATCCTTTGGGTGAACATTTTTAAGGCCCTTTGAATCCATTTATCTTTGTTTTCTTAGATAGAATCAAGCTGTGTGTATACTCTGTTGTGCAATTGAAGGTTCAGTCACTCTCAGGTTTTCCAAATCACTAGTCAAATTAAGCCTTTGCTGTAATTCCCAAACATTTCTATCCAGTGTTTCTTCTTTCACTTTTGGAGTCTTGACCCTGTAGCTGTTGGACAGGTAGCATATTGGTTTCAAAAGGATCGTCTGCATGTGGAAGAGTTGTGAGTATTTGCAGTAGGGTGTTCGAGAAAGTTGTTAAGAGCTTGAACAATCTGAAAGAACCTAGATGCTCCATCTTGCCAGCTGTTAATTTATCTACGTCAATGAGATGGGGCTAAAGTGATTTTACTTTCTTCGGCATATTTTTGATCTCAGCCAGGGAGCTTGACTCCTCAGAAATAAACCCTTTTTTGCTGCCACAGTTTGCAAGACCAGTTACAGCCAGACACAGCCTTATGTTTCTTTAGCGTATTATGTGCTGTATATTGGCTTCTGGCATATTGTGCTATTACTTAAGCTATTAAGAAATAAGTAAATGCTGGCACAGGTTGAACATGGAGTCTTTAATGCAAGGTGCAGTGATTCATGCAGCAAGCTTATTATTCCTGTCCTCTGATGCTCAATATTTATTATCTTCTCTAGTGTGTACCTGGTAGCTTGGAGGATCCAAAAAGCATAACGCATCATAAACTGATACATGCTACTTCAGAGAAGGTGCTGACTGATAGAAAAACAGTCTTGGAGGAAAACATTCAAGATAAAGGTAAGCAGCCTCCATACATTTGTAACTTGTGATCCTAAAAACATGGGAGTGTATTTTAATTGCAGGTGTATGTGGAACTGTGACTACCTTTTTACTTGTTTGGGGTTTGAAGATGAGGAAACCTCTCTTATAAAGGAGCTGTAAGGATTGGGAAATACATAAACAAGTTTGTGTTTTTTCAAAAACCAAAAAGCCAACACCACTTAGTCTGTATTTTGCAACACGTTTCTACAGAAATAAAAGCCTGAATTCAGTATATGTGAGCTAAATCAGTAAGCCAAACAATTTAAGACAGACTTGCCAAACAAAAAAACCAGCACTGTTGTATTCTGGGTGCATACAGCTTTATCCATTCAGAACTTGTGTCTGATGCTCCTGAAGCTGGGTGAAATGGACTTTTCATGATCACTTTCATATGCCTGTTTTTATATTAAATGGGATTATTTTGATAGGTGAGTATGAGTAAGTAAAAGGGAATGAAGCTGAGATGCATTGGACCTCCAAGTCAAGTAGTCAAATTCCGTACTTGCTGAAGTTTATTTAAATGTCTTGGTGCTAGTGTACACTTCAGTTGTGCTTTGCAGCCATAGGTCCAAATGAATCCCTGGTGTAGCTTGGCTGATGCCAGTACTATTGTGGCAGGCATCTAATTGCCCTATTGGATTCAAATGTGAAAGAATGAGAAACAAAGCAAGGTCTGAAGGTTAAAACAATAAGGGAAACTTTTCCATCCTTCTTGGGCATCTACAGTTAATAGGGATGGGCACTGCTGGAAAATGGGGCCCTTACATACTTCGGCCTCTGTCTTCCACCTGAAGAACAGGTTGTAATGTCCTCTGTAACAGAGGTCCAGGAGACCTATTTAAGCAACTGGTTATTGAAGCACTTACAGACCTTTGAAGAACAATGTTTTGGAAATGGAAAGTAGTAAAAGGCTGAAGGAAAGCATGTCCTGGGACATGAGGGAGCTTTCATACTCAGGCTTTGTCCACCCTGAGGACACATCCATTACAGGCATGGGTGAGCAGCCACCATTAAACACCCCCACTGTAGAAAGTGAGCTGCTGGAAGGGGTCATTTCCCCTTAAATCAGGGCTAACCTCTGCTACTGCAAGTAGCACTGCAGTTATGCAGGGTAGCTGGCCAGGGAGGGCTGTGACTAGGGCAAATCCCAAAGATAGACAGCGTTGTAGGCAGCCTAGCTCTAGGTAGTTTCTCTCCAGGAGCTGGTGTAGTTTGCTCACACTGCTGCCACATTGTCATTGCAGTGGGCCAGTTATTTTCACTTCCCCCAAACAAGCATCAAACTTGGGGGTGTTTGCCTTCCGTCTTTCCCATGGAAATGTTTTTTCTTGTGAGGGGGAGTCCAGTAACAGACAGAGTGTAACTATTCAGGAGCCATATTCTGAGCTGTTTTACAGCAGGGCAAAGCTGGTATGATTTCCCTGACATCATTTTGCTGTGCCAGTGTAACTGAGGTCAGACTGTTGCTTGCGAGGGTCAGACTTTTTGACTACATCTCTCAAAATAATTTTAAAACCCCCCAAAAAACATAACCCCCAACAAACAACTTGGATTAAAATGAGTTATCTTTGAACCTTCCTTTCTCTTGGCTACTGCTTTACATTTTACGTGTTGCTTACTCTGATTAGTAAAGCATTCAGAGCACGTCTACACAAGATGCTACGGTGCAGTAGCTTGTTGCTACTGTGCCATAGCATCCGTGGGCATTAACCATGACAGCAACGGTACTGCGCAATAACATTAAAAAAAAAAAAACTGCGCAAAAGCAAAAATACTGGTTAAGCAAGTACTAAATGAGTGTGAAATAACTGTGCAGTCCACCATTCATGTAGATGCGGCCTGAGCATAGCTTTTGTAAAATGTTTTATAGATAGCTTAATCTTTTGACTCTCTTGCCCTAGTACAATGATGCTGCATTTGGACTGTATGCACCAGTGTAATGCAATGATGAACAGCCCACTAATGCTGACAACCATGTTTTAAGCCAGAGAAATTCCTGACCGTTCCAATGAAATTAAGTGCAAGCAAGAAACAGAAGCCATCTTTATTTAGCCTTTCTATTTGACCGTTCTGATGTTTTAAAGCAAAAGCAGCCTGGCACTGGTCCCTCATGTTATTCTTGAACATATTCCACTCTTGTTGTTTTTCCAGATGTTTTGCTATTAATAAAGAAGCGTGCGCCCCCTCCACTTCCCAAAATGGCAGATGTATCAGCAGAGGAGAAAGTGAGTTCAAAAGAGTTATGGTCTTCTTGTGTTCATTTTTTTTTTTCCTTTTATTGATAGCTGGGAGGAGTATAACTGTGGATGCTTGCTCTTTAGTTATGGCGGAAAATGAAGAAGAAATAATGTTAAGATTTGTTGTTCTTAAAGTTTACAGAGAATGCTACCGCACACGGTCTAATATTGCAGTAACGTAAGCTCTAGGATAGGATAGGTAGGCTCTGTGGAAATACTCCAGGGTTGATCTTTATATAGGATTTAATCTAATATTAGTATCGTAGGTTGTGCCTTTTTGCATTTCTGTCTTCCAAAACGTACCAATTTAGAGCGGCCATACCCATTTCTATTTTCTGTTTTCAGAAGGTGAAAAGCCCAGTATGGCCAAGCAGGTCTCAAGGGCATTAACAGAGGCACTGCTAAAACTTAAATTCCATCTTTAGCATAGGTGGTTATGGGGTTCCCTCTAATTAATCTGTGTTGTTAAGCACGCTTCGGCACTGGTGATAGAAAAGTTGACACTACCTCTCCTTGTCGTTACAAACAACCTGATCTATTTGCTTGCTTCTGTCTCTCTTGCTCTATCACTTCTCTTGTGACACTAGTTTCCTGTCAGTATTTGTATTTGCCTGTCGTCTTATCCATGGTCCTGTGGTGCTGAGTGACAGCCTCAGGAGTTTAAGGCATAGAACTGGAAGGTATCTCCAGGGTCATCTAATCCAGTGCCCTGCTAAGGTCCAGTGTTGGACAATAAGCACTTGTTGAAAGTTTAGAGCGAGTCCAAGGCATTGCGTTTCCCTGGATGGTATTTACAAGCAGTGCAGTGCTTTGACTAGTTACTATGTAAGATATTCAGTGCTGTGTTTGAGAGGAGTGTTCTATTGCAATAAAACCAAAATCATTCCTATCCAGCAGGAATTCACAGCAGGCAGCTGAATTCAGAATAAGCCATTTGACTGCATCTTTTCCATCAAAGGGCACCAGTTTTCCAGTAAGCTTTGAGCTCACAGTTGGTCCTGTGCAGTTCATCAGACAAATACCATTCTTTGAAATAAAAGTTGGGATATTGTTTGGGGATTTTGTTTTCTTGATTTGGCCCTGTAAATGCAAAGTGGTTTGCACTGCTAGACTGTGGTTTCCCTTAGTTGCAAGTAGCTCCGTGGTCCTCCATTTGCTTGGGAAGAATGTGGAATTGCAGATAGCTATGCCTCACTCCTTTTACTCTTTGGAATACTAATTACAAAAATCTGATCGTGCTTCCTATTCTGTAGAAGAAACAGGAACAGAAAGCTCCCGATAAGGATGCTATTCTCAAAGCAACAGCAAATCTGCCTTCTCGCAGCGTGGATCGCACAGTGGCCCACCACAACATGAGGGATGTAAGTATGGGGTTTCATGTTTAAGTTGCATGTTAAATCTAGAGTTCTGCCACAGGAACAGGATTAGCTCACCTTCACTAAAACTTGAAACGGATGGCAAATGTAGGGCCTGCATCTCTGTTCAAAAATAATATTTTTAAAGGTTTCTTTCTTCTTATACCATTAGCTTGGATTATTTAAAACAGCCCTAGAAAGATAGCGTTTATCTTGTCCCTGTTTCTTTTTACTTTTCACATTTCTCTTACAAGGGAATAAGACTCCTAGGGCACCTGTACATGAGCAGCCTCCGATGCACTGTAATTACCACGCTACAGCAGACTCCAGCATCTTGTGTATCAGCATAACAGTGGGACGCTTTTAACTAAAGTTTGTCGAATGAGCTTTAGTTAAATTAACTCTGCCACCATTTTTAGCTGTGGGGATGCTGGTACACGAGATGCTCCGGGCACTTTAATTATCGGGGCTCTTGGATCTGCTCTAATTAAAGCATCCACCCCACCCCCCTCAACTCCCAGAGCACATGTATAAATGCCCTCAATTTTCACTTCCAGGATCTAATGTACTAGCATAGTATCATTCAGCTGGAATTCAAAATTCTTTGGGGTTATGATTTTTTTTTTAAAGAAGTGTTAGATCTATGCTCCCTTGCTTCATACATGCTTAACCTGAAACAGACCTCTAAATGTGGAAAATGTTTACATGTTTTGTTCTGTTGTCACACAAAGAAATTAAAAATGACTGTGTCTTCATGTCTCCGTCTATCTTTATAAAGAAGATTTGAACTGAAAGTCCAGTGTAGATGCAAACTGTGTTCCCCACAGATATATTTTTTTTTTATTCCTGTATTTTTGGTTATACTTCATATTAAGATCAATAATATTAAACAGTTACTTGTTTGACAGGTCACCCAACTGCTTAGAACAGTCTGTAATGCTTTGTGCTGATATAAGCATAACATCTATTGATCAGTTAGTAAATACATTGCCTGCGTCTAGATGATGTTGGTTGGCTGAGCCAGGTTTTTGGTTCTTTTTGTTGTTGTTGTTGTTGTTCAAGTCTCTTTTTCAGAGCTCTAAGATTCCAGTGCCTTGTCTTCAACGGAAAGGAAGCATTGCTTCATGTTTCATATTGCCATGTGCTTGACATAGCCTCTATCTGCATCTTCCTTGTTTGGGGCACTTAAAACAAAGCTGGATAAAGTACTAGTACAGGGAGAAATTTTGTCCAAGGCGGAGCAGAGATGGGGTGGCATGAAGGAAGCTTATGCAGCTGTCTTCTCTGCTGTACCTGTTCTGAGAATGCATTCTGCTGTAAAATAATTCAATAAAATATTGAAGCTTAAAAAATCAAATATGTCTTTACCATAGTCTATTAATGAAATGAAGATAGAATGTGTAACACATAGCATGTTTAGTGACCAATTCAACTGGTCACTTATGAGATGTTCTAAAAGAAAAAATCTCTGTAGGAGGGGGAAGTCCTGACCCATCAGTATGGGCATGTATTTCACAAGACGCAAGCATTTCTTGGGCTGCTTGTACTTGAAAGAAAGGGGTGCTAATCAAGAGAACTTATTTCAATAGGAGTAGGGGTTCCACTTCTAAAAAGAGCTTCCTAGTATCTCTGCAAAGCCTGCTTGATTGTCTGTCTCCTCACCCCCCCACCCCCTCCTTACAGAGGCCCTTGCAGTGTTGGGACCTTTACCTGTGAAGAAATGAGCTTTCTCAGTATCATTTTCTTTTATGGCAGGAAAAGCAATGCAGGAAATCAAGCTTTCAGCAAGGTATTTCTTGCCCTGTGTACCATTGCACAGGAAACATGCCAGTGTTTTTTTGTAGGCTAAACACAATGAAAAGCAAAGCCATAATGAAACAACCTTCTCCACAGGGGGCAAGGGCATAGCACAGATGCTCTAACAATAGATGTATTAAGAGAAAATGACTGTTGGTAGCTTCCTGTATAAATGTTTTGATGGTTTCTTTTTCTGCAGTTCCAGACAGAGCTCCGGAAGATCTTGGTTTCACTGATAGAAGTTGCACAAAAATTGCTAGCACTAAACCCAGATGCAGTTGAGCTATTTAAGAAGGCAAATGGTATGAACATATCTCTACCATGTTTTATGAAGCAGGCCTTTTAAAAAGTATTCAAAAACATGTTTGCGCATGTTATTGAAAACATGTAGCCATATCTCACAAATTATGCAGGTTTGGGATGGGATCATTGGGACTCATCTGGGGACTCCTCATTGACAAAGAAAGTACTATTGCATGTTGAAATGATACTTAATCACAAGACATCAGTGGTGAGGCTTGCATGTAATGGCACAAAGTCTTGCTTCTAGTTAAATAGACCTGTCCAGGTAGCAAGGAAGTCTTTTTCACCATGGCTTGCAACATGGAAAGCTGTTGTAGCCAAAGCCCCAATGAAAGTGTAGGTGAGCAATCCAGCATTGGCAGAGAGCTTTGGAAAAGCTCTATCTCTGACTTGATATGTTTGAGATGAGAAAATCAATGCTTCTAACTTAACAAATGTGGTCTTGGATGGAGCAGGCTGGGAGCTGTAACGTGACCATGTTGTTGTTCGTAGCTATGTTGGATGAGGATGAGGAAGACCGAGTGGATGAAATAGCCCTGCGACAGCTCACAGAAATGGGGTTTCCCGAGACTCGAGCTGTCAAAGCCCTTCGTCTAAATCAGTAAGTATGCCCAGCAAACTACCAGGTTGGCAATTAATGAGGCTACCCATGAACGTTATTACTTGGTGTATTTTCTGTAAACAAACAAACCCGATCTTTATTTGAACCACCTAAAACAAGACTGGATGAAGCACTAGTGCATGGAACAGTCCTATCCAAGGTAGAGTACAGGGGATGGTGTGAAGAAAGCTTGCACTTCTGTTTTATGTGCCATACGTGTGCTGAGAACATGGCCCGCAGGCTGTCAGTGTGGTGCTGTTTACAAGTATTGAACTCTCACTTTAGAGCCCCTTTACTTTCTAAAGAAGAAAAAAAATCTAACCCATTTTTAGAGCTGGTTTAGACTTCTTATTGATTTCTAAAAAAGTTTTTTGTATCCAGATAGGAGTATTGAGGGCTGTTCTCTTCTCCTGTGGTTACATAACTTTTTATGTGGTTGTACTAATCCAGTGGGGGTTTTTTTCTTTTCTTTTGTCTTTACTTTTTCCCTACCATTTATCTCCATTTTCCCCTGCCCTGAATTTGTGGCTCACCCAAGCTTCACCTGCTTTACAGCAGATCATGCAGATGTTGAAACTATGATCAGAGTGCTCTGTTGGTCTTTTCAGGAGTGGCTTTTTTTCTTTTCAACTAGGTTCACGTGCAAATATGGGCTCTGTTCAAGGTGTGGATGCTCTGCCCTTGTTCCAATGCTCACATGGGCTCTGTGATCCAGACTTTGCGAAGGAAAGGTGGTCCTATTTCCTTGTTATACCAAAGTGAGCTATTGCTTCCAGTAAACTGTGCAACTGGAAAATATTCGTCTCTATCTTTTCTTATTTCTTTTGATCAGAAGTAAAATAGGTAGTAACAGTGACATTTAACCATGATCATGTCTGGGTATCAGAATTAACTTTGAGCTATGGTTTCAGGTTCTGCACCAACTTGGATAGATGTTTATTTTCTTTGCCATATTAGGGTTTTCTCTACAAAACCAAACTCTAGAGAGTGACTTGCTCTCTGACACTGAGGTTTCGCAATGATGCCGAGGTTCTTTCACTCCCTCAAATGCATTTGAAAGCACTAGGTTGATGTTGCAGTCAGATTTGAACCTTGACTTTTCCCTACTCGGCAACTTCCATTCCCTTCACTGTAGCTCCAAAAGAGGCTTCCTTTGGTATCCATTATATTTCAGAAAGGTAGAGTCTCAGAAATTGCACCGAAGTTTTGTAACCAAATGAGAGGAGAACCTCCAGGAAGGGCATTCATATTTTGGGATTTCGCTGACATTACCAGTTGGCAAATCTGGAAGTTTCAGGAGGAAAAGCCAAAGGTTCTGTCAGCCGGATGGTCCTTTACCTGTTGAGCTTTGCTGACTCCTCGTGTTTCTGTTAATTTTGCCTTAGTATGTCAGTAACACAGGCCATGGAGTGGCTGATTGAACACGCAGAGGACCCCATGGTTGATGCGCCACTTCCTGGTCAGACCTCCCCAGAAGCTGCAGCTGAAGCAGGCGCTTCCTCTGCCGAAGCAAGTGCTGGGCCTGGTTCAGAAACTGGTGGTGAAGAGGCCAAGGATGAGCTGACAGAAATATTCAAGAAGATCCGCAGGAAAAGAGAATTTCGTCCTGACCCACGAGTATGTATTTAACTCTTACCTTTCTGCATAACAAGAATATTACAGCAACAGCAAAGTTCAGATAAGGCACTGTGCATCTTGCGGGGCCTAATATATATTCTGCTGCTCTGGCAGAGTTCTGGTGTCTCTGAAACAGAAGATACTGGGGTCTGCTAGAAGACCATCAAACTATCTGAAGCCATACAACTGTGTTCCAGTACTTAAATATCGATGAATTGAACATAGGACATTGCACCTGATATCTTTTGAATCTCCTAGCACAGACTTCTGTAACTGTTCTACTCCACTCACTGAAGCTGGAGAAAAGATTGTAGTTATATGTATTGGTGAAGAAGGGGCATAGGATATGTGTTACAGTGTCTTGAAGACTCTAGCTGTGCAAATTAACAAAATAGCAGTAAAGTGTAATCTTGAAATGTTTGCAAAAGTAATAGGAAAATTGATGTTTATCAGAGGTCAGTGAAATAGTTAAAAAAAAAAAAAAAGAAAGAAAGAAAGCTGATCCCTATTCAGAGCTATTTATCATAGGAGGAAAAATGTGCAGATATGTGATAATATCCCCTTAAATGCAGTAAAAGGTGCTCTTCAGGATTCTGCTTTTACAACTAAAGCAAGAATATCTAGTTCCACTCCTGCAGCTTCAGCAGGAATCCAGCCCAACTTACTAGCTGATGAGACAGGTGTGAAAATTACTTATCACTGAAAATGAGACTTTTAAAAATATTTGCGTGTGTGTATCTAAACGTGTAATTTTCACAGCTATGTAACAAATCTAAGGAGAGAAGTAGGTGCACTTATTACCTGTCAGACCGTGGCATGTTGTCCTGCTTGAGGCAAGTTGATTAAAACATCACGTACATGGACTGAAGGGAATAGTACAGCTAAGTACCAAACTGGAAGCTTTCTCATAATTTGCATAGACTGGAAGCAAAGGGCTCAGTGGTATTCTCTTGATAGCTTTGCACTGCACAGCACAGCATATGGCTGGTACCTGAGCTAGTGGTAGTGCCACTTCAGCACAGAGCAACTCGCAGACCTTCTTCTAAGAAGCGGAGTAAATTAGCCTGAGTGGAGGTTTGTGTAACCATGATTCCTGCTTCTGGTACCTGAGCAAAGTTATTCAGAGGTGTCTGAACATCTGTGTGCAGCACTGCACAGGGTATCAACATCTTCGGTTGATCCTGAGTATTGAGTTAACTCTAGATTGTCCACTGTACTTGAACAGAATTAGGTCTGCAGGATCCAAACAGTGCCCTCTGCTTCCCTTACAAGTCTGTAATTATTCACAGGGTCTTGTCTCTCCTTCCCTGTTTCCCAAAGCACTTCAGATTAAGGTTTAAGGGTTCTGATTCCTCTGATCAGTGTTCTAAACTGTGTTATAGATAGCCAACCATTTTGAAGAGATCAGACTAAATGCATTTGTTTGCTGTTTTACAATCTGTTTTAAATGTACCCACCAATTAGTGGATTGCACATATACTGAGGATTATTTATCACTAAGTAATCTGGATCCACCCTATTTAAATGGTTTACTTTCTAAGGTTTAAGGAAGGTTATCGCTGCATAATATCTCTATTTTCTACAACACAAAAAAATCCAGTAGTAGCAGTGCCGGGGGGGTGGAGGGGGTGCAAGCAGGGCGACCTCCCTGGGCACCGAAGCAAAGGGCCCCAAGAGGTGCTGCTCAGCTGGGGTGGGGTGTGGGACAAAGCTGCAAACAGCTAATTTGGGGACAGGGAAAAGTGACTCCCACCGCTGCGTGCACTCCCAGGCCTGCATGGGAGTGTGTGCATCCCCCCAGATCTGTGCATGGGGTGAGGGCAGACTGCCACTGTGGGGTTTGCCCTGGGTGCCAAACTTCATTGCTGTGCCACTGAGTAGTAGGAAGTGGACTAGATTCAGATTAATGTGAAACAGATTTGGAATTGCTGTTTGGGCAGCACCATAAATATGTAGAGTATTTGGCTTCAGACCACAACTAAGAGAGGAAGCTCCTTTAAAGGTAGTGGGGTGAAGGTCAATAGCCATGATATCACCCTTTGAATAGGATGATGGGCTTCCTACCAAAGTAGATGCACCCTGTAGCTTAGTCTCATGAGGGAGGTGTTCACAATACAGGTACCTCTGCTTTTCCTAGTCTGTTTGTCTTTCCAGCATGTGCATAACTATCCAATCCCTAGAAACTGAGTAAAGGATAACAATGTCTGAAGAGGATTATGGCATATGAGAAGTGACTGCTGCAAACTGGAGCTGCCTTTGTCGTAGTGTCAATGAATGTTTTGAATCTGAAAGTGGATGTCAAAATCTGTTTAGCTATACAGGCTCACCCCTCTGAATTCAAGGATGGGAGGCTGAACCTATGGGTATATACTAGGTAACGAGGGAGAGTGAAGCATGTACTTTCTGTTTGCAAGTACATACAAAATGAGTGCAAAAAGTGGATGCTTAAGTTAAAACAATCTGTCCTCCTAGACGTTTTCTTTAAGCTGTAACTTTCTTACGAGATGGCATCTTGCTTTCCTGCGAGTCCTAAGTCTCTTAGCTATCACAGTGCACAGAATAAAATGAGTGCCGTGGCTCATATATTGCACATGCTGCAGTAACTAAACCCCTAACAGATTTAATTGAAAATAAGCCACCTGATATTGTCCTCCTACAGGTAATTAAGGTGAGGAGCAAGAAAAGAAGTAGTGTTAAGACGAGTTCCCACCCCCTACCCCAAACATGTTTTTTGTAGGGATTATTAGAGGCAAGTTCTTTTATAAGACATTTTGCTTCCTTTATAGGTACATTTTTTTTATTAGTGTTTTTATATTTGCCAAACTGCTGTGTCAGTGCTGTACCGTGAATACCTTTGTCAACAAGGTCTCTATCACATCACTTCCAGACCAAGAGCTGTAATGGGTGAATATTATACTGTAATGGGTGAATATTGCAACCTTTAATTCAACTTCGTAATGTAATTCCTATGTAATGAGTGGTTTATGTACAGTCATAACAGGGCCATCTGATGCCATTTAAGAAGCAACTTGAGTATAAAATAATCCCCCAATATTCAGCATTGTCTGATGGTGCATTAGCAACTTCTTTTCTGAGCTCAAAGAGAAGACCCCTTCCTGAAGATGAATAGACAGTGCTTTCTAAAGTGGCTAGCCTTAAATTATAAAGGAACTTTTTATAAAATAATTCTATTTAGAAAGAGTGCTCTGATAACTGAATGACTGTATAAAACACAGAGTTATTTAAATTTGTCAAGCCCTGATGGAACTGGAACAATATGTCAGCAAATGGACCGAACGAATAAAGGAAAGTTGGAAATTTAATTTAAAAACATGTTCTGAGAATTTTCTGCTACAGAGACCAAAGCAGTATGCTGCAAAAAAAAAATAAAATAAAAAAAAAAATCCAACTTTTCCTGCATATGTGTAGGAGGGTTGGAGAGTAGAGGTAGCCATAGCAGATAGTGGTTTCAGCTGCCAAAATAATCCCACAATTGTGCTGGGCCAATGAAAGGAGGGCTGCACCTGGCGCACCGCTTAAGAGATGCTCATGCCTTCTTCAGTAAGACCGTAGAAGGACCCTTCCTGGAAACTGCATGACACGCAGAAGAATCTTCTTCCTTCCTTTATGTTGTTGAACAAGGTTCTTTGGGTAAATCTGATATCTTTTATTAGACCAACTCAAATAGTAGGAAAAAAAAAATTTTTTGCAAGTTTTTGGGTACAAGTACCCTCCTTCAGGCTGAGGAAGGACTGTTGTTAAGCACTCACCATAGCTCAACCTCTTCATCTCTGAAAACAAGCAAGCAGTGGGCAACAATAGGCAAATAAAAGGAAGCCCAGAGCAGTAAGGAAAAACAGCATTCCATTTCTTCTCACCCAAATGAAACACTATTGTAATTTAAGACATGAATAGCTTCTAATAAACGCCACAATGCTGGGACCATAGACTGGCCAAGAGAGACAAGCTAAAGTTAATTAAGATTGGTAGCGGGATTTAATTCAGTTTTAGGATTCTTAATATTTACTAACTGGTCAATCTCAAGACTGACCAGTTAGTAAACATTAACAATCCTAAAACCGAATTAAATCCCACTACCAGTTTTAATTAACAGTAGCTTGTCTCAAGACTGCTCATAAAATGGCTTCTTTTTAATAACTATTTAAAGTACTTCTTGGTTTTTAAGACTGTAGCTTAATGTGAGCACTCTTAACTATTTACCAAATATTCACTTCATCCAAAATGGAGTGAACAGGACTTGCTGATTGCTAACAAAATTACTTTAGCTGTCCAGAAACTATTTAGGTTATCTACAATATGCAGACCCAAGGTATAACTTACCTGGGTTTTAACTTATCTAGAGAAGAGTGTTCCTAACAAAGGGTCAGATGCTTTCATAGGTGTTATCTTTGTTAAAAGCTCTTCAAAGAGACTGAGATATGCTTGGTAATTGAAGATAGCCATTGTTTTGGGCTGTTTTTGATGCTGTTTTCCTTTCTTTTATTAATAAAAATCATCATAGCAACTAATTGTGGTTATTGTGCTAATCTTTGGCTCTGGTTTCCAGGACAGCAAGGGAAAGAACCTCACATAACTAAAGTGCCAGGAGTCACAGCCTTGAATTGGCATGGAAAGAAGCAATTAGGATTTAGCCTGCTGCTGCTTCTTGGTATTTTGGGGATAACATAAACTGCTACTTGACAGCTTGACACACCCCTTTCTGTCCCACCAAAAGGCCCTGTATAGAAGACAACAGGATGTTGTTTGTTCCTGTACATGTTGTGGCTGCTATAGACCAAGTTAAATGTTGCGTGTAATGAGCTGTCATTCTGATTTAGGCCGTCATTGCCCTGATGGAGATGGGATTTGATGAAAAAGAGGTGATAGACGCACTCAGAGTAAACAACAACCAGCAAAATGCAGCTGTGAGTTCACTGTGATTTTTATTCCATATTGTCTTCTGAGTTGAGAATTTTGGTGGCCAGCCTGGATGGTGCTTTGGTCACTTCAGTCCAAACTCTGTTAAACTGCTTTGCTGCTAATAGACCAGTCCCCATGTTGACTGATGTTGAAACAAATGTTGCTTAATACTAGGCACCCTTCTAGCTAGATGAAACCACTATGGAAAGTAGCCACTTCTGGGGTGAAGATGGCAGCCAACCAATGCCTAATATGAAGGGAATGGTTTCCACATGAAAATTGTTGAGACGAAGAATTTTGGTCAGGGATATATATGTGTCTGGTTTTTTTAGGCCCTCCTTTGGAACCTGTGACACATGCTGTGAACAGCAGGACCCCATAGAGTATATGCTGCCTAAAAGAGAAGGCCTGAGTTAAGATAGCCACTCCTGAAAGTTGAATCAGTGAGTGCCCCTTCATATTCAGACTGGGAAATCCTGGAGACTTTTGGTGTAGGAGACTAACTGTTCTGGAGCAAGCAGCAGGCCCGCAGGCTGACCTGTATAGAGACACCTCACCTGCTTTTTTTAAATCCATGTGCCTGGTGCATTTTTTGCTGTCTCAGACGTTTTATAGATATGCTCCAAGAGGTGGGGGGAAGGGTGCTCTAATTAAAGTGCCCGGAGTATCACGTGTATCAGCATCCCCGTGCTGAAAAATGGTGGCGGGGGCACTTTAACTAAAGCCACCATTTCTCAGTGTGGGGATGCTGATGCACATGACACTGGAGTCTGCTGGAGTGTAGTAATTACCATGCTCCAGCAGACTCAATTAATTGAGTCTGTATTGTGTTGTATTGTATTTCAAGTGCATCAGAGCAGCCTCTCTGCTTGTATATAGGTGCCCTCAGGTGCTAGACCTACACCCAGTGACATGCAGGACTTCTGCAGTTGGCTTCAATGGGAGCAGCATCCCAATGAATAATAGCTGATGTGTTTAATACATGTGGTTCAGTCTTTCAAGCCACACACAGGGAGAAGTTATTTGTCTGGAATGTCCTAACTTGCGCCTTATTTATCTGAGAGATTGGATGTGTTACCAACTTGCATTTTAATAGAACTGTTCCTGACCTTGTCATGCCTGCTGGGGTTTTTTGTTTTTTGTACAGTGTGAATGGCTGCTGGGAGACAGAAAGCCCTCTCCAGAGGATTTAGATAAAGGAATTGACACCAACAGCCCTCTCTTCCAAGCCATCCTAGAAAACCCAGTGGTACAGTTAGGACTAACAAACCCTAAAACGCTATTAGGTAAGTATGTCATGGGCTTCTGGCAAAGAAGCATCACTTTTGCAGTAGGTAACAAATGCAAAGTACTATAACTGTAGGGCAGTTAGCAATATGGATGCTGTTACTGTTTCCCCTTTAGTCGGACTGAAGGCTTGTTTTTTGCTATTGTGTATTGCTCTGTGGGCCTTTCTCAGCTTGAACACTTGTGAGACTACCACAGATGTAACCCTGAATTCCAGGGGAATTGCTGCTACCTGGAACACCCTGAAGCCCCTGGGTATTCATGAGGATCTGAGAGACCCCTATCCACATTTTGGCAAGAAAATTGGAGACCTGTGTTTGAAATCTTCAGTTCCTTGTCTGCAAATAGTGGGCAAGAGAGAGCATGCTGCAGTACAATTGCTGCATAACTCCCTGCTGAGTGGGCAGCAGTTGCCTGAATTTAACCAAATTGAAAGCTGTGAGCTAAAGCCTTGTCCTGCCAAGGCTGAAATATTAGCTGTGGACACATGCTGTACCCTTCCTGGAGTTTTGCCCTGTAGTGCCTGTCTTTTCTTGGTCAAAAAGACTGCGCCAAGGAAAGGTGCACAGTCGATGAGCCCAAAAGAGAATGAAATGCAAATCTGTGGTTGATGGGTCACTAGGGAAACTTCTCACAGGGAGATAATACTGAGGGAAATCTTACTTTCCATGCTGCATATAAATGGCGTGCTTATTCTTTAGCCTCAGTGTCGCCTGGGCTTTTTAGGTATGGGAATGCTTTTAAAGAAAGATTGCCTCCCTATTGCTTTATGATTAAGCTTTTGAAAATACCTACATTGATTAAAATGCTGACTTTAGCAATCACATTTAAACAGGAGAAGAACCTGCCCACCCTGATCTCTAAATAAATAATCCCTTTATTTCAGAGCAGTCACACACTACAGCTCAGGGTATAAAAATAGAAAATGAGATGTCATTGTATACATGTCCAAAGCTTGGATGAGAACTGGAGCATAGTACTTTGAATGATACATTGGCAAATCGCTAGTGTCTCTGATTTTGGTAATAGTTTCATTTAATTAGAAAAGCATTAATCATAGTAGAATGATAAATCTCTAGTCCTGCATAGCGTAATCTCTCGTCCTCCCCCAAAAGTGTAGTCAGGTTTCAAAGTATGAGGTATGTATTTTATTCTCAGCTCTGCCAGAGACCTGTGACCTTGAACAAAGTATTTATGCCTTTCAGAGGTGCTGGGTATTCATGGCCTCCATTGCCTGTAGTGCCTGTTCCATAGGATGTAAGACCCTGCTCTCTGATAAAGGGGCTGTGTAAAGAGATTTTTTCAGAGATGCAATCCCCCCACCCCCTCCAGCGCACAACATCCAGGGCTGACCTGTGGGAGACAATAATTGAGGCTCTTTAACATACTGTTTCCAGTTGAAGGAGCAACCTGGTGAAGATAGAACTGCAGCTGGCGTTCCCATGTATATGGAACATTTGGAGAGGAACACAGAATATCTAGAGTATGCTCACTCTTGGTTTTGACCGAATTGTGATGGCAACTCTCTGATCACTTCCACAGAAATTAAAACCAACTCCCCTTACATAAAACATCCTAAATACTTGGTCATCCTTAGCTAAGTACTTCTTCCTTCTCTTGGCAGCCTTTGAAGACATGCTTGAAAACCCCTTAAACAGCACTCAGTGGATGAATGATCCAGAAACTGGGCCTGTCATGCTACAGATCTCTCGAATCTTCCAGACGCTGAACCGCACGTAGAGGGGGAATGCTGATCTACTGTGCCACTTCTACTGTCCCTCACTTTGTGTGTCCTGGACAAGAGGGAACATAAATTGTTTGGGGGGTGAGGGGGTGGAGAGTGGGGGGAGAAGGAAGCGGGGTAGCTTATCTGGATAGACATCTCTCCAGTGAGCACATGTGTAGTTATGGCCAAGCTTAAGTTAATTGCCTTGTGGGCTTAGTGTTAGCAGAAAAGGTTTGAAGACTTGTTTGAGAATTTTTTGTTTTTTCTTTTTGGGGGCTTTTTTTGGTTTTTTTTTGGGGGGGGGGGGGG
>NW_017729011.1:22262029-22266790 GCF_001723915.1 Gavialis gangeticus
TTTCAGGTGTTAGATTGAAAATAAAATATCTATCCAAATATAGAAAAAGGCTTTGAAAACAATGAAGCGTATGGTCGTTGGAGAAAGTGATATGATGACATCGATCATGTTTCAATCTTCCTTGTAAAAGGCCTGTGACAGTAGTTTTACTAGCCGGCAGTTGTAGCATCCGGCTAGTGTTTACAAAAGGTCACTGACCACTAGCATAGGGTAGGAATCATCTTGATACAGTGTTAATTTATATCAATATCAAAATGCAAAGTGCTTTTTAAATCAACACTTAGGAAATTTATTTTTACAGAAGTCCAAATATTGAGAGAGCACATTTCTATCCAAGCTTGTTAGTCCTGCATTCTGATTTAAACAGAATAAGTCAAAGATGGCATTTCTTTAATAAGTAGCGTTCCTTTTCCCCTATTTATTATTTCTGCCTTAGTGGTGTTCCAGTCCTACAGGGCTTGTGCATTTGCAGGAGACTTACTCAAGTCTATTAAAGATGCAGTATCTCTCTTTTTTTCACAAAACATAACTTGCTACACCAGCACTAGGATTCTCTCGAAGCATCAGTTCATAGGTTAGTCCTGGTTTAACGTATCCTGGGTTAAGGATGCATCCTCGTGGCATTTATTTTCCTTGTATGAGAATGTCTCAGGAAAGGAAGCATTCTGTGCTGCTGATGTCTCCTTTTTCAGACTCTACTTGCAAAAAGAAACTGGCTTGCTTGGGTTTTCACTGTAAGGTGGCCTTAAGTGAAAATTGAAGTTCTTAGGTTTGTGTTCCCTTGGCTTGTTTATGTTGCATCAAGCACTTTTGAAATATTTAGGCCTTTCCAAATAAGGTGTCCTGTTGTGTCTTTCCCCCACCCCTGCTTTTTTTCTTTTCTTGTACACCTTCCAAATAACAAAAATGTCAAGCTCCGTCTTCCCTGGTTTTGTTGGAAGGTGTACTAGAAATCTCAGCCTGGATAGATGAGCTTTGTTAAGCTTCCAGTTTTTTAAAGCATGGGAGACCAAATCTTACGCACACGTTTCTTCCTCTGACAGTTTATGATGCATTTGAATTGTTTCAAAAAGGCCAAATATTCTGATGAAGAAAGGCATCACTTTTCAGGCAAATGAAACTTGATTCTCTTACTATAAACCCTGCAGTTCTCCCCAAGAAATGTTTCATCTCGCCTTTCCAGCAAGATAGGGCCCTGCCTAGTTTCAACTATATTAAGTGTGTGAAGAAAACAAATCTTTCACACCTGCTTTAAACAGTGTAGTAGAGTGCGCCTCAGGGAGATTTCTCGAATAACTTTGTTGCAGGTCACCTTTTAAAGCAATCGCTTACTGAAGGCAGCTAGCTTCAGTTCGAAAACACACAACAAGTTTTGGCCTGATCTTGGCATCTGTGCTGGAATAGTATGCAGCTGAGGTACTGACGTTGCCAGTTTCCCATAATTAGGGTGATGGGTGGGGAAGTTAAGATGGCTTAGATTTTATCTTGACTTACTATCCCAGTTTTTGTGATGTCCTATTAAGTTGGCTATACTTTAGAAAGCTGGTGAAGACAGCTAGTTTTAAAAATGAAAACGGAGACCTTTATAGAAATATTGCCTGGCTTTTGATTTCCAAGTTTAAAATTAACTTTTTTTCAGGACCTTTTTGCCCGGCATGTCTTCATCTTCCCCTCAGTCTAATTGACACTTTGGTTTGGGGTTCTATAAAGAAGCCTGGTCCTGCCACATGGCTTCTCAGATTAGTCCCACTAGTTTCGATGCCACTGCCTGTAAGTTATAGGTCATAGCATACAATACATCCTAACAAGGGGCTTTGAAGGATATCAGTTGTTTCTCCCATCAGGACTTCCTTTCTTACCCCTGCAATTATCCATTTGGACTCATACCCAGGAACGTTACTGTTTGAAGTTCTACGCCCTTGAGTATCTGATGGGTATGGTTTTCCCTCCCCAGCATTTTTGTAAATAATCCTTATAAACTGGATGGATCCACACTCCGGTGACCTTTACTGGCTTCTCAGTTGACCATGACTTGTCCTTGCCTACAGCTCAAAATTTAATTGGACAAGCATTGAGACAGCAGCATAACCTGGAAACATTAAGGTCCAATCAGGTTCCTATTAAAAGTCAGCATCCAAGTTCCCATTGGTTTCAAGGGCATATGTTCAGACTCTTAAGAACGACATGAAGTTCCACATAAAGATACCAGCTGCACAGTCTCCACGCCATATATTTTTTTTAACTCTTCATCTGGAGAGCAGAATATTTTACTCTTTGGAGTCCTTGAAAACCTCTGCATTTTCCCTACAGCAGGGAATTGATTAGGTCGCATGGTTTTGTCAGTGCCTGATACTGAACAGTATGCATCTTCTACGTTGGATTGATCTGGGTGACAGAAGTCAATCAAAACCACATCCTCTTTGTGTATAACAAGTTCAATACAACAGACTCTTTAAAAACAGCTTTTTCTCCAACTGCAATTAGGAGACTACACTAATGTAATAAATGAAAATAAAAATGCCCTGCTTTTAATATTAAATAACTTTGCAGTTATAGTTAGAAACCTTATGATGAAAGGGATTCTGCATCTTTAAAATGCCTAAAAGCTTTGAGTATATATGATCAGTGTTAGAACCTGCTTTTTTTGAGCTGTACAGGTGAAGTGTAGGAGGTAAAAGACTGGTTATTATAAAATATTCTCCTTGAAATCTAAAACAGCCTTGATTTTTTGGTATTGCTTTTAAAAAAGATGCTGCTTATCTTTTAAGAACTTACGTTTCCAATGGCCAGTAGTTGGAACTAGCATGACATAACAAAGATGTAATGTTTTCCATCGAGGCTTAGGAGCGAATAACATCCTTGACATAGAATGCCACTTGAGGAATCAATCATTTCAGCTCATTAATTTCATGTATTACTCATTCATGCTGTATGCTGTCAGTAACCATGAAGTTGAAAGTCCAAAGGCATGTGCTGTGAGTCATGTGGATTTCTACTCCAGCAAGGTTAATGTAACATACAGTGGCTGGGGAGGGATTCTCCTGTGCTTCATAAGACTGAAAGCCTAAAGGTCCCTGCATTGACTGTTAAGCTGGGATTCAGCATTAGCAGGGCCTGTTCTCCAGGTAATGAATGTGTAGCGAGTGCACTGTCTGGGAACAATAGCCCTGTTCCATGGGTAAAGATAAAAGGGCTATGAGCTTTGTCCTGCAGAACAGTGGGTGGTCCTTAATGGTGCAAGTAGATATGTTGTAAAAACGCAGTGGGATTACCTGTGTAAGGAAACGCTGCTCACAGAAGTAAGAATTTGTGCATCTCCTAAGGCCCCTGGCAGACGTTACACTTAAGATGCGATGAGTCTGTTAATCACATAGCAGACAGTAACCCAGTCACACATTCAAGCAGTTAATGGCACCACAAAAAGGGAAATCAGCCACAAAAATATTACACAAAACTCTTAATGTTTTTGTGGCTGATTTTTTCCATCGTACCCTAAACTGAGCTTGTGGCTGGGTTAGGACTGCACCAGGCCCTTCAACCAGCCCAGTGCGGTCCCTGCCCACTGATGATCACAGATCACTGATTGTTAGTTGGATCCAGAACCACACTAGGGCTTCAGGTGGTCCCAGAGTTGGTTCAAGGCATGGTGTGGTCCTGTCTCCAGTTGACAATCAGCTGATGGTCGGCCAGCTCTAGGGTCTGCACTAGGACCAGTTGGACACCTGGTGCGGCTCTGGAGCCAGCTGACAATCAGCTAATTGTTGAGCACCCAGTTTTCAATTTGCTGGTGCAGAGCAGCCCAGGATCTGATCCCTGCCATGTATGTATGACCTGGCAGGAAGCACAATTGTTGGGATTGGGAACCAGATCCCATTGTGCCTTTAAACAAACATCTGTCAGCAGCCTAAGTTTAAACTAAAGCTAACAGAGGGCTATGGCAGTGAATCCAGCACCACCACTAAAAGTGTCTCATTGCCTCATCAGAACTAGGTCAAGGGAAGAACTGGAAGATGGATGAAATCAAGGCAAAGTGAGGAAGTGGGGCAGGTAGGTGGGTTACCTGCTGCCGTATTGGCTCCTTGTTGGTCTTACACTAGGTCTATCCCTGCTCCATCAGTGGATACAGACAATCTCTTAACCTTTTGATATAATGTGACTCTCAGAAGCTAGCTAGCTATTTATTTAAATATATATAATTTATAATTTTGTCATCACAAAGCTTTGATATTTTTAATAGAAATATATTATATGAAAGTTTGTTCTCAGGGCTTCATATTTATACTGTCTTTATAGGGGGGTACATTTAAGGGGGTGTATTTAAAAAATTTTTTAAAAAAGCTAGTAGTTACTTTGCAATTTCAATGTTGGTTGGTCTTGACCTGTAAAACCAAACTAGCTCAATACCCCTAGTGAGGCTACAGTCATATGCAGGGCCAAGAATCTGCCTTTTCTTCTTTCCCCAGAGTGTGGGTTTCCTTTGAGATTTGATGCCTTGCGAGGTAGAAATGACCATGCCAGAATACACGGCAGCTTTGCACCTCGTTGCTCTTTACACAGTTCCAAGGTTGTTTCTGCTTTGTGCACAGAGGGAAATAGAAAACCAGTTCCCACTGCTCTTGGCAGAGTAGACTTTAGCCCTGCACTCCGCGCAAAGGGCGAGGTGAGCTGCCACACAAGCTTTAAAACCTGCCAGCCGATTGCTCCACAATTAGCCATTTGCAGCCTGTCTGTCACAGTGTGACCCAGACCCCCCCCCCCCCC
>NW_017729011.1:22271790-22294226 GCF_001723915.1 Gavialis gangeticus
AGTGGTTGCCATGCCCCCCAACCCTAGTTCTCATGGAGTTCTGAGAATGGCTCTTGGTATCTGAGAAATGCTTGAGGAGCCTAATCCTTTCCAGTTGGAGCAGTCACAACCTTCCTGGCCCTGTTTTGAGAAGCTCTGGCTTTGTGCATTTCAAACGGTTCAATTTAGCGTGGCATTAAATGATGAATGCATTGTAGTGCTGCATTGGCAGACCTCACCTAGGAAGCAGGCAGTGAAATTTGTTCCCTTTAACCTGAGTTTCAGAAGATGGTTTTCCAAAAGTAGTAGGCACGGGATGGCATGTGTGTTGTCCTGATTAAACGCCTGGCGTTTCTGCTTTATTAAGTGACATTTTTACCACTTGGCATGAATTGTGTATTTCTAGGACTTTATAAAGAGCTGGTAAACTAACAGGTGGCTATTACATCCACCGCTGGGTTTAATAACACAGTGACACTAAGATCTTTTATAGAGGGATAAAAATGCATACTTCAGGGCATAAGCCAATCATTAAGTGCATCTTCACCTTCAGGCTAATTATTCCTCTAAAGCATTTGGCGCTGGTCATTGCCAGAAATGGGAGAGCTAACTGGCTTGGCCACTGGTCTACGCTGGTACAGTGATTCCTTTGTTACTACAGAAGCAAAGCAAGCAGTGTGTGTTAACGTTTACATGTAAAAAAAATTGCCATGTTCACTTGCAACACTGAGTCATAACCAACATGTGATGTACCTCTTGTCTTAGGCTTGAAGAACTTAAATGCAGGGCCTGTCTGAAACATATGGACTTTAATAAATGTGAATACATTACATTCTTACCGAATTTGGTTATAGTTTTTATATCATGTTGTGGAGCGGGGAAATTGTGCTAACACTTTAAACTAAACCCTACCAAATGAAACGCGTGTTGTTACCTGTTGCAGCAGGTAACAAACACCTGTAGAATTTTTTTTTAATTTGCAAGAGCTGTTTTTTATGATGGGTTTAACAAACTGTACAAGAATGTGATTTGCTATACAGCACTGACCACAAGGTAGCACTAGTGAAGTTATACTGCAAGGTACCGACTTAACAATGTTCTTCATTTCATCTGTGTATAAAATAAATTAGGTCCAGTATATGGTCATTTTTATATGGAACTGACACTGATGTGTGGCATGCACAGTTGTTTTTAAGATGTTACGTTACTTTTTCTGAAGCTTAACTTGGGTGGATTTTGACAAACCTGGAGAATTCAGGGTTCATTCTAAAGGATGCTAACATGGGTCAATGACCTCTTGCATATCTGCCAAAAGACTGAGTAGTGGCTAATGCTAATACTAAACCTTTTTCATCCAGTTTTAGTTGAATACCATGGCCCTACCAAAAGATCAGCCCAGCCTTGTTACTGGTTTGCAGGCATTTTGTTTGTTTTTGGTCTTTTTTTTTTTAATTGGCTGAAATATCTTCTCAGAAGGTATCAAGAATGTTGGTTTAACTGACAAGTCTGGCTTTGCTAACCACTGTATTAATATAGGCAATTATTAGGTTAGACCCATGCGCGGGACTAGAATGAACGCTGAGTCTTTGAACCTGCACACACATGCACACTGAAGACACTGAACCTGAATTGTTAATGTGTGTTGTAAATTTATAACATATCTTAAAATAAAGGGTTTTTTGATTTTATTACAAGCTGTTTCTAAATATTTTGACAAGGAACAGGGAGGTTCCAAACCCGTGTTCCTGACCCATCTGTGTGCCTCTGGGTGTAGAATTATTTCTCTGTAAATAAGTTGTCCATTCCCCTTGCCCCATCTCCACCCTGCCACCCCCACATCAAATCCGGAACAAAATGCGAGCAGAAAAGGCTGACTCTGCATACAGTCAATAGTCCCCCTCTTCCAAACAATTCATCTATTTCTGTGGTAAAATTCAAGCTGCAGGTTGGAATGGAGTGTAGGCCCTCTGTGCGAATGGGCAGTGCAAATCATGCAGTTGCTTTTGGTCCCTGTTGCATTACAGTTATGTATTTGTTACAGCCATCCAATTCTCACACCTCTGCTCTTGATTTAAGCCTGTCCACAGAGCCCCTCAAAAGTGAGCTCTGCTGCTGGGTGTATGGCATGCCGGGGATCATCCTGTGTTCTCGACTTGTCGAACAGAAAAAGTCTCACAAACTGCAGTCCTGCAAGGGAGTGAAGAGAGAGCTAGCATCCTGTGGGGTCCTGAGGCAAGCTGCGATGCATCAGTGTCTGCCCAACCCCAAATGGTCATCCTGCTTCTGAATTGCCAATGCTGCTGCTTGCTGTATGGGAACCTGCTGAGAGGCTTTCTCCATATTCTGCCTGTGCGTGGTTGCCTTGGAGGCAGTTGAGTAAGAAAGAGGTGCATCAGGTGATTGCTCTGGAGAGTGGGAGGATTTATTAGCATTTTTACCAAACATACAAAGCAAAGAAATGAAGGGAATCATAAACCAGCAACTGTTCATCCAGCCTTCTGCAGCACGTGGTAAGAAATCCAGTGTTACTTTTGTCATGTCCTTTGCCAGGCAGGCAACTGGTTGTATTCCACCCAAAAGTCCTTTGGCACGTTTCCCCATTTGTTTTTGTCAATGGTTCTCTGCCACATCAGACTCAAGGCACCCCTCGTTATGCTCAAGGCCCACCTTGGAAAATGCTAGCTCTTCGCTTTCACTCCTTTTTTTTTTTTTTTTTACTACAAAATGGCAATTCTTCTGTCGCAAAGAACTCAAGCCACAGCAGGTCAGATGGTTTTTTAATAATACGGATTCCTATTTGAAATCTCTGGGTTTATCTTGGGAATCATATTTATACACCTAACAGTACTAACATTGTGTGGTACCTTTGGAAAGATCTCAAGGTGCTCCAGGTGCTGTAGCCCCCTAGTTGAGAATCACTGGTTTATCCCACGCAGGGCAGCATGGGCCAATACTAGGAGGCTCTAGTATGCAACACATTAGCATTTGGAAGCATTTTCGTTTTAGAGTAGTAGGTCTGGATAGAGGAAACCCTGGCTCTCCAGTAGCTGTTGAAACCGTCTTCAAAACAGTTTGCTGTGTATAATTAGGTAATGGTAATGATTCTTGAAACTGAATCTAAACTGGCATAGCAGGTTTGTTCAGAATCTATACCTTAAAAATTAAAGCAGCTGGCATCTCAGTAACTAAAACTAAGTGTCACAATGGGCTGGTGTTTGTAAAGCTCTGCAGAGCTGGAAGTGCTATGCAAGGGCATTTGTACACACCACAGGATTTGATCCTTGTTAATTAACCATGCCACATACATTCTAACCTGGGTTAATTTGGTGCGTCAAATGTGTGTTTGCTTCATACCACATGCTTAAATTGGATTATTCTCAATCTTATTTTTCAATAGTACAGAACTGACAATCTGACCACCTTTTAGCCCCAAAGTCCTGTTGCACTTGCTTGATAGAGACCTTGTAGTGGAAGCCTGTTTCTATTCTGCAGTAGGATTGAAAAAGTGACTGGTGTACTATACTTTTTGAATAAACCTCACCTCATCAATAATCTTATACCTCATCGATATGTGCAAAATTGAGCCAGTATCCAGGCTCAGATTGAGCCTTTGCTCAAAGTTAGCATATTCTGAGGTTTCTGCCAGCAAGATGTTTCTAACCCTGCCTTCCACTCCTCTTCTGCAGTACAGACCCTTCCCTGCTTCGCATTTTTATCCTGAACAGAAGGTAGTGAGTGACCCAAAAAATGGGGATGGAAGTCGGTGCAAAATTGTTGGACCGGCTCTTGATGCATCCCATCAGGACTGGTTTCCAGCATGAAATGGAATTAGTTGGCAGACTGTGAAGTCCTAAAATGTGGCAATCGATCTTAGGCAGACCACGGCCATGTCAAGGAGGGATGTAGCCAGCTAATAACTTGTACTACATTTGGTCCTATTTCTAAATGCAGTTATCCCACTGTAAGAAACCCCCAGAAAGATCAGAAAAAAATCAGCACGGAGAAAACCGCTCTAGGGGAACAGTACAAGGATGCTTCAATGGTTATTCTATGCGAAATGGCAGGACAGAGGG
Source organism: Gavialis gangeticus (assembly GCF_001723915.1). Classification (NCBI taxonomy): domain Eukaryota; kingdom Metazoa; phylum Chordata; order Crocodylia; family Gavialidae; genus Gavialis; species Gavialis gangeticus. Next base: position 22,275,843 of record NW_017729011.1, read on the forward strand.
AAACAGGCCACAGGTCAGAATTCATAGTATCAACTCCTTCCTTTTTCTCACCCAAAACTGCTTATGAACTCAAAATAAAACTTCAAGATGTGGGAAGTGGAAGTAGACCATAGCTCAGATGTATGCTCTCACAGGTGGCTTTAGGCTGGTCAGAGTGAGGACACGGGAGTGATGGCGAAAGAACAGCCAAGTACAGTGTGGCCTGAGAATCGGTGCCAGCGGCTGAACCCTCACGTATCCAGTAGCATTAAGAATCCTGTGTCATTTTATGGAAGTGAGGGAAAGGACACAAGTAACTCGAGATGCGAAAGACCAGGCAGCTCTTTACTGAAATAAAACTGGATGGGGCGGCCAACAGCTTCAAACTTGAGAGCCTAAATGTAGGTGCCAAACTAAATGGCCTGACTTTTAGAGGTCCCATGTGTTCATGATTCCCATAGGAGTCACCTAGGGCTGTGAGTGCTCAATGCTAAGCATCTCATCTTTTTTTTTTTTTTTTAAGTATGTCTCATCTTGGCACGCGGGCACTTGCTTAACTCAGGGCGGTTGAGTTTAGCCATTGTTGGCCATGTGCATTATTTAAGTACGGGATTGTCTGGGTTGGTTAGTCCATTGCCTTTTTGCAGTATTTCTGTGATCAGTAAAACACTTCTCTACCCTGTTTGGCTGGGCCCAACAAACTAGCATGAAGATGACACTGGCAGTTGCACAAAAGGCCGTCTTGCTTCACCTGGAAGAGAGTAGCACGTGAAGCTGTGAGTTTGTTTAACAGGTCAAACCATAGATTGCTTGCCATTGTGCAAGGTCTGCTTCAACCAACCTTTGCAGAGATCTTCAAAATCCACTTGTTCTTGGCAAGCGCTCTTTAAATTGCATTAAATGTTTAGCTTTCAAATCTGCGCTGCAAATGCTAGAGTGCGGCTGCTGGCATGGTTCTCTTTCTGCTGAGAGTGTCTGCACTTTTGAGTCTTACCTTCTCCTCACCACCCACACACCCAAAATTTCATACTGAATTATTTATTCACTTTACTTCTCCACATTGATCCCTGCTGCTGCTACCAAAATAACATTGCTTTTAGGCTATTTATTGTCATTGGCTGGCTATCCTGAATGATGCCAGCATGGAACTTCTTAGGTTTCCTGCATTGGCTCTGTTAATGGTCGTGTGCGAGGGGGATTAGGACATAATTTCTGGATTCTTTGGCAACAGTGACTTCTGTTCCTGTTTTTGATCACTTTCGTGCTCCTTGCAAAAAAAGGCAGGAGCAACATTTTTAAGCCTTGTGTTAGGCAGAAAATGCCATCTATCAAATCACAGCCAAGCAGCTGGACTTTGAAACTGTGTGCATCTGTGCTTTTCCTATCAGAGCTCTCTAGAAAAAAAGCAAAATAGGTTCAGGTCCTTGAATATTTCTCTTTAAAAAGGAAGCTGGCAAGGTATTTCCATGTGGTTGGCTCATCTTCACAACTGCCTCGTTACATCTGTTTCCCAACACACAAGCTTGTTGCCAGGTTTGCTTGTGGTACATCACGGGGTTCTCTTCTCTAATGGATAGCCTAGGAACTCATGTACTTGTATAAGCTGCTAAGAACAGCATAGGTTTCTATCGTGTTGGAGAGGAGGGAACCCCATATGGACAAAGAGAAAAGAAAAGACCCACAAAGGGAAAATGCAAAACTCTGAATGAAATCTGCTGCCTGTCCAGAGCTCTGCCGGTCCCATTAGAAAAGCAGAAGAGATGTGAGAGATTGTAGCATATTGGTTCTGAAGGTATTGGTTATGTCCCACTCTCCTGATGGTTTGAGCACAGCACTGGCATAAAGGTCGAAGTAGTGGAGGGAATGTAAAAAGTCTGCCAGTTTAAATGTGCTTGAAGTGTCTAACAGGTCAACCAGCTATTTGAGAGCAGCTGGAGAGAGAAAGAGGAAGGCATGGTACTAAAGTGCATGCAGCATATGATCACCTTGGGCTCTGAGCCTGCAGGGACCTCCATGCTGGAGGAACCAAGTATCCCAGCACAGTTCATTGCAGAATCCAGTGATTTAGTGCATTCCTCCAATGCCACCCTTGCCTGGGTGGCGTTCGGCACGACAGCACATGTAGCTCTGCTGTTCACCAATGCTAACGTTTCTTGAGCTGATAAATCTATCGAGTTACCATCAGGGACGTGTATATTTAGCTTCCCTTGCTAAAAATAAAAGTCTTTGGTGTTCGGTTCCATGACCCCAGCTTCATGTCCAAAGGTACATAGGACATTCGGAGGAAGGAGAGGGTGGCTAATGCAGACTCTGGGGGCATGTCATTCATGCATGTAATGACTGTCTAAGGAATCAAAGCAGCTGAAATGTCAGTGTTTCTAAATTTTAGATGAGGTAGGAACCCAGTTTCTCTGTGTCTGACTAATTTTCTACCGCTGCCATATGCTATATATGGAGCCTTGCACAGAGTTTATGCTCCACTAAAAATATTTCTTGCTGACATGTCTGCCTAGAAGATCAAACAAAGCCTGTCACTTAAAGGTAGCAAAGCTGAGACATTTTTGGTTATTGTTTGTTTTAACCTTATATAATAACTGCATGCTCAGCCTTGAGACGAGCCAACACATTGTTTGGAAAACCTTGTTCGCGTGTGGAAGTAGCTTAAAGTGGTAGGTCTGTTTGTATAGAGGGGCATGTTTTTAATACTTCTCTGGCGTCTTTTCCTAATGAATTCAAGGTGTTTCCAAATTTATGGCCTGATGTTACCATCTGATCCATACAAGCCACCCCAGGGGTCTGCAAAAATACATCCCTTTGTTCAGAAGACCTTTCATGATGGGGGCCACAGTACCTGTTTGAGAAAAAAGAAGTGGATTAATTATTATACTGATGCACAGGTAGATTTGGCAGCTTGTCTAAGGTCAGATGAGGAGTTAGTGGAGCTGAGGCTCTCGGAGCACATGCACAATCAGGTCTTGCACCTTCCTGGGCAGGGGAGGTGATGCTGGACCCTTAACGAAGATGACCATTCATCATAGTGTTAGCCAGCCAAGCTGAACAGGCCTAGATAAAAACTGGGGGTTTAGCAGCCACTACAAATCCCTTCCCTGCTCCACTTTCTAACCTAGGTTTGTTGTTGTCCTCTCTGTGTTTAGATCCAAGATAAATGAGACCAGGATTGTTAAGTCTTAAAAAAAAACAAAAAAAAAAAAACACCACTCCTTTCAGGTCTCCTTTATCTCTTGTAAAGAGGCAAATTAAAACAACCAGAGAAAAAAAGTCCAAATCCTATCTGCTTTGTAGCCAGTGATTAAAACTCCCTGGGTCTTGGCGGCATGTGTGTGTCTAAACAACATCTGCTTATTAGGGGCAACTAAGATGCACTATAGACGAGTGAAGGAGAGCAAGGGCAAGAATGACCCATTGGTCATAAGTCTGCTAAATGCTGGCAGAGGATTTTGATGGGGAAAGATGGTGATGAGCAAGGAAGAGGAGCAGGAAGGGTAGAGAGTGAATGGCAATGAATGGTCTAATGCAGAATTTCTTGACCCCCTTTCCAAGGAGTCAAACCACCAGAGGCACCAAGACACATCTTTCAAACAGCCATGAAAAGCCTTGTCCTTATGAACTCCCAGGTTTGTCAGGGAAAGAAACTGCTTAATGAAGCAGAAGCATTCAAGGGAAAAGCGCTGGTTCCGTGGTGCTGATGCTAGCAGGGCAGCCCACAGTCTACTGTTGTCTTTCAAGTGTACAGTGATAGTTTTGTACAAACAGACTGTTTGTATCTGCTGTAACTGCAGTTATCTGATGTTGTTTTTCTGTTCATTCTTCCCATCATCCCCAATTAAGCAAGGTCAATGCAGTCGTAGAAGAACGTTTTATAATCTGCTACCTGACTCCATCCCAGTGCCCAGGTCATGTAAAATTTCCCTAATAGAGCCAGCTGGGCATTGCTATCACAGGAAAGTGTCTGCAATTTCAAACAGCAATCGGGACTCATGGTAGAGGTGGTATCTTTTATTAAACCAACTAGATTTTTGCAACGACAAAAAAATCTTTAATTGCAAGCTTTCAGGCACAAATACCCTTCACCAAGCATTGGAGAAAAGGTTGTAGAAGTTCTCCTGGGTAAAAATGAAAGTTCATATTTCATAGGAGAGTTGAAGGTGGTAAAATCTCCTGTTTGGAAAAATTCATTTTTATACACAGATTAGGCTCAGAGACAAGTTGGCATAGTCTGTTCGCCTTGAAGTTGTTTGTTGGTAAGCAGGATGTGTTCATATTTTCTTACGGTTAGGGTGTTTCAGATTTCACTGAGGAGTTAATAGACGGGATGCTCCTCTGGGCAGGAATTTCTTGTCTGGTAAGGAGTCTCTGGGCTTTCATGGCTTTTTTGATTCGTTGAAATTTTTGATTTGTTGAGATTTCAAAGTGTTTTTTGTTCGGTCAAACTTCAGTTGCTAAAGTTGTCACACGTCAGTATTCGCATGCCCTTGCGTAGCAGTCCCTCATCTGTCACCCATACAAACTGGTGATTATTCATTGTCAAGTTGCTTATGAGATCAGAGTCTGTTGAAATGTCCTTGCCTAACTAATTACAAGCTGCTCAGTTCCAAAATAAGCAAAGATGCAGTAGTATTCAGCACTGTGCCCTCCTGTACTCATATACATGCACGCATGCTTACGTGTACACAAACAAGTTTGTATTAGTTGTGGTAAGAACCACAAGGAAAAGTATATAAGAGAAGTTTTAAAATGCCATACAATGGTGGTGTCACTGATACATGTGCGACAGGAAACACGAGTAATATCATTTCTCAAAGCTGGTTTGTATTACTGTGTGACTTAGCTCTGGGATTACAGGTTGTGCCAAATCTTGTGATATTTCACCGGAAGTTTTGCTGGGAAATAGACTGTAAGCCTGGGGTATGAAGTCAGTCGTCGGCCACATGTAGGATATAACTTAAGTAATGATCTGGAACAAAACATGAGAATGCACACGCAGCGACGTTCACGTTTGGCTTTGCGATCAAAAGGATGTTTCAGCCTCTTGTACGCCAAGTGAAATGCAGGGGTCTTTCCCATGAAAAAAAGATGTTGTTTTAATCCTCCTTCAGTGTAATGTCTGCTTAGCAAATGATTTATCCTTAGCAGGGTTTACCTCAAAGCAGAAATGTTTAACACTAAGTCTATCCATTCACTGTAACCATGAATAAATATTCGATGGGGAAATTCACAAATTAGGTGATGGGGGCACAATAGATTATTTAGTTATTTCTAGCCCCCAGGGCCAGAAATGTCAGATTGATGGAAGCTGTCCTGAACAGATGGCTGCTTGTCTTGGCTCAGTTTGAGAGGGAGGGAATATTGCCCACAACCCAGTACTATCAGGCTTAGCACCCTTTCATCTGATGCTATTTGCATTTCATTTTCCCTTTCTCAAAGGATGTGGAAGATGAGGGTTTCCTGACTTAACATGCCAGACCCACTTCCCTGAATCATGGATGTGCAGAGATTGGGCTCCTGGAATCACTAGTCAGGTACTGAATCATAAAGAAGCAGAGGTGGGTTTTGCAGGATATAATTGATCTGGTCTTTCTCTCCTCTTGGGACAGGATCTAAGCACAAAAAAAGGAGTATCCTTTACTGATGAGCTAGTCTACCAGTTGTTGAGTCGCAAAGCCTTGCTGGGATGATGTAGTTGGGGCTGGTCCGGCTTGGAGCAGGGGGTCGGACTTGATGTGACCTCCTGAGATCTCTTCCCACCCTCGTTGTCTGTGATTCTGTGAGTGGCTGTCGCTGGGGAACTGTTAGGAAGTCATCAGTAGATGTTTCTATGGCACCATCGCTGGTACGGGCTGGAGAAGGGAGGGCATGTAAACAAATAACAGTAGTAAGTGTGGCTGTCACCAAGGAGCTGCAATCGCCACCACCATGCTACAGTGTATGCAATCACCAGTCGTAGAGGAGCAATCGAGTGACTTAGGTCAACATTTCAGCTTCATGTTAAAATAATGCATAAAAACAAAAATGATTTGCCTAAAAAGCTTTTTCTTTCTATTTTTAGCTGTCAAAGGGAAAGCATTACTGGTTTTGCTGTTCCCATGCCGCCCAAGTGTTGCAGCATTGTGTGAATACTTGAAACCTAAAAAGTGACACAACTAGTTTGCATGTGTGTCATTGATGGCAAGGGGAATTCCAAGTCAAATACATTTTTAAAGCTGTTTTGGCTGTTAATAATTAAAGCTAGTGCTGGTGCCCTAGCCAGGATGTTTTAAAGCATCTCCTAAATATACCTCAAGGGCACACGTCTTCCAAGCAGGAGAGATAATCTGCCCTGCTAGCTGACCGGGTCACGTTCTTTAGAGCAAACGCTGTAGCTTTAATTATTAGTTGAATGTGTAGTTGAAGTCAATATTACATGGATGACTTACCAAGAAGCCATCGCTGCAGTAAGAGCTTTCTACCCCTTACATGTTTTAAAGATATGATGATCTGTCTCGAGACATTAACAAGAGCCACGTTCCCCTCTCTAGGCATACAGCATCCTAGTTAATGCTCTGTCTGGTTCAATTCTGTCCTTTCCTGTCTCTGGGTTAAGGAAGACTAGAAACCTGTCTGGAAGACTAGAGACCTGGGGGCAGCTCGTTCATACAAAAATATTCCAACTGTGATGTGACCTGCATTCCTTGCACTGTTGCCTTGATTTATTGCATTGCCCTGCACCTTGGGTAGACATCAGTGCAAAATGTACCAAGTTAGCATGATAGCTTGTAAATGATGGAGGGTAACAGAGAATCCGGGGCCTGAAATCCTAGCAAATGAGGTAAATGAGGGCTAGGCTTGTCTTCACAGGAAAATTTACTGGCATTATTATACCCATGTAAGTCCATGTGCGTAGGCTCTTAATTGGAATAACAGTTGCCTTTTCTTGCAGTTAAAATTATACTGAAAAGAGACCACTGTCACTCCAATTAAGAGTGCCCACACAGGGAATTATACTGGTATGGTAATGCCAGTAAATTTCCTTCTGAAGACAAGCTTTCCTGTACAAGCAGTCTGGAGAAAATAGTCTGATTTTTCTGCCTATAATCAAAAAGAAGACTACGTGAATAGATTTTGCAATTCATCCTGTTAAACCAGTGTCATGCCCTAACATAGGCACACCTAAACTGGTTTAACCCTTAGTTATATTGATTTAACTTATGTAAGCCCCAGAACTTACATCAGTAAATGACAGACAGCTTTATCATAATCCTTCTGCTAAGACAAGTGTCTTTACGTATATCTAGGGCTGAATCCAATAATTTCCTCTTCATATTTTTCAAAGTAAAAAAAATAACAACCTGGTGGATTGATCTACCACCTAACACTGTATTTGCTCCCAGGTTTTGGGAACTTTACTCTGGCAATCCCTTGGGGGTGCCATTTTCAAAGGTGTCCTGCCTGGGCTTCTACAATCTGAAATCAAATTGGCCATCAGATGCTGAAGTTACTTTTGAAAATGGGACTTTGTCGTCTTGACACGTAAGAAAATGCTTCCTCTGGAATACAAGGCTACAAATAGTTTTTAGTTAGGAAAACCTCAATAACTATAAACTGAAACCAATCTATTACAAGCAATATATCATTGGCATGTTAACCCCAAAGTCTTAAGTATATTCTAGAGCAGGGACTCCCAATGTTTATGTGCCCAAGGGCAGATTCAAATTTAAAAGAAAAAGCAGAAGGTGCCAATATGGATATTAAAGTTTAGAATTTAGATCAATCCAATCTTCTCCTCCATTACTTAAAATCGCATTAGATCCACAGCTTCAAAATGCAGCTTCCCTTTATTTTGTATTCTTGTGAAGTTTTATTCATGGCGCCCATGGGCACCACATTGGGAACCACTGCTCTAGGGATGGCTTTCTCCCACTTGACCGCCCCAGTCTAGTAAAGCTTATACCACCATGTCCAGTTTCTCCCTATGGGGCTGTTTCTCGAGACAGTCCCCCCTGCTCTAAAACTCAACACTGACACTAGCCCGCTCGGATCCTGCAAGGTTAACTCTGCCTGGTTCTGGATCCGTAGGAAACTTAGCACAGGGAAGGATTCCCGAAAGCTGCTCAATGTGGTGCCTACCCTAGCTAGAGTCCAGCGTGTGTCAGCTAATGACTCGCCCTCTCGTGTGTGTGTGTGTGTGTGTGTGTTGCCTAATTGATATGTCCTTTCATTAATACAGCTGTCATCCGTGAAATTGGAACATAACCTCCAACCGATGTGATTTGTTACATTAACTGGAACTATGAGTAAAGCGGAATCGTAAGGCACGGATGTGAAACTAGGCAGCAGCTAAACCTTCTCCATATCTACAACAGGAGGATGCAGCGAGTTCCATCTCGGTATGGCTTCCAGCGCTGGGGCTTACCTAAGCTAAATTAACACAAGCAAGAGTGACATTGGTTTAAATGCATTAAGAGTTCACATCTGGCTTCACTAGACTGATGTCTGAACTGATGTGGTTAGGGCGGCGCCTTTGTTAGTACAGATGAGGACTAAACTCGTGACTGGTGTTCCATGTTGCTCTTCCCCTGGGCTTAGTAGGACCCGTTTCGATCGGGGGCACCAAACAGAAGCCAGCAGAGTTTCTATCTTGAATATTGTGGAAGCCCAGAAGTTCCTGTGTGGCTGTGCCAGCTGGATCTCCCTGCTCCAAACTCTGCCATATGAGGTGGGCTTTATAGAGGACTGACAAAATCATCAGCTTCTGTCAAAGAACAAAGCAAAAAAGGAAACCGATTTAGGCATGCTCAGGCCATGCTAATTATGCAGAAGCACGCAGAAAATAAAAATACTCGGTGAGCTCCAAGAACTGGCTGGCAACCCAGTTACTACCCTGGAGGTGGGTAGGGGAAAATGGAATTGAAATGTCGTCTTCAGACATACTCTGCTTATTTTAATAGACGATTCAACCTAACCAGTTCCTGTTTTCCTCCACTCTCTGCCACAGGCCAATAGAGAAGGCACTTCTCTAGGTTTGAGCTCTTTGCTGAGTCTATTGTATGTGTAATAGACCCAGATTGCTGTGCCTGGAAATATTTCAGCCCTCCCCTCCCTCTTTGCCCTCGTTCACTTCTTGTGATGTCACATTATGAAATGATCATGATTCACTTTGCAGTTGCCATGGAGATGCTAGCTATGCTCATGTGCTCAGAACCAACACATTCGCTGCAGCCTTCACTGGGAGTGATTCGGAGAATGCGGGTTGGAGGCCAGAGCCGGTGCTGGTGAGCAGCTGTGGGAAGTGTCACAGACAATAGCTGTGTCTGATTTCACAGAAAGTCACTTGGGTGCAAGGCTATTAAGGAGACTGCAACAATTCAGGCAGGAGAGGTCAAAAGAGTGGTCACCTTCAGCAATCAATATCGTGAGTAATTTAGCCTTCTGCAGCTCTGGACAGCCAAGGGGTTTAACGCACTTGCGCTTTAAGCCTCACAGCCCCCCTCTGAGATGGGCAGCGTTATCCACATTTGGCAGAGGGCAAAACGGAGGTGCAGAAAAGGTGGTGACTTTCTCAAGGTCGTACAGGCTGTGGCAGAGCTGGAAATAGACCTTGACTCCCCGCGTGGGGCTTCAGGCACAAAAGCACAACTTGCAGGATCTCTGCTGCAAAAAAGAATAGGAAAGCACAGAGCAACCTGTCATTTAGGGCCCAGTCCTTCATGGACTCTCGAGCAGGTGGAGCCCCTTCAAAGGAGTCCTTAGGGCCCTGTGCTGGGGTCTGATGGCATCCCATTCAGTGCAAGGCTGGGCTGGGACTTGGCACCTGCTTCAGCTTCATCTCTTGGCTGCTTCCTGTGTCTAACCGGCCCTGTCATTAAATAAATAAATAACTGTGGGTGGGTTGGAGCTGTTGAGACTTGCTTCAAATTAAAACTGGGTGATCCTTCCAGCAGGAGTTTTGTCTGCACGAACCTCAGAATGTGCCAGTCAGTTTATCGTTGAGCAAAATTGTTGGTGTATTTCCCCCCCCGCTCAATATCACCCCAAAAAAGAAAACCCACCTGTTTAAATGCATCTCTCCATCTATTTGATTGTATATTCCAGCAAAAGTTGAAGGTAGGAGCAGTGCAGCAGTCTTCAAATGTGGGCTTCGCAGCTTGAGAAATGCTGGGAGTTTTCCTGAGCGTTTCCTGGGCTGGCTTATATTCTGAGTGTTGAAGGGAATGGAAAGGGTTGAGGCCTTTAATGCAAAGATTTAGCTGAAGAATTTTGTTTGTGAAGATCTTCAGTGGAATAGTTTTTTGTGCGGGGAAATATCAGAGAGTCCTAAATTCAAGATAGGCCTTGTACTCTTCAAGACACGGGTCAAGCAAGGTCGTTAAACCGTAATCACTTCTGTGACGAGTGGTGCATGTTAACATTTTTCAGTGTCAACAAACATAAGAGCATTGAAACGTAGCATGAAAAATCGGGCATCGAGTCAGCGGGCAGATCCAATATAGGTTGTTTTTTTTAAGCACCCTCTAAAGACAGGATGAGATGGAGCTCTAGAGGGATTCAGTGAAGGGCTCAATTGTGCTCCTTGGCCAGCAGTGAGGTGCTTACTGCAGCAAAGGAAACCGCAAGCACATCACATCGTGGCAAAGGATGAATGTTGTACCAAAATAACAGGCTAAAAACAGTGGGCAGGACTGATTGTAAATCTAGCCAACCAACAAGGTAGCTGCGTTTTGAGCACATGAATGTGACTTTACCTGTGAGTTGGAATAATTTAGCTTCGGATTCTCTTCCATGTGGATTCTTAGTACTTGCTCATTGCTGTAGTGTCCAAGTGCTTTCCCGTAGAGCATTGGGTGATGTCTCTAATACTGGTCAGGTGTGGCTCATATTTTATTTCATTCTTCCCCCCCTGCAAGGGGAGACGCATAAGTGCGGGGTTCGGTTTTGTGTGTCAAAATGCATGTGCACTCTCTGTTTGTTCAAGAAGACAAGGCAAAGAGGTGCAACTTGCTTGCAGTGGTATGTTCCCAGTGTTATTAAGTGCTGTGCATATTTGTGAGAGCCTGATCCTGCCCCCACTGAAGAACAGGGCATGAATCCCATTGATTTAAAAGGAAGCAGCCTCACGCCCGAAGTTCTGTAACCCTGGACTGAATCCATGCAAGTCAGTTTGGACTCCAATCATAGTGATGGTGTCCAGGTGACTCCAGGAACTGGAGGTATTTAGACTTGTTTTTCCATCTGGAGTTATCTTCAGAATGAGCTGATGCCTTAAATAATGCAACAGGATGTGGGGGGGATAGCAATAAAGTTTTCTCTACCAGTTAAAGCAGGGCATGTAAGCTTCCTTATATTATGCTGCCCCGGTGTCCCAACCTGATTCATAGCTCAACCTACCAGGTTCGTTAGCTGCCTCTGATTTGGCCCTTCCAGTTCCCGTAGCTTACAAGGAGTCGGTCCAAAGGCTGCAGTGCTTTTATGACGTTAAGTGGACACAGAGCTATACCTAACAAACTCCATTTGCTCTGGTGGCCAAATAGCCCTTGGTTATTGCTAGCTGGCACCCAGGGCTCAGTTCAAAGCTGTCAACTCTAGATGAAAGGTCTTAGGCTGCTGCTGTTCCTCTGAGAACAGCTTGACCTGGTGGAGCGATATTGTTCACTGTTATACGGCAGTGACTTGGAGTACTGCAGTTCCTGTTAGAGATCCCCAGTGGTTAGAGCAATGCTACAGGGCACAGTTATGTTGTTCATTAGGGTGTTCCCCCTCTTGCATATTTGTAGGCTTTTGCCAAGAGCTTTATTGTGTTAATAAATGACCTGGGAGCAAAGGGAGGCTCAAATTCACTCTGAGGTCTTTGCTGCTTTTTGTAAACTGCTTGAACTGAACTCCTTGCACATTAGGAAGTCAATTGGTCCCCTGGAGTGATCTGCACTCTCGTGTTCTTGCTCAGGGCCATTTGTTATCTGTTATCTTACTCTTCACACAGGGAGTAATGGTATAATCCAGAAATGGCACCCTATTCCTGGGCCATCACGGGAAAGAACCGTCTAGGTCAAATAAATCATCCATACATCTTAGGCTGAGCAGGTGTTTTCCCAAGATATGGCTGGAAAATTGTGTCTTCGCACATCCCACAGGGAGACTGGAACAAAGTAGCTCCAGTTTTGTTCCCACGCTAACACCTACCTCCATGCAGAATTCTCCAGCAAATGCAAAACATTTAGTGAAAATAAAGATGTTGTAGGAGCCTTAGGAAGACGTTGGTAGGAGTCCGCTGTTAATTTCTAAAGGTAATATTTTGAGCAGTTTAGTGTATTATTGTTGCAATAACCATGTATAGAAGGGATAAAAGGGCCATGTATTGTTTCACTGGAAGGCAAATGTACCAGTGCCTTGAAGCTTGTGCATCTCTGGCCACAAGCAAGGTACTCATTTATTGGTACAAACATGCTGTGTATTTTAAAACGTGTCTATTGCTATGTCACCAAGGAAGACATGAGCCTGAACATACAGGGATACATCCCTCTGGAGTTCAACTAGATTTTTTTTAATTATGGTTTTCTTCTGCCATTCAGTTGTTCATTGCATTCCAATAAAATTTACACAGCGGTGTGAAAGTTGGAAGTAGTCATTCTCTCTTTGTACAGCTGTGCATTTGCTATTCAATAGACTGTTACTTTCTAGCACGTCTATCAGGAAACACTGCTTTACCTGGAAAGCTGTTTTTTTTTGTTTGTTTGTTTGTTTTTTAATGCATCATTAGTGAAAACAAGAAATCAAGATTCCTCCACAAAAAAGCTTTTAAAGAAAGTGGGTTTAAAAGCAATTTTATTTTGTCTGCAGGAGCACTCTGAGTGCATCTGATTTGTTATTTTATGTTTTTGTGGTCATCAGTTCCATTATGAGAACACCCAAAATGCTTTCCAAACACACAGGGAGATATACTCACTGTTTATCTCTTTGGCAGGGATGGGAAAACAAGAACAAAGGCAAATATAGGATGTTAAAACAAAATATCCTGTCATGGCAACGTGTATGGAAAACCCATATGGGTTTTTAAGTACTGTTGTATCCTTATGCTCTGGAAAACAATGGCTCTAGCAGATTAGGAATAAATTAATTTATTGCCTGCAAAGTTATTTTTATCTGATACTGGCCCAATTGAATAAATAAATAAATAGCCCTTACCATTTCTTTTTGGTGGCTTTACATATTATATATTAGTGTGACAGAATCACAAGTGACAGAATCACAAAGTAAAGCAACCAAATAGGTAGTGCGAGGCTACCTGGTAAACTAGCGGTATAGCCATGTCCACGTAGCCCTGCGCCCAGGTCAGCAGTGGAAATGGTGTAGCCTAGGGTGTTTCTGGTTCTTGAGCTTTGTGGAGTATCTGGGACTGAATCTCAGACTGGCTCCCTGAAAGTTGGTCATTTTATCACACACTCTTCATTCCTAGCAAATGAGGGGAAGAATTGGATTGCTTAAAAAGAGAATTAAAGAAACAGAGGACAGGAGGATTGCAACCCCCTTCTTCCTCCCCTGCTGGAAATAACTGATTAATTTTAGCTCATGTTTGAGATATGTTAAATAGCAATGTTACTTTAAGCATGAGGTTGATTATCCTGGTACCATAAGCAATAAATGGGAAAGATGCCCTTTTCTGTAATGGGCTAGAAATCAGCACTCAGTGAATGCAGGCTCCGTCTGGTGTTTCTTACTCACTTGCAAGTAAAGCCAGCTCCCCTGATTGCAGTGGGAGGCAGGGGACAAGAAACATGCTGGAGTGGCCCCATCCAGTGTAACCTATGAACTGTTGATCAGAAACTCCTTGCAGCTTGAGACCAGCAAGACAAGGTTTTACATCCTAGCTCAGCTGGGGCAATACCTGGAGAAACATTATGCACTGAAAAGGAAGGGAAATGGCACAAATTAGGGTAGCCATTTTGGCTCTTACATTCTACTGAATGTAATTTAGTCTTAATTAAATTCCCAGTTGCTTAAAGAAAACATGTTTACTGCAAGTTACCAAACTATAGCTAAGTAATTACCAGGGAACCTGGTTTTCTCTGATTAAAAAGCAATCCAAAATTTTCTGATTTAAACTCCATCCCTCCCCCAATTCACATTTTTTCCATGATTAAAATTAAATATATATATACAATATATATAGATGTATATAGATATAGGTATAGAGAGCTATGCATGCCAGTAGGCATGAATGTAATGCCAACATTTATTCCACAACTAAGTTTGAAAATGTCATTAGCTAGAAATTTTGAATGAATAAATAAAAAATAGATCACATTTAGCACCCTGCTTTGGAAAAAGGCACCATGATAACACACAATGTGAATACAAACTAAGGAATTAGGCAGGACCTTCATTCTGTTGTTGCCTTGACAGTTTTTAAATGTCTTATTTTCCTTCATGTACGAACTCCTATCTCATGACAGTTCATTATGTATACATCCTTCAAGAAGGGAGATCAAAATCATGTTCTTAGTAATTCAGAAACAGTCATTATAGTGCAATTATCGACAACACAGGAACAGTTCCTATAGCATAGCAGAGCCATCAGTAATTACCAGGAAACCTGGTTTTCTCTGATTTAAAAAAAAAAAAGTAATAATCTAAAATTTTCGATATCCCCCACCCCGCCATAACATCCATTGTTCCATGATCAAAATGAAATGTTTAAATTGAAATGCCACTATACATATAGTGTGGCGCACACACACACGCACACTATATTTTATGACACTATATTATATATATAATACACATATTATATAATATATATACACTATATTTTATGGCATTATATATATAGCACTATATATGTGTGTGTGTGTGTGTGTGTGTATAAAATCTGACTAGATAGATAGATAGGGTCATTCATGGTATCCTAGTAACAGGACCACAAACACCTCTGAAACCGTTCATTACTGGGCTGATGGGACGGGGTCTTCAGCTTGGTTAGGTTGTCGTAAAGACTGACCAGAAGGGTGGAAAAGCCAGTTGTTTTATTGATGTGTGTCTTCCCTCCCTCCCCACCAGCTCTGGCCATACAGACAAGTACAAGGGAACAAGCTCAAGGGTAGGGAGACGGTTAAATCTCTTCCCCAAATAACACTCCTGCTTGCTGCTGAAGAGAAGGGGTGGATTAGCAAGTGCTCCCACTGAAATGCTAATAAGCCACGCTGGCAGCAGGCAGCTGATTCCCTGAAGGATGTGGGTTATAAGCCAGCTAGAAAAAAGAGAGATGGAGTACAGAGGAGACCAAAGTGGTTTCTTCTTGTTTGCTTGGTGGCTGTGCTGCCTGAAGCAAACCAGTCTTTATCCCCTTGGTGCTGTGGAGCTTGAGTATGGTAAACCTTGCTTTTATTCTGGACAATTTTTGAAGCAAGAAAACGCTTCCCTATTTTTCCAGTGATTGGATCCATTTCTTAATTTTATCATCCCTAAAACTGAGGGGGGGAGGGGATACCCATGCTCACTTTTGGCAAGTGCTTTAAGATCCTCTATGAGAAAAGGCTTGTGGAAGCAGAATAATATTAGCTTGAGGTGTGCTATTGTGTCGTGCGGATGAGTTTTCCCATGTGGAGAGATTCTGGAGTCGCAAATCCTCTCTCATTATTGTGAATGTAGTGCTAACGAAAAAAGGTGCCTGATGGTGGTAGTTCGAGAAACTGGAATCCTCTGCCTAGCCATGGGACAGACAGTGGCAACCTAAGCTTTCTGTTTCATCTCCCACCAATATGCCTCATCTCTGATTTGAAGTGACCTTTTATAGCGCCAAGAGAGAATTTAATTCCCCTACTGTCTATTCAGTCCTTGGCTTCTCTAATGAGACTGCCAACAAGGGTGCCAATTAGTGCCCCTGGCAGGGCAGCTCTATCTTTCTCTGAAGCTTGAAAAACTACAGGGGAATCATCTTTATGTTGGATGATGGCTATAGAAATAACAGAGTATGGCAGAACATCAGTTGGTTGCACTAGGAATTTATTTCCCTTTGTTGTGAGGTGGATAATGGCTTGATATTCTTGCTTGTTGGCTGGAAAGCCAAATGGAGACAAGAAACCTATAGCTCCAGAAACAGAAGTTCCAAGTATGCTCCTTTAGGCCAAGAGCCCTAGTTTCCTAGCTAGAATAGTCCAAACATGGCAGTGTTTGCAAAGTGATCACAGCTCTGCTAATTATCTTAGTGGACTGCTGAAAAAATGACTTCCACAACAGACCTCAGATCATATTTACACCCACTGTGATGAATAATAAATCAAGGAGAACATAATAGAAAACCCATTTCATATGAAAAAGCAATAGGTTAAGACTTGTCAGAGACTAAGTCTTATAGCATGTGTTATGGTGCAGACCCGGGAATGAAGTTAGTAGTATGTGAATAATAAGTTTGCCGCTGCTGAATGTTGCGAAGCATGGGACCATCGTTAATATTCTTATAAATAAGAAAACATGTTTAGCAACTTACTGGTACCCCTCCCATTTTAAATACAGGCTTTTCAACACTTGCACATTCTAGTTGGTGCCAAATTAGCAAAGTATTATGTGATACTCAGTGCTTGACAAGCCACTTAATCATTCGATCTAAGCTTTTTTTTTTTTGAGCATCAGCCTTTACTTCCATCTAAGGACATGCACATCCTCCAGGTAAGGCTGTTTCAAAACACTGCCAGTCAGGAAGAACTCATAGTATATTTTATGTCAAAACTAGATGACAGCAGGGCATCAATGAAAGGGGCTGAGAGTACAAAGCAGTGATACAGTTAAGGGAAGACCAAGTAAAGTTATTTCCCATGAAGCAACATCAAATGTTGGTTATGTCTATCCAACTGAATAATGGCTTTGTTTTCTTTGGGTTTTACAATCTTGAGTAACTTCCCAAGGAGAACATTATGCTTATCATTAGGATTTTTTTCCAGGTGAGTTTTTCTTTGAAATTTCATAGAATCATATGGCAAAATTACTCATGTGTTTAAGCATTTGTATGCTCAGTCCTTTAAACCCTCATAATCCAGGCAGTATTTTCAGCCAGAATGTTGTGTTCATGCAGTGTGGCACTGATTCAGGAGGGCTGCATAAGCCTGCAGGATCTGTCCCTGCAAAGTACCTTAGATGAGCTGAACCTTAAAACTAAGCTGCTCAAAACATGCAACAAGGCATACAGAGTGCCTAACATGCTGACTGTAAAATAATAATAGCTTGTTCATTTCATAAAAAGAACTCAGAGTATTTTCAGCTGGAGCATTCTGCAAAACAATGAGATAATACTTTCTCTTCCTGTTGGATCAGACCTTTTTTCTATCCTTATCGTACAGCAGGGTGTGAACAGTGGATCACTTGTGTTTATTTTTCAGGTTAATAGAGATGTTTCTATGTCAGTGTCCACATTTTACAGTGGTTACATGATAGTGTTGGAATGGCTCATCTCTTTGTTGTTAGTGCAACTTTCATAGTGTTGATAGGCTCAGAGAAGAAAGGAGGTCAACTAAGAACTGTTAGCATTTGTCACCCTTGAACTATTTCCTTACTTTAAAAAAGGAAGTTGCAGCGATCTTATATGAATAAGTGGTGATCATCTCTGAAATGACTACAAGAGGTCTGTCAAACCAGTGGGCCAAGAAACAGTGGTCTGGAGATGAACCACACCTGAATGACTGTTAAGTCTGTGATCTGAGAGACTTGTGTGTGTTGGTCTGAAGTCAAGAAGAAGGTGGGGTAGATTGGCACCTTATAGACTAACCCGTGTATGTGTGTATGCATCTATGTTTTGTGTGTGTTTGTCTATATCTACGTATAGATAATATGCACGCACACACACACAACATAGCACAAGATTTCATAGGCTGCATCAGATGCATGTGATGAAGTGAACTTCAGTCCACGCAAGCTCACGTCTGTCTGTCTATCCATCCACGAATGACATGTGCCCCTGGAGGCTGGCGGGGCACAGTGACCGCCCGCAGGTAGGGGTGGCAAGTGAGGAGCTCCCGCAGGCGACTGCGGTGGTGTTGGGGGTGGCGAGTGCCAACTAGCAATCTGCAACCATGCACGGACACCGCCGGCGGTGGCAGCAGCAAGGGGGAGAGAGGTGGCAAGTGGTAACTGCCAGTGGTGTCAGCGCTGCTTCTTTCAGGGGGTGCGCTGCCTATCTTGGGGTGCACATGCACCCACGTGCCCTTCCTACGTGTCGTCAGTGCGTCTGTCTCTATCTATCCATCCTCCAGATTGCGTGCAGATCTATTAGCAGGGGTGGGAGAAGCAGTGCTCTATTTTCTTGGGCCAGCTTTGCCGTCGGGATGCCGTCAGATACGCCTTCAAATGCAAGACGTTCCTCGTCAAGTCTTCATGGGAGCAGGATCATTTTAATAGCTAGATTAGGGCGGGGGGGGGAGTCAG
>NW_017729011.1:22299226-22299963 GCF_001723915.1 Gavialis gangeticus
GTCAGATACGCCTTCAAATGCAAGACGTTCCTCGTCAAGTCTTCATGGGAGCAGGATCATTTTAATAGCTAGATTAGGGCGGGGGGGGGGAGTCAGAAGCAGTTTTTCCAACGGGGATGTTTCTCCAGAGCGACTCGGAGCCCCTGCTCAGCTTTTCTGGGGTCCCCAATTCCCCTGTCTCCGCGACGGAAGCAGCGGTACCAGCCCTGTCTCCTGAAAACCGGTCCTGGAAGGTGCGTGGTGGGATCGTTTGATCTTGGCCCTGTTCCCGCCCTGAGCAGGGGGTTGCACTCGAAGATCCCTTCGTTTCTGGATACTCTCCCGGGCGGATGACGCTGGGCGCTTTCCATCTCCCCTCATTTTTTTTCATGCTGTTTCCTATTTTGGAGGTTTTTCTGGGCCAGGAAGCTCATGGGTCCTCAAATTCTTTTTTCAATTTGAAAACAATTTTTTCTGGTTAGGGTAGGAGAGCAGCAGGGCTGTGGCTACATGACGGCGTGGGTGTCGGGCTGCTGCGTAGGTCAGCCACCGGAGACCGCAGCCACCTTATCACCCCCCTCCAACACCTTCCACTGCCCCGTTCGCCCAGTGCGCAGCGCTTTATATACCCGCCGGCCACGCCCACAATCCCTCGGGGCCGGTTGCCTAGCGAGGGCCGCAGCCGGCCTCGCGCCTGCGCAGTGCAGCGCCGACGCCGCCCGCGCGAGAGCCGGGCCCGCTCCGCTCTTCCGCCAGGC
>NW_017729011.1:22300004-22312201 GCF_001723915.1 Gavialis gangeticus
GGCAGAGGGGATCTGGTAGGGTGATTGGGGAGGATCTTGAAGGGGTCTGGGGGAGAATGGGGGTCTTCAGGGGATGCGGGGATCTTGGGATCTGGGGGATCTTGAAGGGGTCTCAGGTGGGAATGGGGGGGTCTTGAGGGGATCTCGGGTAGCAATGGGGGTCTTGAGGGTGAATGGGGGGGTTGAATGAATCTCAGGTGGCAATGGGGGGTCTTGAATGGATCTTGGGGTGAATGGGGGATCTTGAAGGGATCTGGGAGGGGAATGGGGGTCCTGAGGGGATTTGGGGGGGTCCTTGAGAATGAATGGGGGAGCCTTGAGGGGATCTGGGGGGAGTAGGGGGGATCTTGAAGGGCAGAAAAGCAGGGTCTTGAGAGGATCTGGGGGTGTGCCTAGCCCCCTGCCCAGTAGGAGGTGGGTGCAGCCCGCTGGTACCTGCTCACATTGTTCGGGCTTGCAGCCAGCTGAGGGTGAAGGGTACGGCTCTGTTTGCAGGGAGAGATTGTCTCTTTCCCCCCACCCCCTTTCCTTCCCCATCTCCCCTCATTTATTTATTTCCTGCCCCCAGGGCCAGTGCAGTTAGCCTTCACCCGAAATCGAGGGGTTACAGACTGGGGGGAGGGGGGGATCAACACTGCACGCACGCTGCTGGCCGGTGTTGCAGCAGAGCGGCAGGCCTCTGAGGCTTTTCCCGGCACGGTCTGGGCAGGCTGTGCTGGCAGGTGCGCCCTTGGGGCGTGGGAGCTCTGCAGGCCGCTCGTCTTCCTGGGATGATGCCGTTTATTGTATTTATTTTTGAGAAGGTGTGAGGGGAGGGGGAGCTGTCATTGCCTGTGCGCGGCAGGGCCTGCTATCTTTTGTGTGTTGTTTCAGATGGTGGACGTGGAGGTTTGTGCCGGTGGAGAGAGCACCCGCAGAAAAATGGATGCCCTGACAGATAGTGCCGTGGAGATTGTCCCTTTGGAGCTCTATGATTCCTCCAGAGCCAAAATAGCTGCTAATCTACAGTGGATCTGTGCTAAAGCCTATGGAATAGGTAAGATCCTTTTCTGCCGGCAATTGTTCTTGTTTCTATTCTTGCCTTTTCTGTCTCCCCTGCTATCCCAGATGTAATTAAATTAGGCTTTGTTTTAAATAGAAGTAATGTGTCAAACCTGTTCCCTGGTCAGTCTGGTGCTTCCTAGTGTTTTTGACAGGAATAAAGCAAAGAATCTGAATAAATAGGTGTATGAGGAAACCTCATTGTGAACAACACAGATGATAATTGTGACTGATGCGTACTTCTAAAGATATAGTATCGTGATGTTTTTAGTGAAGAAGATTCTGCCCCACACATCTGTTGTGTTGCCACTTGAAAACCTGGGGCCTGTGTAGGCCTCTGTGATTCCTTGTCTAGTCATCTTGGCAGGTTTCTGATGTGCTAGCTTCTGATCTATCACATTAGTTTGAATTTAAAATAAAAATACTGTGGTTTGTGAGCTTGGTAGTAATAGCCTACAGTTTATTTTTCAAAGTAAGGAAATCTATTAATGAATTATAGCTGTCTTTATCTGTATGCTAAAATACAGAAGTGGAGGTAGGATATAAGAGAAAGAGGTTCTTTTGTAAACTGTCTTTTGTCAGGAAGCATTACCATACAAAGAGGGTTTTTTTGATGGGGGAGGAGAATATTGAGGCACTTTTGCAGTGTTTTCACAGGCATCTGCATTTTATTTATTTATTTATTTTTACATTGCAGTGGATCAGTCTGTTTTCAGTTATTGTTGCTTGCTGCATTTTGAGTGTCTATAGCTAGACGACATATTCAACATGATTGAATACTTATTTCTGTTTAACCAATAAAGTGCAATAAAAATGTGCTTCTGTTTTGGAAAATTAGATAACCCTGTTAATCTAACTCTAATTTGCCAAATTCTAATATGCTTAGTGGATTAACACTAGCTTACTTTGTGACAGGGCTGAGCAGAGCAATCCATTCCTGCAGATAAATATTTTAGACTGTTTCAGCTGGGATATTTAATAAGTATATCCGGTACTGCTAGTAATTTCTCTTATCTGTCTGTGGATAGTACCTACAAAAAGTAGAAAGAGGACTTTTGGTGTTGTAACCTGAATGTAATTTTTTCTTCTTATCCTAGGTGTAAAGGTAAGGTATTTCATGTATGTGAGGTATAAAGGGCAGAATAACAGCAGGGTGAGGCTTTGTATAAAAAAAAAAATGGACTCTGGGGAGTTAACATAATATAAATGTTGACTATTGCTGTCACTGATAACTGGATAGTCATGAAGAATAAATGGGTGTTTTCCTGTATGAACACATTTCAACAGCTAGAATAGTTTATAATACTTAATTAGGACCTTTTTAGTGAGTGGAAATAAAGTGTGTTTTGTAAGTTGTGTAGGTTCCTTATTTATATTTTGGCTTTGCTTCAAAAGAGGGCTCTAATTCTGCACCAGAATTTGGGTAGAAGAAGTGATTGTCCTGCCTTTGCTTTTACATTGACCTCAGTGAGGTTCCTCATAAGCTCAGGGATCTGCTGGCATGCTTGTACCCTTCATCAGCTGGACAGATCTGTTGTATGCATAGTTGGGAGAGCTAACTTGAATAACAGTGTTAATTGGCCTAAAACTTACCATTGGCCTAAAAATACCATTATTATTACCGTTTATTATTGGTTAACATTAATATAGCTTTACTGACGATAGGAATGTTGGGATATGTTGTGTAGCGAAGTCTCCTGTTGCAGCAGGCAGTTTTTGCACTCTGTTGTTTGGGATGGTTTGGCTCACATGTAAATAACAGAATTAAATGCCAGCAGGAGCATTATATTCCCAGTGTCTCTCGTTGTTACTGATGATTGGGTACAATAGGACTAGGAATAGGGGAGGACTAAGAACTTAACTAGGACTCCACTAGTGATTGTGCCCATGTTAATTCTGGTTAAATCCTGAGGTATTGTATGGTATGTGCTTAAATTGTTTCTCATTTAGCTAAGCTTTCTGTGTTTACCAAAAATAGTGGTTTATTTTCGTTTCATGAAAGAAATTGGGCCATGACAAATAATTTGCTTAGGCATTGAAATCTTTCCTGGGAAAAGGGATGGATGACTTAAAGATGCACTTCTCCTTGAGTTTACTTAGCTCTGTCCACTGTCCTGGAGGGGAGAGTTTGGGCAGCCAAATTCCCTTCCACCAATACCCTGCATCTGAAATGATGGATAAGGACGAAACCTTCCTTTCTGTAGAGATAGGAGTTTGACTTGTGTGTATGGTTGCTACCTTGCTAGCTCTGCTCTCTGACAGTACATATCCTCAGCTGGATCCCGTAATAACTGCCCAGCAGAAATTTGGGAATAGAGCATGGAATGGTACGGTGGACGGAAATGTTTACCCATTTTTCCTTCCCTCTGCAAGAAGTCAGGGAGTGGGCATGGTGCTTCAGATAAACTACTGTGTACTCTTCTTATGGACTTAGTCGTTGGACACCTATGTTTTTTAACTTTATAGTACAACGCTGGTTCCCATTTTATGTCTGTTACTTGTACTGTAAAAAAAACAAACCCAACTGCTCATTTGCATATCATTTAAGTGCCTAAAGTGCTTGAGTTCATAAGAACTCCCTGAGCTCACTTTCTGTTTGGTAACTTGTTCTACCGTTGCAGGTACCTGTTTGGTAAAACTGTCAAGGAGCCTTCAGTTTCAAGGCCTCTAGAGCAGTGGTTCCCAACCTTTTTAGATCCCGACTGGCAAACTGCGGACCAGCATACTGGACAGAAGTGACCGGCATGCTGCGGACCCGCAGCCAACCCTTTTTTATACTCGGTATAAAAAAGGGTTGGTATGGGAAAGGTTTAGCTGCCAGTCTGCAATATGCCAGTCCCTCCCGGACTTCCCATCCGGCAGCCGACCCTTTGCAGCCCAGTACTAGGCCATGGCCCACGGGTTGGGAACCTCTGCTCTATAGCAACCTTTGCCCTGTTAGTTGCTAGGGTGCTTTTAGAGGCTTTTGGGTCTCTGAGAAACAAGCTAAGAAACTTTAATGAGGTGTGGAAAGCTTAGTACAGGCTGTCTTTGTAGTTATTGAGTGTTGTCTACCTTGAGTTTGGGTAAGTGAATAGATTTTTCAGGCCCAGGGCCTTGCGCTTAAATGGAGTACACTGTTCACAAGAATGAACAACGAGAAGACTTCTTTCAGCAACCCTAAAGGAAATCTTGTCTAGGCATAATGCACTGAATCCGGGATGGAGTTTATTTGGTTTGAGTCCCTTTTTTATCAATAAACCATGCAATTTAAGCAGGAAAGGGTTCTGGTGAGAAGCATTTTGAAAATCATGCTTTCAGAGCCTAGGAGAACATATTTTTTCAACTCTTAGTGGGATTCAAGTTTCTTAGTTATTTAGGCCCTTCTGAAAATCTTACCTAAAACCTTTATGACCAGTTAGAGGTTTTAGTGGAAGCTGACAGATGACTGACAAGAGTACTGCTGTTCCAGAGTAGTAGAATGAGCTGTGTTTCCAAATAGTAATAATAAGAGGACCACGTATGGAAAAGTCACAGTTGTTGCTTTGCCCAGCAGTAGGACAAAATGGGTCTGATCTCTCGGTTTTCCCTTTAGGGCTCTGAATGACAGTAAAACTGACAAAACTGGTCAGTTTTCATTCTGTTGCCTCTTGGAGAAGCAGTGAGCAGTCACAGAGACGTTTCAGCTTTCTGCAGATTTAGGAAGAAAATACCCCACCAGTTTACATTTTGGAAAGTTGTTTTAATTGCCGTTGAGATTCAGATTCTTAATTCTTTAAGCAGAAGTTAAGAATGCAGAAAAGTAAAAAGGGTCTCATCTGTGAAAGTTTACACTTGCCCTGAACAAGCATGTCTTTCAGTACCTGGGCTAAAGCAAATACTGTCGCCTCTTGTCAGGTGGGGGAGCAGAGCAATAAAGGGACTTGGCTGCACATATTAGAGTCGAGTGGATTGTGCATAAAGCTGGGAGTTAGATCTGGATTCTTAACTTGGTTTTGAAAGTTGCCTGCTGTTCTGTGTCTTGGTGAGGGTCACTCACAAGCCTTTGCTTTCCTGTCTGTAGGGCAGCTGTGATACCTATGTAAAACATATTAATTGTTACATAGAGGAAAGTGTTGCTACTAGTCAAAGATGGAATGAACTTTCTGCTTCGCAGCCCATGCTACGTCCGCTAGATCATTAGATTTCAGATGCGTTCTCTTTTCTTCCTTCGGGAGAGAGGAATTCCATGATAATTATTTTATTTATTCTACGTCTGCCAACACTTCTGGAGTTCAGGTTTTTAGTTTGAGCAACAAATGCTGCGATTTTTCATTTGTATTTTGTTTTGACAATAGGATTAGATGATTGTCCTATCCACCTCACTTGAAACAATTGGTAACAATTGTTGTCCCCCTGACTACAGGCAGTTTTTTCCTCTCCTACACTAATATAGGATACAAAAAGCAAGTATCTGTAACGTGATTATTAGAATTAGGACATCTCTAATTGGTCTGGAAGCCAAGCTGAAATGGTTTCAGACCATTAGGTGGACAAAGCCTTAATTGGAGGGTATATAATTAATTTCCTGTCACATTTTAACACACCTGAAAGCATATAAATACAGCATCTACTTGAATGATTCTCTGCAAATGAATTGATTAAGAACGTTAGTTCAGACAGAGTTTTGCTCTGATTTTTGTTTCTGTGCAGTCAGTTTTTTATGCTACCACAGCTCAAACATTTTGCTGGCATCTACTTCTGTACTTCAGATAACAAGTCAGACGGTTCAAACTGCTGCATTTTTAGCTGGTATCCAGGTAACCACCCTGGCATTGATTTTTATTTATTTATTTATTTTTTTTGGTATGTGAAATGGTAAAGAAATACCTTTTTTAAATCTCCAGCTGGGTGGAGGGAAGAGTCTTGGAAGATTTTAATATCAGACTGCTGTTGAATTCAAAGTTTTTTAAAAGTACTCGAGTAACTTAAGTCGTATTAAAATTTATTTGCACTTTAGTACTGCTCAGTTTTGGAGAAAACAGCATTGCCTAACAAGTGAGGGACTCGAATGAACTACTTTTCTCATCAGAAATTATACCAATGTAATTTGAAGTGTTTCCTTTTGTATGAAAATAGGTGAGGGATCACTGATAGACACTGAAACAAGAGCACTTAAGATTCTGTGCTGCTCAGACTTGAATGTTAAAATAGAGCATTATCTCATTTTATCTCTCCATGTATCTGGCACAAGCATAGGAAATACCAAGGATAGGGGCATTTTCCTTGCAGGTAGGATTGGGGATTGTTTAGCAGTTGGTCAATACAGTTTTGCAGGCAGGGAGCATTTTATGAGATTTACATAAAATTGTGTGAAGGAGATCCAGTCATCCCTTAGTTTTAATGTAGCCTAGTGCATTGTTAGACAAAATAGTGCCTATGACAGAAAACGTAGAACATGCCAGATACTGCTGAGATTCGTTAGCTGGCCTCAGATTTAATTGCTGAGATTGCACGTAACCACTCTGCAAACCTTTTGAAGAAAATATTGTGGAAAATTTTGAAGATAAAAGTTTTCTGAACACCTCTACTTAACTACAAACAGTAGCTGTGAAGCTAATGCTGAAGAAACTTCATCACCAAAATATTTGGAGGGTTTACGGAATAGCTTTAGCATCCAAACCAAAAGATTTTCTGCAAGATCTTATACTTGCTCCTTGAGAAGTGACAGTTTCCTTGTGGACTTACTGTGATAGCATATAGACTTTCTTTTAAACAAAAGACTACTAAATATTGATTTTAGTTTTGCATTGATACAGGTTTGTTATGAGCATGAGTTCAACCAAGAATTTTTATAGCTGTAGCTTAGAGTTTTATAGCTATAGCTCGGATTTAATGTTTGTGCTTTTCAGAGAAGTCCAAATGGCTTTCAGCATTAAAAAAGATCATGTGTGTAAAGGGATACTTGGAAAGGGTGAACCAAACTGTGTAGGTGCTCATGCTGTGCTTGAATACTGTGTTTAGAGATAATGTTAACAAGTACTGAAGCAGCCTTTTTCAGGAAGAGCATTGCAGTGGGGAGTTTTGGTAAATGTGTATGACATATGACAATTGCTGCTGGTGGGCAGAGGAATGGTTTAGAAAGTGTCTTAGATTCTAGAATTCTTCACTCGTGTGTCACTTATCACTGTACCAGTTGGCTAACTACAGTGATTAGTTGCTCAATTCTGCCTTTTAGCTTTGACCCACCTTTTGGAGGGCACAAAGACTTTCAAATCTAAATATTTTGAGGGGATGGGGTGAGAGAAAAAGTACTCTGGCTGTATTGGTCTGCGTAGTCTATATGAAAATAATTGGCAATAGAGATGTGAAAGATTTGATAGACTATCTCTCAGCATGGCTTCTACCCTAAAAGTGATATTTTCTGGATGAGGTAGCCAGCAAGACTAAGGAACAACCTAAATTCTGTGATAGTTTTGTGTTTCAGTAAGGCTTTTGTTGCCACAAGACTGGGACCTAATACATTACATGCAGTAGTGAAGCAAGGAAAGTATGCAAGCCTTCCTAAACTTGTATCTGTAAACTTTATAGAATCCTTTCTGTGTCACATTTTTTGTCCTACTCCTTCCCTCTCTTCTGTCTTTTTGAATCACCTTAGCTGTTACAGGTCCCCCCTCATATGGAGATAATTGAATAAAACTTATAAGAACAGTATGAAGTCAGTCTATGGTAAACACTAGTTCATATTGTTACAAATGTTGAGCATTCAGAGTTATGACAATTTTCAGTCCTCAGAAATAGGCAGTGCAGAACTGAGGATTTTTTTTTTTGGTTTGAGCCAAACTGGAGAACTCTGTATTACAAATGTCACAGTAGCAGTCATAACGCAGTCTTAACAATTGCAGTTGCCAAACAAATCCTGTAAAATGGTAGAAAACTTAAGAGCGTCACTGTGCCTTCTGTCTGCTTCCTACTGAAACTAGCCCTAAAAATCCCACTGACTTCAATGGGAGCGCCCTCGAGTCTCTGTGGAACTAATGGTGCTTAGTGTGGTATGCTCCTGTTTATTTCTTAAAACTGTGATAGTTCATAATGTTTCAGCATTGTAAATCCTGGCCTTATTAATAGGATATTTTCCCACCTTTCTTCTGAGTTATTGATACCTATTACATTTTAAAAAAGAAGCCTCAAGAAAACCAGTTTGGACAAACATATTTGTAGAATGAATCTGGAAAGATTAGAAAAGAGCAATAAATATACCATGATTTCTAGTGTTGACCTGCATATTGAATTTTTCCTACCTTTACCCATGTGCTAATTGTTTAGACTAACATACAGCAATATTTTTGTATCAACTGCTTACCTTGCTGCCCATTTTAGATTGGGGCAGGCTGTCTGTTAGCTTTTAACTTTTTTCCTAAATACCAGACTAAAAATCTTAGAGTGGCATTATGGAGAGATGCATAGTGAGTATAGACACGTGGTGGGGGGGAATGTAGCTGACTAAGACACATTGCTGTCGAGTCCTGTGGGTTCATTCCTGTTGAAGTCGGTGGGAGTTTCCCCACTGGACAAGTTGCAGAACTGAATCCTAATTTTAATGTTCTTGAGGATTCACAAAGTTTACTCCCAGCTGTTAATTACTGTCAGCGTGTGAACTTCACGTAACTCCCCAAACTGCCTTTTCTGAGAGGTTAATTCTGACTAGACAGTCTAAACCCATTCATAATTTTTGGTTGCATGCAATTTTGAAACTATTTCACTATTCTTTGTCTCTTAACCGAAGGTAGTATTCATTTCAGAATAGCTTTTTCTGTACTGTTCAGCTTCTCAAGCAGACCTTATATAAGATAATCTTGCTAAATACTTCTTTGTGTAAAAGCCTGTTTTACATAACTTGGCTAATGCATAATACTTAGGGCTTGTAGTCATACTTTACCCAAGGCAATGAGAAATTTTGCTTTGCAGTGTACTGACATTGGGGTGGCAAAAAGCAACCAACCTGTTTCTTGAGGAGAGGGAGGAAGTAGAGGGCTGAGTGGCTCAGATATTGCTGCTGCGCCTTTTGAGGGTTTTTAAAAGCATTTTTTTCAAGGGCCAAAGAGGCAAGCATCAGGGCTGCAAGAAGGTATTTTAAAGGGAGCATCAAGTTCCGCTTTTTATTTCATCAAGATTCTCTGAAGTAGTGGGCGGGGGAGAAAATGTAATGGGGAATGTGAGAGATGGTTATCATAGAAGAGAAGCAGTGGATATTGAGTGTGTGTGTTTTGAAAGGAGGACGAAAGAAGATGATGTAGGGAGGAGAGAAGGCAATATAAAGGAAAGGAGTCAAAAGTAACATAAGGGGAGAGGAATGGGGAAGGAAAAGCAGCAAGAGAATCTGACGGCCATCCTAGCAAAGATGCACCATCATAATTTGATTGAAAAGAAAAGCTGATTCATATATAGGTAGGGAAGAGATGCAGACCCCAAAGTTAAAGAGTGTACCTTGTATTCTTCAAATATAAAATTGACATTGTTACAATCAAATAGAGTACATGACTCTTTTATGATAAGTTGTTGGAACTTGCAGGGAGCCACACCTGTGTGGTAGAGGCTCTGCTCGGGTAGATGCCTTTCATCCCAGCTAGCAGGCGTTGTCCCAAACTTAGATGATAATCAGCCTTTTTTTTTCCAAGTCCTCAGTACACTGTTGCCCTCCATTACAAGGGGTGACAAATCTGCAAACTGCCACATCAGGACTGAACTTTTGATCATAGATGGCCAGGTAATCTAGAAAACAAAGACATTTTAAGATCTAATAGCTGGAAACTTAAATTAGTAATCCAGTGGACATTTTTTTTATGGTGAATGTAATCCAGCTTTGGAACCATTTAGCAAGGATTCTCCATCATTGAATATTTAGAATAACATCCAGTCTTGTTTGAACTATAGCATGATTTCTTCAATCAGGAATTAGTGCAAGGAAGTCCTGTGGCCTGTGGAAGTCAGAATAAATAACTACAGTAGTTGTTACATGACACCTGCTAGCTCAGTGCAGGCAACCTGGCTTCCCCCACTGTGTGCAGCATGGGCACACCAGCTTCCTTGCTGCACGGACCACAGAGACGGCTCCCTCCTGCCTCTGTGTACAGCCTGGACACCCCAGATCCATCCTGCCATGCATGCAACATGAGTAGTCCAGCACAGTACAGGCATCCCAGCCCCTTCCACTGTGCTGCCCTGCCCACAGGAGTGAGGGCAGGTAGTAGAAGCTGTAGAGGGAGGGGAAGCTTAGAGATCCCCAGTTGCCACTGCATCAGAAGTACTAAAGGAAGTGGCAGCTGGGCAGGAGCCCAGGGGCTTCAAGTTAGCCCTTTACAGGCTGTATACAACCTGCAAGCCACCAGCTGGACAGCCCTCTTCTAGCTAATCTTGGTAGATTTGTAAACTCTTTGGGTTGGAGACCATGCTTTTCTTCTCTAGTACAGCAGTTCCCAATCTGTGGTATAGGTACCACCGGTGGTACGCAGATGACCAGTCAGTGTGCATTAACAGATTTATTATATTTACTTTATACGACAAAAATTTGCTGGTGGTACTGAAGGCTGAACTGAAAAATTTGCTGGTGGTACTTAAGGTTGTATCGTCGTGATGCGGAATCTGTCAGAATTTGGGAACCGCTGCTCTAGTAATTTTAATACTTCTGTATATGTACATGCAGCTGTTGTGTCACCACCATAATATTTGTCAGGATTTTTGATAACTTCTGTGTTTTTGCTTCTTCCTCTGTTCAGTTTGTTTGGCTTCCTTTGCCATTGAATACTGGACACCAAATGAAAGTCCCGAGGGAGTGGCAGAACAGTGCTGAACAGTGCCTTTTTGTTAGGCAGTAGCTGTTGTGGTTGGACTTAGATGTGGGTCATGTTCATACTCTGCTCCTCTGACTTCTTTGCAGAAGCTTTACTGGAGCTGGATAAATATAGATTTAGAAACAGAAGGGTCCAATCTGTTCTCATATTTGCTTTTAAAATTGCATTTGGTGCCTCCTAAATTCCCAAAGCTGTAGACTCGTCATTCAGGTGGTGATGCTGACTGAAACTGAAAGCTGGTGAATTTGAAAGAGAAATAAAAAGTAGTTTCAGTTACTATACTTAATCTGGAGCGCTTTATCATTCTTTGTGGATTTATAGTCACATTTTAGTCTTGGTGACCTTCATCTCTTCTCTTGCCACATTGAAAATTAAAAATGTAGAACCTTTTTCTGATGGGCTGCACATGAAAATGATGACACCTGATGCATACGCATATGCACCATCTACAACTGAACTGAATTTTTGCTCTTGAATCATTTGAGGCGCTGTTTGTGACACAACAAGGACCCCAGCCTAGGTGATATCTGCAGGTGCTGTTGCAATAGAAATAAAATAGTAGTTCTAGATTTTCTTTTAGCTGATCCTTTAAATGGTTGCAGGCACTGGAAAAGGACCTAAAATCAGGAGGAACTGGGTGAATTATATCATGTTGTTCACATCCATGAATCAGTTTAGTAAATGTTAAAGAGATTGATGTTTGTAATGCATCACAGTGGTTAAATCATGTAACCTGTTGTAGGTTTTGATGTTTTCTTCCTTCCCCAGAACTAGGAAATACAGCAAGATTTTTCCAGAAGCTGTTAATCATTGTTAAATTGACTTACGACTTAGTTGCATTAAAACAGGAGCCTGATCAGTATTGACAGGGCTGAATATAATTTAAATGGTTACATCCATTAACTTCTCATAAAGCGTTTAACCTGCAAGCATATTGAGAGAGATTATTTTTCATAGTGCAGATGGGGTTTCATTATCTCTGTCCCTTTACTTCTGCTCTCTTTGTGTGGTCCATGTAGCAGAATATTAAGCCTCACATAAGGGGAAATAATGGTCATAATTCTGATAGAATTATAAAAATCATTTCTACTGGGTGCATCTACACATTCTTTAATGTGCCTTTGCTACTGCACATTAAACTTAGTACCTCTAATGTGAGGTACTAGGTAAAGGCACAATAGCTGTGCTAATGCGCAGTAGCAAAGGTGAATACTCTTTTTTGTGATAATGCATGTAGTCTAATTCTTCTACACATTAGCATGGTTTTTGCCATGACCCGCTAATGCTCAGTAGGACAGTCCTCTGCATTAAGGCATCTCATGTAGACGCGCCCACTGTGAACTGAAG